>NW_024525156.1:9054100-9564216 GCF_017590135.1 Pyrgilauda ruficollis
CCCCCCCCGGCCCTCTTCCATACATCCTTGCATTTGAGATGTAACACCCTCTGAAGCAACACTGTGATACAAGGTTGATTTATTTCAGAATGGAATGTCTTTGGTGCATACCCTTACCCTATGACTGCAGAGTATGAAACCTCCACAGTTTCTGAGCCATGTCTAGAGCTGTCTCCAGTCCTCAAGTATTTGTGTTTTGATCTTTCAAAATCAAGTCCGTGGAATAAATTGTATTTTCCAAGTGAAGCTGCTTCTGTTTGTGCTGTGTTCCACTGGTAGCTTTGGACCATGCAGTGAACCATAAAGTCCTTCAGCAGAACACAACGGCTTCCGTATGAACAATGGTAAATTCTTCCCTTGTGCCGGCACCCACCCATGGCCCAATGGCACTCACTGAGCAGGGCAGGAACAAAAAGCTGGTTGCAGGGTAGAAACAGGCCTTCCCATGAAGTCTTGGGTGAATTCTGTGTGGTTACATTTTTAGACACTCAGCTACCATTGAGTTAGCAATTATTTGGAAATCTGCCGTGAAAGCTGATCTTGCACTAATTTACTGGTTTTGAAAACAAGAATTTTGGAGGGCTTTTGTTTGGGTTTTTTTTTTTTTTTTTGTCCTATCCTTATGAAGAGTATTCTGCAGTTTTTTTGTACACGTTTGTGCACAAATCCCAGGTCTTGAATTAGGTGCATAGGTTTAAGTGTAGTGTCCATGGCTGCAATGTAAATTTAATGGGTAACATCTAGTTCTTCAAATAAGAACACTGGATGATCTTCAAATACATAATGAAGAGTATAATAACCATTATTCAAGGCCTTTCCTTTATTCATACAAGGGCAGTAAAGGCAAGCCATTTTGAGGTACGCCAGAGAAGTATGGAGACTGATTTCTAACTAAAGAAAGATACACAGGAATGACTTGGGTTGCTGCTTCTGTGTCAATCAGGAATGAAAAGAATGAGGTAAAAACCAGAGAAATCAAAGAAATTCCTGAAAGCATTATAGACTTGATAATAGAAACCATATGCAGCGTAATGGGGGTTTCATGCATTAGTAGGAAATACTTTCAAGATTAAAAAAATATGCAGGGGGAAGAAGGGGGGAAACCTCATGCGGAATGGAAAGGACTTTAAAGTCTTCCTTACAGTATCTTGTATCTCACAGTTCTCTTCCCTAAACATGATGCCACCTAAGCTTCTTACTTCAAGATGGAGAAATGTGATTAATATAAAAATGTATCTATTGGTTATTTGGTATGACAATTCATAAGTTTAAGATAGAAATAGATTGATAGCAATGTGATTTCTCAAACATGAAAGATTCCTTACTTGCCAGAATCTGAAAAGAAATCCTTTGACTTTCGTCTGCACACCAATAAATGTAAAGAGATACTGATTTGTAACACATGTGGAATGGTCAGGTTTTGCCTGGGAGCAAGATGTGTAGTAATTCTCTCTTAAGTACAGTTAATGGAACTTAACTCTGAGGAAACAGTTTTATTAATAAAAACCTTGTGTCTTAGGATATAAATCATAATCTGATCTCTTTTGATGTGTTTGGTATTGTCTTCTGCAGAATAGGAATGAAGTAGTCTGTGTGGTTGCCTGACTTGGGTATATACTGCCAAGTACCCCACCAGTGTGATAGCACTGGGAAAGCCACATGCTTTTTAGTCACATGTTGCATAGTTTAGATTTTAGCCTGGTAAGTGGTGCCACAGATGATTATGATCTGCTGATCCAAGGTTTTTTTCTTTTTAACATTTAGGAATTTGAACATCTTTTCAAAAGATTTGATTTTGTGTACACTGCCTTAGCAGTTGTTCAGAGCATCATGACCTGGTACTTCATGTAAACTATAGGACTGATGACAGGATCTTCTTCATTTTGATTAGAGACTTACTGTCCTTACAAAGGATACAACACTGAATGTATAATGAGACTGGGCCTTAGTTACCAACCTTGCTGGATGATGTCATGATGGTGATTGTAATACTACTGATGCCTTGGCATGAAGAGTATATGAATGCACTGTTGAAGCATAATCTTTTCCTTCAGGCAAAAGCCTAGTAGCTATAATGACAGTTTCCCAAGAATTAATTTTAATGACAGAAATCTATGCCATCATGACGTTCTGTGACAAATGGAAGCTAGTTCTGTACAAGTAGTGAATTCAGGGGGCTGCTGGCTATCTCCTGTTTCAATAGTCTTTAAATACTCAGTGCGATGCAAAACATAACCCCTGCAGAAGGACAGAATCTCGTTATAGTTTTTGAACTTATTTTCTGCTATTACTGTTTTCCTTGTGTGATTGGATGGTGATGGAGGGGCTCATATTCAAAATTACATCTTGATGAGATGAACTAATTTAGGATGAAGTAGATGGTCACTACTACTACAGGATAGTGGGATCCTGTAGATCTGCATCTGCTAGACAAATTTAAGATGATTGCTGAACTATGGAGAAGAAATGAACCAAATTTAGACAAAACAAAGCATGGATCAACAATGGTAGAATTGATGCAAGTTTCTCTCATCTTCCTACCCTAGAAAAACACATGCCAAACATGCACAAATCAAGATGTATAAAACAGTGAAAACCCAATTACAAACATAGTCAACATGGAAGAGTTACACCATGAGAAATGCTTTGGTATGTGCTTGTCTGAGATAGACTGAAGCCAGAGAATTGCTACATCAGCTTCCTGTAATCATCCTTCCTCAAGGCAGTGAAGCGCGTCATTAGCGGAGAATGAAAACAAAAACAAAAACAGGGTAGAGGTGGTATAAAATTAAGTGTCTGGAAAAGGACAGGGTGAAACCTGTCACCACTGGATGAGGTGTTCAGATTATTTCTACGTTTTCCTTTCATATGCGAAGTTTCCAGTAACGCAAAGTTGCTGTATTTTGGCCAGTGCTGGTAAGTTCATGATTGACTTTTGCAGCTAGCTGTGCAGATCTGGTGGAAGAAGGCAAATTCAGTGAGATCTGAGGTGGTGAAAACCGTCCTTATGGGTTTCTTGCTGTCACCAGAAAAACTTCAGCAAATGGGGAAGATGTGCTAGCTGCTCTAAATGTTTCCTAAGTAGATGTGCTGAGAGAGTGGGGCTCATTTTCCTCCAGCAGCATCACTCAGCCCTGCATGTAAACCCTGCACCAGTGAAAGTATATTTTGCACTGAGAATAGCTGGTGTCACTGAAGAGAGAGTGAAAGATGCATGTTGGCCCTTGCTTTTCTTTTCAGATCTACAGGCCTTGCAAAGCAAGGGAGACAGTAGTTCTCCAGAGGATAAAATTCAAAAGCAGGACAGATTTTCCAGGCTCTTCCATTACACACTTTGCTTGAGATGTAGGAGAGTACTGCTGGTTTGCAGCTTTATTTCGCTTGGAGCTTTCACTAGGAGCTTGTGAGGATTCTGTAGGGTACCTTAGTGCTCAGGATAGCCCCTGAGCCTGTAATTCAAATGCTTAAATTAGCAGAACAAAGCAAATGTGGAAATGTTGAAACCCTTTCGTTATTTGCAGTCCACACATGCTCTATGTAACTCCAGCAATCATAGCTAAGAGCTTTCTGATAGCCCTAGAATGCTGCATGTCGGATGTGAGAGTTCAAGGAGAGTGACAAGCTGTCCTTGAAGATATCTTTTTTTTCTGAAGGATCTGGTATAACTCACGGGTGAGAATTTTAGTAAGAGGAATTTATACATTCTCTGCTTCTGTATGCTGTTCCCTTTTCTCATTTCCTACCCTCGGAGATCTTCATCTGGAAAAAAACCATCCTCCAGTGAAGAGGTACCAGCAGAAACCTTTTTAGCTGCTTGTAGCCGTCTGATGTTCCACCAGTATTGTGCATTTTTATGATTTATTCAGTGCTAGTTTCCCTAGTGATATCTAGAGGAACATTCAGCTTTCTGCATAGTGGCCCATCCTTTCCATCCAGTTGCCTTGAACGGATGACATTACCTTAATGAATAATACTTTTAGAGCCAAGCTAAATAAGGGCACCATGTGCACTGAAATATGATAGTTCACTGGAGTGCACTCTTTTCCTGTTCGTGTAATAGTGAGTAGAAGCCTCAACAGAGCTCAAGAAAACTAATATTACAGTATATTTTTATAAGCACTAGAATGATTATTAGGTCACTGAAAGTTCAGCTGTCATCCTGTTCTGTGGATGAGTCAGTAACTGACAGATTCATGAAGAAATTATTGGTGCTGCTAGCAATAGGAATGTGGCACTCCTTATGTTGTCTCATTCCCGACTGAACAGCACACTGTGCTGACAGTCCACTGGGCCACAGTGTATTGAAAGTGGCCTTCAGTGCTGAGGCACTTTCTGTTGCCAAGGGTTCAAACTGGACTGCAAATCACCTACCGGTGTCTTTGCCAACACCTCTTGGAGCGTCACTGTTACCAAGACATTATGAGAAGAGCAAACATATCAGCCAGCAGATGACAAATGCTTGAAGCAGGATAAATATTGTGTCTTTAAATACTTGCCATGTGTGTTCTGAGTCGGAGTTGATATATGGAGTATGGTGTTGAGGGAAATGAGCTGGCATTGCATGCTCTCCCACAGCCATTGACCCTGTGAGGAACATCCGAGTGCCTCACCATCTGAAACACAGAGGTGATAGAGAATGAAGGAAATTCTGCACTGACAGATTTGTGGTTCAGAAAAAAAATGTCTGTCCAGGAGTTTCTGTGGAACAATGACAGTAAATTTACAGACTGAAGATAGAAATATTTATCTCAGCAGCTTTTATTTCCTTTCTACTTAAAAATCAAGTTCTTTGGCACGTTTTCTCCTGACTGAAGAAGCTCTTTTAAATGCTCTTATTAGAAACTGCATTCTAACCTGTGGGGATATACCATATTTCTCTGTCCATATTTGTAAATGTATCCCATTAAAAAGTTTTGTTGTCTTGTAACTAATTTTTAATCTAGCTTTGGCTCTGTGCCCTTCCTTGCCATGTTACCATAGCTCACTTATCTATATTTAAATTAAATTATCATGGTGGCTATGTAGCCATTTCCCTTGCTTATCCTTTCTGCAAGTCCATATTTTCATCCACAAACTAGCTCAGCCTATTTCAGGGAACACCTTGATAATCACACAGTAACAAGCAGTGTGTGCATTAGCAGACATGCAGAACACAGGAAGATCTATGCCATCAGCTTAATTCCAGTGTGCTGGCATTCGTATGTAATGCTCAGAGGTACGAGTCCATACCCACTTCTTGTAAAACTTTAATTTTAAACTCTATAACTCATGCTACCAGACCCCAACGGTTTGCATGCATATGGCTCCCAAATCTAGCTGTTCACTAAAGAGAGATCGTATCAACATGAGAACTTGGTCTTAAACAAAGTTTAATGCAAATCCTGTAACAATATGGAAAACTTGGAGCTCTGCCAGCTGAAAGCATTCAACAACATTCAACTTCTTACCAGCTGAAGAAATATTAATGTGATTTCCTCTGCTGAGTGAAAAGGGAGAGAATTTTCCTTTTTACACATTGTTTTAGTCTTAAACAAAAGTGGCTCTTGACTAAAAAAAAATTCCACCAGCAAACCCAGCCCTTCTGTGATAGCTTGAATTGTGTCTTATTTTCAAGAAGAACTAGATTTGTTTGATCCTGTAGACAATTAAATTGCTGCAAGCTCATAATTAGACTGCATTAGTGAGTTGAAAAACCATCCAGAACACAGTTTTAGGGGAAAGATTTGCTATTATAAAAGACAAAGCTTGTCTGTCAAGCTGTGGCTGTGCTGTGTTGCATATTGCATAAAGGCCAGTATCTGTCACAGTCATACTGGCCCGGGCTTCTTTTATAGAGAAGCTTTATTTGGATCCACTTCTAATTGCTCTAGATTTTAATTGTGTCTAAATAAAACATAACATCTCTAAATGATGGAGATGACAACGTGATTTCTGTGAACACTGAGTATGATGCCATCAAGGTGAGGACCATGTTCAGGCCAAGTGAGTTCATGAAGACAGATATATATGTCTTTTATCCTGAAAGACAAGTTTGTAGCTACAGGGTGAAGACACAACATAGCCTTTGGTCTCTGTGGAGGGTACCCAAGCAGGGGGCCAGGGATTGAAGGGTATTGATTTAGATCATCTGCTGTGCATTGTGCTCCCAAACACCCTCTCAAAGGACATTCTTTGCATTAGTATTACAGCTAGTCATCTCAGTTAGTTGAACCTGTACGCAGGGAAAACTTACAGTGTTGATAGAGCCAAAATAATAGATAAATATAAAGTTTATTCACAGCCTGATCTCCGCCCACAAGCCTTTTCAAGTTTTGAATACTAATGCTTGTTTCAAGTATGCAGAAGTTTTGTGCATTGGAATGAAAATCTGGAGTCCTCTCTAGTCCCAAACCTCCTTTTTAACATCCTTGGAATTTGACTGTGGGTCTGCTACGTGGTCCTCAGCATTTTAAGGTTTTTTTTCCTAAGCTTTAGGTTCCTGGCTTGAATCTCTTGCCTGTCTCACCCTGCTGTCTTAGGAAACCTCACCTCTGAGCAGCCTTAGGGATTCCTCCTGGGAAGGAGCTCCTCTGGTCTTAAAGCAAACAAAATCAGAGTGTCCAAGGGAGCCTTCTGGGCTGTCTTGCAAAGAGTGTCTTTGGTGAGACTGCATCCATGGTTGGAAGTCAGTCATCGGCTGCTCACTAGTGATGTTCCTTGACTCCCTGCTCTGGAAAGAAGACCAGAGAGGTTACTTAATTATTACAAATGCCTGTTTTATCCTTATCTTTTATCTAGCCACATGATTCTGGTCCCCTGATCTAATTAGCTAGGGAGATAGTTAAATATAACTTCATGTATCTAGGCGCATTTAGCTATTTGTGGTTAAATCTGCTCACGGTTCCTAAGAGACTGTATTTCAAAGTTACAGAGTCACAGCCAGGAATACCTTCATATGAAATAAAAAAATACAGAGAGTTCATCTTAACTAAAACAGTGGAATATCTTTTTATCTTAGCAATACACCTCACAGCTTACAATCAATTTAAAGCCTTTCATGGAAACAAGGAGTCATCTTTCTGTGTTCTGTCACTAAGGACTAGCAAGTAACTGAATTGTACAGAAGAAATGGGATTTCCACTGTTCATGTAGATAACTTTGGACTGCATGAGGAAAATAGTTGCTCTTTGTTCTGTAACAAACAACAGATCATCAGTAAGCTGAATTTAAATGATTTAAATAATTTTTAATCAATAAATCATAGTAAAAATTCCTTGTCTGTGGAATAATTTCTAATAAAGACAGTATGTGGTAGTTGTTGAGAATATATGGTCAGAATTGCCAAAAAGAAGATTTTGTTGACAAGAAAGGGAAAACAAGGATAACAGAGGTCCATTCATTAGTTGTTTTAAGTGTTTAGAACCAGAATAAAATAAATTGCCTTTTAACGGTCCTAAAATGAACATCGAAGAATTTCCTTTTTTATATTGTGCTTTGAACATTTAAGGATATTACTTGCATGGGTCATATGCCACATAAAAGAGAGCTACTGTTCAAGTGGATGCTCATATAAACAATAAGAGTGGACCTATGAAAGGGAGAAATGAGCACATTGGTTTTGTGCAGTGTAAAGAAGCGAATGATTATTTTCAGACTAGGTAAGACATAACCATTGAGTGATTACTTAAATGTGACTCATTCTGCCTTGGGGCAAGGAGAGGAAATATCTTGACTTCTCTTGAGGTATCTTTCAGTCTTGTGGTTTATGTGATCAGGGACATGGTGAACCTTTGGAGTGAGCTAGTTCTTGAGAGCAGAGAAATTAGTTCAGTTGAAACAAAATCCTTCCCACGTCTCCTGATTTATGGGCAGTGTGTGTGAGCTCTGTTAATTTTGAGATCCAAAGATGAACTCTCTGCTAAGATGCTTTATGGACATGGTATATTTTGTAAATAAATACACAAATAAGGCTTTTCTAAAGTTGGCAAGAGGCTGTTTGGTTTATTGATGATGAACAGCATAGGTTGTTAAATGAAGATTTCTCATAGTACTTTTGACAGAGTTCTTTAAATGGACTGTAAGTTTAAGGCTGTTCTTCAAAATGGGGCTGATGTGCAAGAAGAGGAGTGAAGCTTACAAAAATGATTGAGGCTTTTCAGGTCATAACTTTTATTACAAGACAGTGATAAGTAATCATGTGTGTATGTTTGAAAATTTTACTCTTCAAGCCCAGAATGAAGTTTTGTGACTGCATCTGAGGAGAGTTGCATACTTCTGATTGATATGACACTAGGATGCCTTTTGTTACTTAATCTTTAGGCTGCAGAAGTGTTTGCTGGGTTGTTCCACAAATGGGTGGAGAAGGCTATTCACATATTTTCAACACATGGTGACTGAAACTTAATGGTGCAATAACTGTAGCTTAGAAAGTGATATAACTTCTAAAGAAATCCTTGGTGTATTCAAAATGCTTTTGAATAAACATAATATTTAGCTGAACAAATATCTTTGTGCATGCAGGTGGGCATGCCGTTGAAGTTCCTGGCTCAATACCAGGGGCTATATCCATGCTACTTTGGACTATGTGTTTGAAATCAATCACTCAATCACTCAATCAATCAATCAATCAATCTTTTCCTACCTGAGAGCAGCCTAAGAGGTGTTTAGTTTCCACATGTGCTTACTGGAAATAGTGTGCTCTCAAGAAGCACTTGCACATTTTGCCTGTGTTTTTCTGTTTAATGTACCGGATTCTTGGCTAGTTGCCCATGTCTCGGTATTATTAGAGATAAGAGAATGCTCACCTTCATTTAGTTGCTAATTGTTAGATTATTCAGCAACGTATGGATGTCAAGTCATGCACAGCAGTGTGTTGGCACTTTTTAAAGTGAACCTTTCCAAGAGGGAGGCATGTTTAGGAGCAGAACTGGAGTGGTGGGCTTGATTCTGGTTTTATTCGTGTTGATCAGTGAGTGATTTGAATCTAATTGAGTTGCACTAATAAAGTCAGAGCTGTGAGCTACTAGAATTTCACTGTAATTTGGATGGTTGAGTGGGCAGCACTGATTGGGATTGATGTATATATATATATATATATATATATATATATATAATATATATGCATATAATATATAAAATGCTTGTGTTTGTAATCATAATACAAAAGCATTTACCAGAACAGTAAATCCCAGTGTTCTGTCATCTGTCTGCTTTTCTGCCTGTCTTTCTCCTTGCTTCCTTTGAGAAACCAGTGGCAGGTTAATTTGAATAGTATCGATGTTGAAGGTGAGTTTTCTACTGCCTGAAGAGGAAGAAGCATTATCTTTTCAATCTGTGCAAGGTAAGTGTGTGCAGCAGTGAAGTTTTCATGTTGAGAAGATAGGTCAGAAAACAATATGCCTTAGGTTAGAATTCTTTTGGTTGGAAACAAAATCCTTGGCATTGGGTCTTATTAATATTAATAAGCTCATGTAAACTGACACAAAGTACTGCAAAATGGAATTTTTTTTTTTTTTTTTCCCAGCTCATGGGCCTGTACATGAGAAAGAGCACACCTAGTAATTATGGCAGTGAGGAAGAGGAGTGTGCCCTAGATAAACTGCAAGCGTGTGCTGCTGTGCAGTAGCATGGACTAGGGTAGGTGGGGAGTGTGTAGAGTGTAGACACAGGCAGTGCCCTCTTCTCTGCGGGAGATCTCTGCGTGGGAGCTATTGAATGAGGCTTGTGGGTTAGAGTGGTTGTGGGGATTTCACTGCTTGTCCTGGGTTTGAGGTAGCACCCTGAATCAGAGCTGCCTTCAGCTGTGTTTTGATGGTTAATCTGGTTTTGTTAAAACTGTTCACAAGTAACCCAACCAAGCCTGTTTCATCAGCTGCCTTATGGAGTTCTGTCGGGCAAGCAACAGGTAAGCAAGATGAAGGGCTAAAATGACATGTTGGAACTTCATTTACAGGCTGATAAATCCTAGAAAACAGTTTTTGTATGTAAGTATTATATTCATGCTGATGTATGAATATAATAAACTCCTTAAACTCCTCAGAGCTGGTCTGATTTGTCATAGAGAAATATCTCACAGATATCAGTCAGATGTGGTTGACACAATTAGTCACTTTTACAGAAACCTTTTCTACTGAACAGAGAGGCCAAGGAAAATAAACATGAATTTTAAAATCAACACTCAAATTTGTGTTTCAGGACTGGAGTATGTTTTTGAGACTACTATCTGCAACATTCTCTGCTATGAGGACAAGCTGAGAAAGCTGGGGTTGTTCATGCTGGAGAAGAGAAAGCTACAGGGAGACCTTAGAGCAGCCTTTCTGTACCTGAAGTGGCCTATAAGAAAGCAGGAGAGGGGCTTTTTACAAGGAAATGTAGGGATAGGACAAGGGCGAATGGCTTTAAACTAAAAGGGTAGATTTAGATTAGATTTTAGGAAGGAATTCTTTGCTGTGAGGGACGTGAGGCACTGGAACAGGTTGCCCACAGAAGCTGTGCATGTCCCAGCCCTTGGTCAAGTAGAAGGTGTCCTTGCCCATGGCAGGGGATTTGGAACCAGATCATCTTTAAGGTCTCTTCCGATTCAAACCATTCTATCGTAATAACATTTCCATTTTCTACTGTAAAGTAACTATCCACTTAATAAAGAGTACAATTCATTAGAGTTTCTAGGTTTAAGACCTAAATGATGCAATATGACACAAAACGTATGGACTAATTAGTGTTAATTAACGAAAGACATATATAACATGGACAGTCAGGATGCAAACCCTTGTTCTTGCTGACTTCAGCTGGGGTATTAGTCTTGTCTCCTATAAAACATATTCAGCAGAATATTATCTTGTTTTGCTTGGGTCGGGCTCAGCCTCTACTGATAGAGCTGTCTGCTCTGTGCTATACAAAGTACCAACTGGCAAGGGAATGTCTCTGGTCTGAGCCCTCACCAAGGTGTTGAAAGCTCAGATTCAAGCCTAAAATCAGCAGGGGAGAATTGAAACATGCTCTTTTATAGAAAGTGACTCTATTTAAGCAAGGGGCAGCTAAATTTTCACCAGTTCGACTGTGAAAGTTTATATAAAAATGCCATAAATTCCAGTCTTTTGGGAGACTGTTAGAGGTTTTTATCATGTAGTTCTAGTATAAAGAAAATGTCTTTGTTTGAATTCATAATTAAATATGTACTCCTTATGCTGTTTTGCAGTATTTTATTTGTAGGAGTTACTGGGAAGATGTTCAAGTCCCCAACTGCCAATTAAATGCCTGTCATGAATCTTACCCACAGAGCTGGTCCCATTTTACTTTACATTAAAGACAAAAACATAATGCGAGCATTTAAAATTTACATTACAGCCTGTGATTTTTTTTCTTATTTGAGAACTAATCCCATCTAGATATTAGATAGATACCAATGAGTGGTAGATACTTCCACCCCAAGGGTGCAGGTATGACAGCTGACCTGAACCACCAGCTCCACGGGGTGGGCTGGCTTCATGCTCTCCCATGTTTGTTTTGTTTTTCTTCTGGCTGGGCTCCTTTCCTCACAGCTCAGTGAACTGAATCACCTCACACAAGGCTCAGCTAAGAGCCAGACCAGCTACAAGGGAAGAAGAGCTGGCAGTGCTGTCCCACTTGACAGCAAACTATTTAATTTGGCTTAGCTGGATAGCCTAAATGCACCTTCATTCCAATATTGTAAAGATTTTTAATGTTATTCATCTAAGCATGCTTTTCATCTAAACCCACACTTGTAAGATGATTCATCTTGTGACTAGAACATGGAAACATCACATTATGAAATTTAAAAAATAATTGTACTTTAAACCCAATTGTGAAGTCTTCCAATAAAATGTATTTGTTTTAAAATATAGTAAGTGAATTACTTCAGTCATGAAGGGCTAAATGTGCCCAAACACCACTGTATGTCTTGCAAGGGAGTTCCAGTATGGGAAATCAGAACTGAGTGAACTCAGACTGTGACCTTTAATGACCATCTGCCGCTTTTGCATCCATTATTTTGTGTAAATGAAGACTGACTCAAATATTAAGCTTGCTTTGAATTTTCCTTTCTTTTTTTCCCCCCCTTTTTAGTCTTTTAAAGTAGTTTCCTGTTAAAGCAAGCAATAACCCTTATGGTTTATCATGCAATCCTTTTGTTTACATCTGAGTGAAGATTGATGTGTAAAAGTCAGGTGTGAGTAAACTGGTGTGGTGAGTAAAGGGAGCTTCTGTCCATTTGACGCTTTGATGTCTTGGCCAGGAGCCGGATCATTCAAGGGATATTGTGATCTTGGTGTTGCAAGAGTTACAGAAGGCTCACTAAATTCTTATTTTATGTTGTCTTTTGATTTGAATAATTAAAATAGTGAGTGGGTTGTTATTATAAAACTGTTATGTTGAACTGGAAACTTGGGTTCAGACTTTCAAGTTTCTTAGTGTTTGCTTAATGCTGGTTCGAGGGAGTTTGGGGGGATTTCCATCAGTTTCATCAGTTTTAATTAAGGGGCATTTTAATTACTAATACATATTTATGATCTCTTCAAAGGAGTTGTGGGGTTTTTGTTTCGGGTTTTTTTTTTTTTTTTTGTTTAATATAAGAGTCACTTATAGTTTGCGTCAAAAGATAAAGAGTATTTTAGCTTAATGGCTTCATCTGTAATTCTTGATTCCCACTACAAAACAGGTCGTTCCGACTACAGGCTGTACTCCTTGATAGAATTAGTTCAGTGAAGCAGCAATCAAAACATGTTGCACATAACAAATTGCTACACCAGTGCTGGTTTAAGAAATCCTTTTTATCGTAAACAGGAACTTAGCACTTTTTCTGAAATGTCTTATCCTGTGGAAAGCTGCTCAGCATAATTTATGATTTCTCACTTAGGGTATTTATGAAACAGCAGCTGTAAATCTGCACTTCATTTTGTACAGGGGTTTTGTATTTATGTCTACTGTGTCAGCCATTTGGCTGCAGGAAAACAGTGCCACTTGCTCAAGGGAGGGGAAGTTAGCTCTGTTAGCACAACATGAGACAGTTTGTCAGGACAGCAAGGTAAGTGTACTGTCTTGTGTAAAACTGTGTTTTATGAGGTGAGCCCAGCAATCATATTGTCTTTTCATGCAGTAACTCATTGGACACTTCCTGCCTACCAAAACTCCGGGAGAAGTCTTTTCTACCATGTCCTGAGGCAATGCAGTAAAAAGAAAGGCCTATTGATGGGATTTTTGAGAAACAAACTGCAAGTAAATGCATTTTCTGATTTTATCTGGAAGTGGAGAATAGTTGGACCAACCTCATCCATCAGATCTACAGCTTTCTGCTTGTTTATATTGCAGCCATAAAAGTGGGAGCCTGTCCGTCATGCATTTGGTAGCTTTAGAAGTGCAGGACTTAGCTCTGTTCACAGCAGCACCATAAGCCGCGTTCATGAGGAAGCTCTGTGGGAGCTAATTTTATCCTTCTGAGAATTTTAACTACCTCCTATAGAATTTCACATGCATTTTGCCCTACTGCTTCCAGTAGCATGGACACCAGTATGTTATACTTCTCTGTGCTCCGTAGTTCTGCCTTCCACCTGCATGCTTCAGTACCAGTTTCAGTGTTGCTTTGCCTGGAGTAAGTGTTCTTGTTCCATTCTTTTCAATTGAACTAAATTGAATTGAATAAAAGCAACATATTAAAAAAATCAATGGTAGTCATACCAGCTTTATCTTTTGTTATAAAACTTTTTTTTTTTGCACACACAGCTTTTCAGAAATGCTTGTAAAATCTAACAGACCCTCTTTAGTCTTAAATAACTGAGTAATCACCAAATGGCAACATGAGAGATGACAGTAATGATGGAGATTCTGCTGCCTTACATTTGCACACTTCTACATATGTATGGCACTACAGAGACTGAATCCATCCTACAGGTGTTAATGGGTTCCTTCAGCACAGATAGTCAGCATAAATGCAGGTTAAAGCATACCAGTGTTCTCTCTGTTAAAGGGAGCAGGACACTGACCCCTATTTTCTAGTGGATTTGCTTCTGTAAAGCAGACTCACACTGAGTGAAAGAATGAAGCTTCTATAAACTGTGATGTCCACTCAGATAACAAGTGTATGGCTAGGATGTCATCCCTGGTATAAATACTAAAAGTGGTCAAGGGGAACAGACTGAAAAAAAAGCAGGTTTTGACTTGAAGTTGTGTTCTTACAAAGCTTCCTGACCTGACCGCCCCTGGGCAATGCCACGTGGCTTCTTGGTGGGGAAGCTTCCCAGCACTGGGGTGTGAGGAGTGGTGCCTGAGAGCTTACCCAATGGTCCTGCTGGGGAACCTGCACAACTGTGCTGCTGCATCAGAACTTGCTTTCTTCTCCCTCTGCCTGTGAATTTTTTGCTTATCTACACTTCTGGTGCTGCTGGGATGAGTCTGTGATGCACTAATGGTTTTGAGTTCTCTCAAGAGAGAAGAGCTGCATGGCAGCACAGGGCTCAGCAATCTGCAGAAACCATGCAAGCAGCCCCACAAGCACACAAAAAGTTAGCCCACGCTGTGCTTTGGTAGCCACATGACCACCAGCACCTGGTGTAGCTGGTGTTAAAGCCAGGCAGCGTGCCTTGGTGCTTGCCTTGTTCTTGTGCAAGCCTGTGCCTGATGAGGCCTTGGAGCACTCCAGCTCCTTACCTGCATTAGCATGTCTGATTGAAAAGCTGTTTGTTAAAGAGACTCCAGTAGGTATAAAAGCTGCTGCCTCTGAGAGTAAGAAAGGTGACTTTTTGAGAAGAACTTCTTCAGACAGGGAAGAAGCTGTATGAATTTTGATCTGAAACTCAAGTGCTAGTAATACATAATCACAGCAAAAATTTAATCTGAATGTTAGCAGCTCCCTCTGCTCTTTTGCGAGGACAAACCTTTCTTTCTAAATCTCAACAAAGCAAGCTTTTAATGTGGGTCAAATGGAAATCCTGTTTATTAAAAAGCTGCTAAAGACAACTAGATTTTTAATTTCAATGGAAGAGGCTTCTCTGTGACCCTTAAAGGCACGCCAGTGGACTCTTCCAGCACATGCTTCAGTAAACAACAAATGAATCACTGAGGTGCTCTAACAAGGATTGATGTGTCCACCCAATTAGAGGGATATAAAGAGCTCTCCCTTGAAATTCTGGGTTCATTTAGGTTGCTCTGCTATTTCCGCAGTCTAGCGCTGAGGCATTGCTTCAGGGGTATTGTTGGCCTCAACAACTGGCTTGTGTGCGTTGTCCTAGCTAACAAGTACATTTTTTGTACAGATATTTCTCCTATGAAGTACTCTAGCAGAGAAATAAAAAAAAAAATAATGCTGAAGGTCGAAGACAAATCCTAATATCTCTTTAAGCTAAGAGCAAAATCTCCAAGTTTAGCAATGCCACTAATGTGATTGATAAGACTCGTTAATCACCTGTTTTCAGGGGCTTGCAATTTCTTAACTTTAAATCGGTTTAGTTTTCTTTTTGTCTAAAATATGTGCAGTTTTAGAAGGTGAGAAGGTGCAGTGCACGTTGTTTGGTGCGAGTAATGCAACTGGTCAGATGAAGCAATGCATGGAAAATTCATTAAGTATTCTGAGGCCGTTTCCTCTTTCTCTTGGAACAATGTTTCTACTTTCCATTTCAACTGTACATGTAACTTGTACTGCTTCAGAAGTTTCTTACATCATCTTAAAAGAAAGTTAAAAATTAAAACCTTTTTTCAAATTTCTATTTCAGATAAAGAGCCAAATTTTTTGTACAGAATAACACATAAAGTAGCCTAAAGAAGGATGTCATGCACATCAAGAAGAAAGCAAAGATGAGAGTATGTTTTGTTTTTCAACTGGCTGCTACCTCAACAATTGTGGAGCACTTCAAGACTGCACAGGGTATCTTGCAGATGTTATTTAAGGATTCCCTCTGATTAAATGTGGTGGCAATTTACAATTCTCTTACCATGCTTCTAGGAAAAGAGTATCATGTTATTGCATCTGAAGATTACTACATATTGACACCTGAAATTTCCTTTCCTAGACTGCAGATGAAACCCTGACTTTTTGTTGAACTGCCTTGGCTAAGCAACAAATCATTACAAACCATCTGGTTAAGATATTCAAGTAACTGTTAAAGAAGATGCATTAACTCCTACTTTTTTGTTGCTTCTTTTTATCCCTTCATCGTGAGCTGGAGATTGTAACTTAGCTATGGTTAGCAGGTATTTGAATGCAGTTACAGTGACGTGCCTGGGTTTGATGATATTTTGAAGCCTTGATTCATCATCTGTGAAGGCCCTTGCACCGAGGCCTAGTGCTCTGAAACACATCATTGTTACATAAAAGATTTTGCTCATTTTCAAATGTAGTGTTGCGGTTCTTGCCAAGTATCTTAAGAAGCAAACTCAAATCCCTAAATGAAGCCTTGACATCTACCATTGGTGGAGAAAGTCACGTTCGACAGTACTCCTAATTACCCACTGAAGATAATTAGCTGACCATTTTTGGACATGTTTATCATAACTCAGATATGACAGCAATGAAAATGATCTGAAGATTTCTTTGAAGCAAAGTAAAAATGAGAAATGTGAGTTAGAAACAAGTTCTCTGAGTTACTGCCTCTCCTCTTTGTATAGCCAGAATCCTAAATACCAGGTGTTCAGTGAAGCTGAGCATATTTAAAAAAGTTTTAGATAATGAAAATTGATTTAAGCCAACTTTACTGGAGCCAGTTACTTTAAATTTGGGCTTGTGCTGTCTTTTAAGCCCAAGATTTTAACCTTCCTAGATTATCTTTTGCAAATTCCTGATTTTTCATACACAACAAGACTTTATTTTATTAATAGATCGTCTGTGTTGGGAATTGTTTGCTCTCTATTTCCACTATTTATGTAATCAAGTCACTGAACTACTGTGAAAATTCAGTATCAGGCAGCTGTGGTGCAGCTGTGTATGTGCCTTATGTCACTGGCCTTTGTGTCCGTAAACCTAAAAGCTGCTGCCTGGCCATTCCTCTGCTTGAAAAATCTTTCTGTTTGCCAGGTCCTTCAGGACATAAAAGAAATGACACGTTTTCTTAAAACTGAGGCACGCACGTGTCTGTGTATGTCTGTGTGTCTGTGTGTGTCTGTGTGTGTGTGAGTATTTCCCATTAGACTTAAAAAAATAAAAAAAGCAGCACAGTGAAAATATCCTGGAATTACTTCAAAAAATATTTCCTTACAGTAGTGAGTGAGAGCTCTTTATTTAAAATAACCTTAATAGCATTAAATACTAGAGTGAATGGAAAAACAGATGAACCATGTGCTTGTGTTTAATCCATTGCTGTCTGCCAATATGTGTGTTTTTTTGCAGTACTGGAGATTGTTTCACCTCTGTTTCTCTTGGGCAACTGCTTTGGGACTGGACCAGCATAATGGACAATTCTTCACTAGCTCAGATAATGGAAAAGAAAAAAACACAGAAGAGAAAGGCTTGATAGAGAGAAGTTTGATTGTACAAAACTCCATGGTTTTAACTCCTGTTCAGTACCAAACCCAATCTAGCTGTTTCCAGGACCTCGTGAATCTTTGCAAGGCAGCAAGCAGGCACAAGCACTTATTCTTGTTCTCAATGGAGTTTGGAATGCAGACCAAAATTTGTTTGTATGAAACAAGGATTGCCTTGCTACCTTGAACAGTTTGCTTCCTCTTTTATCTTTTTTCCTTTTGAGACCCTCCATCTCCCAGTTTCCAAACCAAAAGAAGGTAGGTTAGACTGTACTCACCCAGGGGCTCTCAGGCTAGAACTTCATCTCTTCTTGTGCCTTAACAGAGTGCTTTTCCTGTATCTGGGGCTTCTGTGTTTCTGCTCTGTGGACATTGCCCTTACAATTTGTCACAATTGTCCTATTCCTTATCACAGCTACAGCTTCTTTCAAATACATTTTATTGTGCTGAACCCTCTGTAGTGAACTATTGGCACCGGCATCTCTGCCTTAAGAATCCCTCTTGTGCCATTTCCTCAGCCTTCTCCCAAATCCTGCATGTCTTTGGATCTTAGGGCTTTTCTTGCAGTCAATTCCCATCTTAGTTTTACTTATTTTCCTCCCACATGCTGCAAGGTAGTTTCAGACCCCTGATTGACCATGGGCTTCCCTTTGTGCTCATCTGTTTCTCCTTCATCCCCTCTCCCTGTGTTCACTCCTGCCTGGATGCAGATTAGGTGAGAGACTGCCTGGTGCTGCCAAGGCTCACGGGAAATATACTTCCAATAGACATTGCAAAGCTTGCCAAAACCTTGCGCCAGGGCACACGATAGTTTATTCTGGCAGGCTGTATGGTCACCAGGCTGCCAGCTGGCAGTGATTCTTTTGTGTATTTGCAGCATCTCAAAAAATACTGGTCCTTCCTTACTTTTGGTTTATTTTAAATCCTCTCTTGCATGTCTTAAATTTTATGGGATCATCTTTTCTGTTGTGGGCTATAGGAATGGGTGGAGCCCAGGAGGTACACGCTAAGTGCACAAGTGCAGCACATCCGTGAGCAAGGAGCTCCTGCTGTTCCTTGACCATCAGCCCTGTCTTCAGCTGCCCTGAGCTGAAAGCCTCTCATGGGTTAAGAAATTCTCTGTGATACTTTACACCCCCACAACCTCCCCCAACAAGTGGGAGGTGCAAATGAGTACCTCAAAGCAGAAGTCTCTATATCTGGATTACTTCCTTTGCTGGAGAAAATAATTACTTTTAGCTGGCAACTACATTCATTTGGATACAGAGAAAATATCCTGTGTGCTTGGTATGTTGGAAGTAGTGAATAATTGAGGCATGTAGAATGGAAAGAACTTACATAACACAGTTTCACAGACCTGTGGAGAGACCTGAATTTGCTCAGCCCTTCTCTGCTGCATGAAGCTCTCTAGTTTTTACCTTGCAAATACTGATTAAACACAGAAAGTGAATCAGACCAGCCATCTCTTGATAGCTTCTAAATCAGTTATGATCTTTTCCCAATGTCATTGCTTAGGATGTTTAATGAGCATTTTCAGCTATGACTTTTGCATATTGCCTTTTGGATTATGTTCTTATACATGAATGACTTCACCCATATCACCAAATCCTAATTATTTTCCTTTCCATTCCTGGAACACCTCATGGCTACCACTGTCAACACTGAGTAATAAAGAGTTTTCCTGCAGTCACCTCAGACCACTCACTGTAAACAGCTTCTATTTGCATCCATTTGACTCTTTAAAGGCTTACTATTCTACTCTGTTGGTGCACACAAAAAGAAGAATATATAAGATGGAGATGTCTGAATAAAGTTCTTTTTTTGTCATGACAACATGGCTTATTCCTTTAAAATAATACTGATTAAATGTGCCCATGTCACTGTTGTACTTTTAAAATTTTAATTTTCTTTATTGAAGACACAAGAAGGCTGAATCACTTAAAATTGCAAACTTTTTTAGAACTATGTCACAACTACTGGGATGGTCTCTGGGATGATCTTCCATACTGCTTCTCTCACTTGCAGATTCCTTACCAGAATACTGATTAATTCCCTTGCCAGTTTTACTGGGTGGGTGCAGACCACCTGCTGTTTATACTTTCCATTTATGTAAGCTTCATTTTTGACATGCTGATCAGAGGATGACAGTTGCTTGCTTGAGAAGCTGTGAAAATATTTATCAAATAATGCTGTGGCTCTGATGTTCTTGTGTGTAAAGCACCTTTATCCTAACACAGGTGGATTAGAGTAAGTTACTGCATTTCTTAAAATAAATTCAGGATGGAAGTCATAGGGTTGACTGTGTATGTGAGGCGTTACTTTCTTTTTCATTCAGATCATTGTGCTGAATCTGTGTTGCTGCAATAAAAGTCCAGTGCACTCCTGTGAGAAAACCCTTCTTAATGCTGGACACACCAGAATGGGTAATTCAGATAGGCAGGACACCTTCAAACCATGCCAGGAATCAGTGTGCAAAATTTAAGGAATAAATTTAATGAGGAACAGAAGAAATATTGTCCTGGATCTGGCACTTTTATTGTGTGCAGTGGAATAAATACCACAACTGCTTTTAATAATAAGACTGGTTCCTCTCTGAGAGAGTGCCACTTTAACTTCTCTTGAATTTGGAGGATTTCTTTTTCTAAATTTATTTTATATTGCACAAAATTAATATCTTGGTAGTGCTGAGTTTTGAGGATACTGACAGTTTACAATTTTTTCCTTACCGTTAATCTCCATACTGATATTCTGCCATTGAAATCCAATTTATTGCAGTTATTTCCATCTCTCCTTCAGAAAGAAGTGATACTACTTTCTTTTATCATGTTCAGGGCAATCCCACAGCAAATTATTTTGCAGCTTTGCATTCACTTTTACATGTTTTGTCACTATATTGAAAAGGTTGTATGCATTTGGAGTTCCTGTCTATCCTCTTGCAGTGGCCGGTGTGCAGGAAGGAACCTTAGCTTTCTCTGGAACTGTGGCTTGCTTTCTGTCATATGGGGATTCTTTGCATCAAATTCTTTTTAAGGCAGTAAAACAAGCCAAATCCAGATGTGGTAGACCCAGTTCCTTACAATGTGTAGTGGTTGGTTTCACAGCTTGAAGAAGTCCTGGTCATCCAGATTGTTGATTCTTCGAGAATCTGATGTTAAAACTGAGGTGAAAACCTGTATGTATTTAGGGTCTGGAAGAAGCAGAATGCCCTCTGAATCCTCTTTTCTCCTTGCTTAGGCTTGTACCAGACATGTTTCACACTACTGTGGTATGCAGGTAGAATCTTAAGTGTTGAAAGAAAATGTTGATGATCTCCTACTCCTTCCTTTTGGCCTCAGAACTGTTTCTGAAACTGTGCTTTCAGGGTGATGGCAAATACTTCTGTGCTTTAGGAAGCCTTTCCTGGTTCTGATTGAAATTCCTGTCATGCCTGAGTGCCTGCTTGTATGCAGGTCTTGTGTGGAGCAGCCTATCTCCAGTTCTGCTGTTAATTAGTTCAGAGCCTACAATCATCCTAAATTTGTAGATATTGAGAACTCTGCCAGTGCAACCTGATAGCTGGCTTTAGATGTTTAAATGAGTTTTGCTGCAGTACTTCAAAGGTATAACAACACCAGGGTTAGTGATGACCTGGTGACTACAAGGTTTTCATTTTGTTAGATTGCCCAAAGCTCAAAAAACATAATATGTGTGGAATATGAACCAGTTTGGCTACCTGTAAAGTGATTGAAAACTCCATAAACTCTGCTCTAACTCTGCTCTGAGTTTTTCTCTCTCACTGCATTGCATGAACGCAATCGACTCTACTTTTTTTTTCTTTCCTTCAGCTAGATGGTATCTATATTCAGCTGTATATTAGAAAACTTGTGAACTTACGGTAGTTTCACTTCCTGCACCATTTCTGCCATCCCAGGCCGGTGTGCCGTATGACGGCGCCTGTTGTGAAACTTTCCTCTTTCAGAAGCTGTGCCCCGGGCTGTGGGAAAGATATGTTGTAATGCTGGGGAGGAGGGAAAAAGCACACCAGCCTCATCTACAGAATGGTCATTTCTCAGAACCTGTGTGGTCATCTTTTCCCCTGAAAATGCTGAAACTTGGGCTGTGTTTGTATTACTTTTCACTATTTTTTTTTTTTTATGGAAAACTGTTGAGTAGTAACACTTGCTGAAGGAATAACTTTGCATACGTGCTACCTGTGCTGTACCTTTTCAGACAGAAAAAAACCTTTTCTGCCATTAACTGTGTGTCTCTGAAAGGCTGAGCAATTCTGACCTGACAGAAAGACAGGGTATGGAAAAAAATGCTCTGCAGTATTTACTTGAGCCTTCCTTCTGTCCAGACGAACCAAAATTAGCAACGTCAGTGTAGATGTTGGGTAGTTGTGCCACACATGGATTTATGAGCTTGTGTAAACATCTTGTTATTAAAAGTTTAAATATTTATACTGAGAATCTGCTGCCTTATGGACTCTTGTGAGATTATTTCTAAACAGTGAGGAGTTTTTTTTCTAATTGAGAATATTCTAAAGTTGACTAACATAAAACTGCTTTACTCCTCTTCTAATCAACAGTTACAGATTAATTTATGCTAAATCAGGGCTTAAGTGTTGCTTAATCCTTTTAGAGTTCTAGCAAAGACTGACCACTTGACTAAGATTATGTAGCTTAGAAAAAACCCTAGTTTTAAATAGAACATTGAAGCAAAATTAGGTAGAACTCAAGGTGCTGGCTTTTGCTGGTATTTTCACACTGGCATTTTGTAATGATAAAGCATATTTTTGTATGGGATCCTTAGGAAATCAAGGCTTGTGCTGTCTATTCCTCTTAAGGACCCAATGTAAATCCCCCAAGAAGAGACTTCTTGTTTTTGGTGAGGCTTGAATTGGAGTATTAAAGCAGAAATCATTATATAGCATTAAAATTTAAACTATTTCCTGTTTAGTTGTACATATATGTAACAAAATATGCCCTTGGCTTGCCAAACGTTATCCAGTTGGCAATCACATGGCAAACAACATGCTGAAAAGTAGAAGTCTGCTTTAAACAACACCTTCTGTACTTGATGTAATATTTCCCTTTTTATGTCAGGAACTAGCAGTGTTATGTGGAAGCAAATAATTGATATGAAAAAGTGCAGAATTTCTGACTGGAAGTTTATCTTCAAAATCATAGTGGGTGGTGGGAGATAAGAAACAACCAAATAAGAAACAACCAAAGGATTGGTTTATTAGTGGCTGTGCTGCACTTGAATATTGTGGGACCTGGAGGAGCTGCAGACTGCCAAACATCACCCATTAAGGAAGGCAGAGACAGATCTCTTTTAGCAAAAAAGCAGTGGACTTCAGTCAGTGTGGAGAGGGGAATCATGGGATGAGGCAATTTGTGTCAGGGAGGCATGTTCTAGCACCAGCTGTCTGCAGTGGATTTTTTAATTCTAATATTTTAGCGAAGTTTTAATTAATTCAAAGAACAAGATAATCCTATTTTTTTTCCTCTTTTAGAAGTTTGCAGGGAGGTAAAAGAAGGATTAAGTAATGACTTAGGAATTTTACACTGAACATGGATGTTGGCTCTGTTGCTGTAGCTACATCATCCATCTCAACATACAGTAGCTATGGGAACAGAGCTATTGCACCTTGTAAAAGGAATGCAAACATTACATTGCTGGTTTGCCATTTGTCAGAGTCCTTTTCTCAGAAGTCTTAACATAATTTCTATTCCAGTCTTAGCTCATTCAAGCCTGAAATTCTAACCATGGCATCTCCCCCCTACAGAGTCAGTCTCAATGCAAACAGGTCTCTTTTCTCTGTATTCTTACAAGTCTTTCTATCAAATTCTACTTTTTGACTGAGCAAGGACACAGAGTAAAATATAACTGTAGACAACAGGGAAACCAAATGGGCATAGAATAGCATCACAAATGGCTTCACTGCTCAGGACACACCTGCAGTTGGACAGTTCAGTCACAGAATCCCATGGGTATTGCAAGTCCAAATATACTGCTGAATCTTGGGGAATATGGTGGTGGTGAGCATTTTAAAAATGCTTGATAGACAAGCTTGTCAAAATAACCAGTAACAATGAACTTGTTTCAGAAAATGTTGCAATCAGCTGCAAGGAGTTACAATACTGTAATTTAAATATAAATACAAATGAAAATTGTAACTGTTTAGCATTTTTTCCCCTACACAGCATCCTGACATATCCAGCAAAACTCTTGCTCTTTCCTGATGTACCTAATAATATTAGGTATATCTATATTAGGCTACTTTACCTGAGCGCTCTTAAATGTTGGTAGCCTTGGGAAGGAACGGAAGGAACCATAAATATTGCTCTGTCAGAAAGCTACAGGAAAAGAAACAGGGCAGTTAAAGTAAGATACTTATGTTGATGAAATTAATGTTCGCAGCATGACTCTGTCAAAACTTGGCTTAGTACATTATAAGCAACTTATCAAAGAGAACTGGTATATTCAAGATAAAGGCAGTGTCCTGGTTTTTGAGAGCAGAATATAGTTGAGTTTGAACCTCAGGAACTTGATCCAGGCTTACAATTTTTGGCTTCAAATCAAACCAGTAACATTTTACTTCCTAGGAGATGAACTAAAATAAATCATCCGTGAAGCCTGATTCTGTTTCTTGCTTCTATCTATTCTACTGCAAGTAAGATTTCTTATTAAAATCACCATGGATACATGATCCTTATAATCCTGTGAGTCTTTTTCTGATTGTCTGCTTAGCTGCAGAAATTTAACTAATGATGTGCCTAAGAGAAATGAGCTGCTGCCCCTCTCCCAAAATCCCAAATCCAAGCAGCTCACTTTTAAATTAGCCATGAACATATTGACTTGGTTTCACTATGGCAGATGCATTTGACAATGCTTCACATGCACCCAAGTGGGATCTGGGCTATGTGCCCTGTGCTGCATGGCCTTTTGCAGTAAGAGAGGAATAAAATGTGTGGGAAGTTGCTTAGGCATCTTTGGGAAGAGTGGAGTAGCAGCTCAGAAGCAATTGCCCTGACACAGAGCTCTTTCACAGAGGTATGTGCACACTGCAGACAACAAAGTGCCTTTATTCAACAACCAGTATGATTGCTATGGACCAGCTGGTTATTGCTGGTAAATGGTAAATCAGTATTCTGATTTGTATGTCCCTATGTGAAAATATGAATGTGCAATCTCTGATCTTCTGTCCTACTGCTTATATGCATGAGTTTGAGTCCCTTAAATTTAGTGGCACACAGTGCATTTGAGCAACTTGGTGGTCATTGAGAGCATCTCCTGGCTGCTGGACAGGCAGTGGTCAGGAAGGGAGGGCAAGGATCGAAGGGTCTGATTTTAGTAACTGTAGCAACATTTTGTACATAACCATTCTGCCATCATCACCTTCCACTGGTATGGGCTTTAAATAAAAGGTAGCACAGATGACTTACACTGTGTATGTTGTTTCTGGGCTCTTCCTTAGCAGCAGTGATGTGGTGTCATTATGTGCTTCTCAGAGAAAGAGGCTGAATTAAAAACAACCTCTGTTGCTGTTTAATGTACTGCAGCAAATGCTCTGTAGATCTGTAAATCAAGACATTTGTTCTTCATTTTTAGCAATGCCCTTTCCCTGAACTCATTTAATGAGACAGTTGTAAGATGTTTGTATGTTCTCCAGCTGGACTGGGTGCACAATTCTTGAACTCTGTCTCTTACTACATTCTCATTTTAAAGTGTCCTGTGTCAATAGATAGTGGCAGCTATACTCTTAAGGCAGCCTTGTTCCACAGAATACCACTCTGACATTGTAAGCAGTGTAGTAGACAGGAAGATGCTTGAGAGTGAGAGAATTTGGGAATTTCTTTGTTACTGAAAATCTTGACAGCTGTTTTTTATAAAAGTGAAGGGGCACTGTAAGTAAAAGAGGAGGGTAAATTATGGAAGGTACTGTACAGACCAAAATGTGACGTACAGCATAAGGTGACAGTGAAGAACAGAAGACTGTTGTTTATTATCCCTGCTTATCACAGAAAACATGCAGAGAAATCACTTCCAGCATATAAATGAAGTTTATGCAACTATACCAATATGAACTATTATAAAAGTAGTTTTGGAGACGTAGATGATTGCCTCTAATTTCATCTATCTCTTAAAAAAATGTTGCTAAGTAACTCTACTATTTTCTATCTGCTCTAGATTAAACTGGAAGTGAGGATTTTATCAAAACATTTAACAATGTCATGCCCCTTTTCTGCTGAATGTTATGGCAAATGTAGATTGCTCAGGTCTTTGAGTCAGCCCTACATCCCAACCCAAGTTCACTGAACAGGCATTTACAAAGAATGGGTTATGCAGAACACTTTCTCTGTACACTTTGTGTGCATTTCACTTGTTGCCTTGCTGGTCCTAGCCTTGTGCATTCAAACTGTGCCACTTCCCTGGTGACACCAGGCACTTGGGCAAGGCAGCCTTGTGCCCAAACAGATGCTGAGCTCCATTGCTGGAGCTGCTGCTACTGGTCTGAGAGAGCTTTTGTTCTTTGCTATTTTGCTGTTTTGGTGTTTAGCTAATGCTGTACCTTTCTCATCTAGTTCATCGTCTTACACCTGTGTAAAACAGCTAGTGTATCTAACTTCCACTTATGGATGGGGAGCATTTTTTTTTTGCAAAGATCCCATGGAAAAGGGATGAAAGTTCATCTTGTGTTAGCATATTCTTGCTATTTTCGAACACGTGAAGGATAGACTTCTTATATATCATTTTGTCCAGCTTTTTAGTCTCTCTTTTGCCCCTCTCCTTCTCTCACTTGCAGAGTAAAAGTGTGCATTTACTTCTGACAATTCCAGCTTTTCATGGGATCTTTTGCTACATGCCAATGCAGAGGAAGCAGGAAGATGGTAAATGGCATCAGGAAAAGGAAAATGGGGCACATCCTGTGCTGAACATCCACAGGACAGCTTGAAGCTGAGATGCTCTGTCATGGCTATAGAGAATGATATGAGCCATACTGACCCTGTATAAAAGCTGATTTGGGTTTTTGGTTAGAAAAGAATGCGTCTTGCCTTCTCTGTGTGATGGTCCACACTACCTTGCATGCTAGAATAATTTTCTGGATATTTCGGAAGTGAGGAACATGGTAAAAAACCAGAGGAAAGACCGTGAGAGGGAGGTGACCTGCCATTTTCCAATATCCACTTAAAAGCTAAAAGACATCCTTTCTTCAGAAATGTTCTGAGGGGAAAAGGTCACCCTTTTGTCCTTTCTCCTTCTTTTGCAAACTCTGTTGGATGTAAAAGCAGTTTCACTCTTTAACATTTACGCAGATTGACCTCAAAAATAATCAGTGGCATCCTAAAATGACTGTTAATCCTGGGGGCTGCAGAGATGTCTGCCATTTGTGAAATACTTACACAACATTTGAATTATCACAAAAGCATAAGAACCAGTTTAGTAACCTTCTCCTGGCATTGTTTGCTTAACATTTCCTATTAGCCCATGCTCAGTATGAACAATATCATAGACTAACTTAGTTTTCTGAATGACAATCATAACTCATGCTTCAGTACCTTATGTTCTGGCTAGTAGTCTTAGTTTAAATCTGTGGTTTAACTTTCCTCTGTACCTTTAACTTGCAGATTCTACATAAGAACTTTCCTTGGTAACTATGCTTGTAATGTCCAGATCAGTGCCCTAATGCCTTCATAATTTTGAGATCTAAAACACTGCTGTAGAAAAGAATTAAAACATAGCCTGGAATGAAAGAACTACTTAACAAATGTTATATCCCATTTGCATGGAATGCATTAGCTAAGTATAGGTTGTTCAGGCTTCTAGGTCTCCTATGCAGTGTGACCTCATGATACCAAATCCAGATGAGATGCAAAGTCCTGCGTCTTCTCAGGGGTGTGTGGTAGGACAGTGTATATTTTATTTTCTTTTTGCATTTAAAGTAGAGTTGAAAATTCAGGAGGATTTAGGTGAACACCAATATTAACCTCCAAGAACCTATATTACCAAATTTATGCTAATATCTGAAAGAAATGTGTCTCCTTACTGCTACAGAAACCTCCCAGCAATATCATGCTCCAGGAACAAAACTGTGGCTTCAGGTGTTCATATAGTAATTGTATGGAAGTATCTTCATATAGACATCATTGTTTCAGGCTGTGATTGTTTATTCATCCCATAGTGCTTATAAATCTGCACAGAGCCCTGGAGTGCTGGTGGTCTCTCAAACCTTAGCAAGATCAGCAGTGGAGCATGGACCCTTTCAGAGATGCAAGATTCCATATGAGGTGTTAAAGGGAAAATAAACATTTCAGTGATGCATTCCTATTTTCTGTGGGTAACCATTGTTTCAAAATTAGTGCAGACTGACAGGCTCAATGAAGACTCCACATCTGAATGGGAATGGAGTGTGGTAACATTTAACATTTACTCTTTTGTTCCTTTTTTCCCCTCTACTTCCTTTGTAGTACCAAGGGAAGGGGGAAAAAACACTCATTTCTCAGATATAATTACCTCTTTACAAACTCCAGACTTTGTTTCCTGGCAGATTTAATTGCAATCGTGGTGTAATGTCTCTCTTTTTTAATACAGAAAATGGGTACGTGCACAAAGTTTTTCTCCTGTTGCTCTCTTCTCCTGTCTACTTATTAACAGAGCTGTAAAGTGGTTGATCCTGTCACATGAGAGATGACAGACATTTATATTTTCTTAGACATAAGTCCAAGGTAGAGTTACAGAGGGCTAATGGAAACTCAGGCTTTTAATTTCATCCTTCTGTAGTTAAATATTTAATTAATTGTTGAATGTTTTTGCAGCTGAGCATTGAGTCTTTTGTTCCACGTGCTTAATTCCGTGTGCTGAGCTTTCACAGGCTCTGTGGTGCGTTCTGCTACCCAGCATCGTGCTGAGGTGCTAGTCAAGGGGAGGCTAAAAATCTCAGCAATTTACAGTAGAGAAATGGTGGTGTATCTTGCAAATGTAAAAAATTTGCTTCCATTAACTTTCTAAACACTGTTAGAAAGTCATTACAGTGATCTGAGGTGAGTGATGCTCAGTTGAGAAGCAATTTAATTGCTTTCAGTCTGTATAGGCAGGTGGTCATGAGTAGCTGCAACATTTCTTTTCTCTGGCTATTAGCTTGCAGATACTGATATTCACCCAGGTTTGCCATTGAGACTAATGTTTTCCAGCTGTTGCTTGCTAGCATGAGCATGTTTCTGGCAACTGAGCCCTGCATTTGAGTAACTGTAGATGTCATACAGTTGGGCTGCATATGGAACACTTGATTTTTAAAAAAATGTTGAATTTTTGGTCCAACAAAGCCAGCTGGCTTCAGAGCCTCTGGTTAAGTATTCTTTGCTCCAACTTCTAACTTCATGCATAGAACAAGCAGACAGTGCTGGAGTCTTTCTATCTCTTACTGTTTTTTTTTTACTGAGATTTGTACTAGTACATGTTGTAGATGTGATCAAAGATCCCAGTTAAATTCCACCTTCCTAAATATAAAACCTAGTTTTTTAATACTAACTTTCTAAACACTGTTAGAAAGTCATTACAGTGATCTGAGGTGAGTGATGCTCAGTTGAGAAGCAATTTAATTGCTTTCAGTCTGTATAGGCAGGTGGTCATGAGTAGCTGCAACATTTCTTTTTTCTGGCTATTAGCTTGCAGATACTGATATTCACCCAGGTTTGCCATTGAGACTAATGTTTTCCAGCTGCTGCTTGCTAGTATGAGCATGTTTCTGGCAACTGAGCCCTGCATTTGAGTAAC
This sequence comes from Pyrgilauda ruficollis, assembly GCF_017590135.1. Lineage (NCBI taxonomy): Eukaryota > Metazoa > Chordata > Aves > Passeriformes > Passeridae > Pyrgilauda > Pyrgilauda ruficollis. Next base: position 9,083,306 of record NW_024525156.1, read on the forward strand.
TGTAGATGTCATACAGTTGGGCTGCATATGGAACACTTGATTTTTTTAAAAAAATTGTTGAATTTTCGGTCCAACAAAGCCAACTGGCTTCAGAGCCTCTGGTTAAGTATTCTTTGCTCCAACTTCTAACTTCATGCATAGAACAAGCAGACAGTGCTGGAGTCTTTCTATCTCTTACTGTTTTTTTGTTTTTTTTACTGAGATTTGTACTAGTTGTAGATGTGATCAAAGATCCCAGTTAAATTCCACCTTCCTAAATATAAAACCTAGTTTTTTAATACTTATTTGCGTACTGAATTACAGATATTCATGGCAGATCACTTTTGTTTAGCATTTCTAAGCAATTTTTTTTGTAGTTGAGTCAAACTATAAAATTATTCTTAAGGATGATGGCATTTTGTAAAGACTGAGTTCTTGCTTTGCACTATCTATAGTTATCTTTGAGGAAAAGATCATAAGGAAAAACTCTCAAGACCCCTCAACTGAATTTTGAAAATGTAACCCATGCAAATAAAATCTGGAACATAAAAAAAAAGTGAGGAAGCCTCCATCTCTTCAGCAATACTGAAATTGCACGCTGATTTATGACTGAATTACCACATTACTCTGAACAAGTTTTAGAATTGCTCTTTTAATCGTTTCTAATAACAAATTGCCAAATTTATTTGCCAGTTTCTAAAAATAAGGATGAGATACAAAAAAAGATGTTCAAAAATATCCAGGAAAAAGAGTTGAAATGGCCTAATAGGCAGCCAGGTAAAATTCCCATGTTTTCATTAGTGGATTAATTAAATTCTATAAATAAAATAAATAAAATCCAATTATTGTTGTAGTGTTTCAGCTGGAAAACCTCTCAAGAGCACCAAAAATAAAAATATCAATAACGTGCAAACGAGCAAAGACATTTATGTCAGAACGATCAGTAGCTGGAGAGTTTATGGCATAGTTTGTCTTACAGTGATTCATTATATCTAGCTTGTAAATGACAAAATTGTTCTTGATTTTATAAGGTTAATTTAATATTTAATATTTTTAGGGCAATTTTGTATTTTATGTGTAGGTTTGAAAGGGAAAAGTGCTGGAGATATCTTCTTTCTCTACCTGTGCTGAATTTGACAGACTCCCATCTCAGTACTCCTGGCATGCTAGTTACCAGAGACTCAGTTCTCTACTTTACATCTCAGATTCTTCTATCTTCTCTATGGCCTTGTTATACAGTCCTTTACTAGGTTTATTTCAAATGGTGCTGCATATCTTGGCTTCTGAATATGTACAGTTAACTTGCCAGAACAAAGCAAGCTAAGAACACTCACACAAATTCAAAAATAAATTTAAAGGACTCTTGTGTTTCTTGAACTGTTCTGAATACCAGCCTAAAAAGTATGAATGATTGAAATAAATTGGCATCCATTTTTAAAATGGATGTCTCACATACCTTTCTTGCAATCATGCAGTATTCCCAGGCATAAACATTTAAAATTAATTATGGTGAATGATGTTGTAAGAAATCATGAGACAAAAATTGCCTTATGGTTTAGGACTCTTTCAAGACTTTTCTTGCTTAATCCAAGGTTAGAAGTGAAATCGAGATTATTTTTGTAATCCGTACTACAGCTGATGCTTTAAATGCTTGGAGTATATGATAAAATTATGAGCTGTCAACTTATAAATACAAGAGTTCATAGAAACTGAGTAAATTTGAAGCTGAGTGTCATTTGGTTAGGATCCCATATTATTTATTTACTTTAAGGTCTCTTCTTTCTCAGGCTAGAGTCTCTAATGTTTTTTGGCACATGAATATTTTCCTGACTGGTCTCTGACAAATATGATCATGAAAGTAGTTTTCTTTTAGTTTTAAAGGGAAAAAATAAAAAGCCTCTTATTTTTTTTCTTTCTCCCTTTGTATCTTTTGAACTTTTTTACATGGAAAGTATGTTTTTAAAAGACTTGTGGTTATGTAATGTAAATGTTCTGAAATAACCTGTAGAAACATAGAAACATTTAGGCTGGAAAAGACCTCTAAGATCATTGAGTCCAATGCTTAACCCAGCACTGCAAAGTTCAGCACTAAACCGTGCCCCTCAGTGCCACATAATATACTCATAATGAAAAAAAACCAAATCAAAATGTACAAAGTTAGTGGTTCACAAATTCAGTTTGTGACTCTGAGCCCGGCCTGCAGTCCTTTGTAGCTGTCTGTCCCTCAGTGCAGGTGCTAAGAACTGAGAGCTGTGGGGTTGTTCTTCATTCCCTTGATACTGACCTGGTCAAATTTTTACTGCTGATCTTGATTTACTTACTAAGACTTCTAAAATTCCAGATTAGAAACTAGTTTGAGTGCCATAATAAAGGGGAACGTACCTAAATTTGTCACCCTTTAAATCCCTAATTTCTGCCATTTCTTTCAGATGATCCTTTCATGTCCTGCTCTGTTGAATATCGTCTCCAGCAGTACCATGTTGCTGTGTCTACTTGATGCTTAATCACACTTTAAAGGAAGACACTTCCGATTTTCATTACTTTCTATGACTGTGATAATGTAATTGCTGCAGCTCAGATCTGTGGGTAGGAAAGGAAGCTTCTGCAGAATGTGACAAATATAACTCAGAATTTTTGAACTTGTGTAATCTTTTAAAAGGTCTTGGAAAATTAGTGAACTAGAACTTCCTCTTGTATCTGTTCAAATTTGAATAATCGCTCCTAAAAGGGATGTCATTTTAACAGAGACATGCATCTGGTTGATAAACATAAAAGGAATATAGCAGTGACCAGAATGTGTCCAATGCCCAGAAACATAATGAAAGCAGATTAAAAAGGGCTTATGGTTGTTTTTCAAAGATTCAAAATTTTCTGTTTAAGAAAAAATGGCTTTGTTTTCTTACATCTGTCTTCAATAAAGCACTAAGATGGCTGCCAAGCAGTGGCTACATCTTCATCCAGCTGGATACACCTGAGCTTTCTTAGCTTGAGAAAAAATCCTTCTCAGCAAGTCAACCGTAACTGAGCAAAATGTGCATATTTGGGACTATAAATCAAAATGTCCATGTACAGATGTTCTCAGCCTAGAGGCATAAATGTGAAGGAGCTTGGTTCCAGAAGGATTTTTAGGCAATACCTGAAATTGGTCAGAGATGCTTTACAACAGCAGTATTGACATAGTACTGTAAAATCACCGTGAGTGACTTGCTTATTATGCTGTTCTCGTATGTGATGTACAGTGGGAAGCTTCAAAGAGAGCAATTCAGTACAGTGCCAACATGCAGAAAAACAGCCTTCTCTAACAGAGAATTGGGGTGAAGGAGTCATATGGGATGGGCTTGCTTTTTAAAACAAGGAGAAATATCTCTGAGCCCTTACAGCACCTATTGGCATCAGGCAGAGCTTTTCTGAGGATGGGAAGGGATATTATCCCATATTGCAAATGGGAAGGTTGGGCTGCAAATGAGATGGCCTTCCACACAAGAGCAGCTGGGAAAGAGTGAGTATGTTTTGGGTTCTTGCCTCCTCTGACCCCAGGCTGCTGTGGATCCCTGAAAATAGAAAGAGGGAAAGAGGTAATCTTATGACTTAGTGGTGTGTTACAATTTTAGTGCAGTGATATATGTCTGCTTTAAAGGGAAGATCTCATCTGTCATTTTTACCATGGTACACTTTTGTACTATGACAGGTCCCAGAGGCTTAAACCAAAGAATATTGTCCCATGCCCTACGATGGCTATTTCACCTTCTGAGAATCAGATGCCTCCTGCTGTAAATGAGCATATTGTGATTTTAGGGAAAATGTGATGGGATGGTTGTAGTTTTGCATTATTTATCTAACTTGTCCTGAGTAAAGAGGATAATTCCTTCTGTATCTGATTTCTGTTTTGGAATGAAGTGGCTCATGTCAGATCCTGTGAGGAAAAGTTTATGACAAGCAGAGTTTGAAGTCATTGGCAAGCAACATAAAAGAATCTAAACATTTTAGACTCATATATTCACACCGAGTAGAATTTGAACAGGAAACTTCTTTTTAATCACCATGTTGCAAAAGCTAGTAAATACTTAAATAGAAGATTTGTCCACTTATAGTGAAGAATTGCTGAGCTGAAAGTGGACAGGGAAATTGGGCATTTCTGCAAAAAAAGAGGATTTTTTTGGTTCATGTGTAAATCATAGAATACTTTACTTGTGGTATTGCTTACCAGTTACCTGTGATTAAAAATAAAAGAAATACAGAAAGTAAGAGATAGAGTTGGGTAAGAGACTGAAATGAATATATTTGGGGTTGTAAAGATTCTTAAAATAGTTAGGTGTTTCTTGTGACGTATTTCTTAAAACTGGCTCACTTGGCATTTTTTTGGGATAGCATGAGACCTTTGAAAGTAATATTTCCAAATATGGATAAGAGACTTTAATGCGCTTGAATCATATTTCAAACCAGCCCCCTTGTTTAGGATGTGTGAATTTAGTGCTCAGCTTGTGCATATGGGGGGGATTACCCAGAAAACTGCAGTGTGAACATGATTTCTGCAGAGCTGTATGCCTCTTGGCTCCTGACAGCCAACATCTTGAAGTTTATGAAGTGCAGCTCCTTCTCCCCAGTGCCCAAGAAAATGAATTGCCAAACTCTGGGAGCCAGAGCTGAGGCAGCAGGGCAGAGGCATTAACTCAGTTCACATTTCTTGATGACATCTCTCAGGGGAATGCAGGGGCCCTGTCCCACCAGCTGACCTGCTAGAGCAGAAAGGGAAAAATCCCCAAACTGAAGTGTTGGCCAGTCTGACCACTGCTACCTCACCCGCCAGAACTGATTATAAAAAGCCTCTGGAAAAGCCAGTTACTGTTGGGAGTTGTAGCAGCTGTGTTCTGTTAATGGAATTAAAATGAATTTATATCCTCTTACCCCTACAACATGGGCTTCCTGGGGCACAGATGGCTTCCATGCATCTCCTAGTATGGGGGACAGAGAACTGGAGCTGCAGTGCTGGTTTGAAACATGGGCTACTACTAAAATATATTAGTGCTGAAACAGCTAGCAGAACCTTTCTGGTGGTATTTTGCTTTTTATTTATGGCTCTGTCTTGAAACATGAAAACCAATTTTCCATATTTTTGAAGTCTCCATTGCTTTGATAGACTTCTCTCATTTAAATCCGGAAATAGCTCAGTTATACTTTATATTGATGTCTGCTTACCTTCTTTGGTTAGAATAAATAATTTTTCACATAGTCATGGGATGAAATCTTCTTAAACTAAGGAATGACTGTAAGAATTCTCTATAAATAGCATATAAAGCATTGGAAAGTAAGTTTTTTTCTGGTATATGGTATGAGGTGACCAAAACTGCAAAGTGGCCTACATACAGCCTTGATGGAGGTGCATCTAAGAGCTATATCATCAAAGACAGTTGGTATGGATTCTGAACTGCTAAAAATGAATTGTGGCCATATTAGGTATAACTAAATTCATTGACATAAAATGCAAGCTAATGCTCAGGTGAGGGGGTGGAAAAGGGCATCCAACTCCACAGCCCTCCCTGCAAAGTTATTTTTGCTTTCATTTAGTGAGTTTAAATTTGATAGTTCTTATGGACAGATTTTCTACAGATACTTAAATGGAAATATAAACTAGGCTATTTTATTGAGAGGAGATATGCATCTGATTATCTTTCTTGATTTCTAGTTTTCATTGCTGCTGCAATGATTGTTCTTCTTTTTGGGTACTTGCTAGCTTGGAATGGTTCTGGCTTAGTAATTATTAAATTGGATTTCTGCCTTTCCTGATTTGAACATAAATCTCTTAGTACAATTCATGGATTGCACTAACTGCTCACTTCATATCTTGCCAAATGGACTTGTTTGCCTCTGGTCTTACGTAACCTTCCCCTCTAGCAGAGCTGATCAGACATCCCAATATAACCCAAACCAAAACAAGCAAAAAGAAAAGAGAAAGTACAGTCAGTGAAGATTTCAGAAAGAAATTTAGGCAATCAGTCCAAGCCTGGGAGTCTTGAATCCAAGCTGACGTCTAATAGCTTAAAACCTGACATGGTACAGCTTACTGCCTGCCATGGCTCTTACTTTGGGATGATTAGAAACACTTTATGATTTTAAAGTGAATTTTTTAAAGCTGACCTTTATCCTGTTGGATCAGGAGATGAAGCTCTCTAACGGATATTGGTCTTGTTTTGCAGTTCCCACTGTCGTCTTGCACCACTGAAATCAAAAAGCAAACAGTGGTTGTTTCCTCTCAACCCTCTGTCACACAGAATATGCTTTACCTTATTAGCATCATGTCATGTGGCACTGAAGGAGTGTAAAAGGCTCCACTGACAGTGCTCATGGATGTGTACCTATGGTTCCCCATCTGTGTCAGGAAATACAGCTCTCATTTCTCAGGCTTTGGAGAATATTTCAAGTCTTAATTAAAGATAGCCTAAGATGTCTTGGTATTTTTAACAGTCATTAAAGGAGTGAAAATGAGTAGTGGTGGAAAAGATGGAGAGAGATGAGACACAAGTAAAAATTAGCTGGTTAATGCTCTTTTCTTTCAGTGGTTTTGGAGTACCCGTTCCATGTCATTTTGATAAACTTCCCCCAGTGACTAAAGTCTGGTAAAACTGGTAAATCAGCTAGAATGTAATATTTTGCTTAAAAAAGGAGGGGCAGAGGGGCAGGAAGAAAAAAGTCAAAATGCAGTATTAAACGTGCATTCTAAATAAGATCAAAAAGAAAGTCTGGAATGTGAGATTTTCTTTTGTGTTAATGTATGCTGGTTTAAAAAAAAAAACCCACATATTGTGCTAGTGTGAGAACCAGGAAGTGAAAGAGATTGAAGTGAAAAACTTACTATAATAGACAAAGCTGCAATCTGGTAGAAAATGTATATGGCACAAATGACTGCTCAGGAACAGAAATATAGAAAGTTTTCCAAGGTGTTGAGCATTCCATCTTCCATTTTCCTGATTTCTTTTGAGCACGTCTTTACTAGAAAATGTTATTACAACAGAGCTGTGAGAAGCTGAGAGCTGATAAGCTGCTGACACTGATACTGTGATCACGAGGAAGAATTTTTCTTAGCAACATGAGAAATACTTGTAATTCAGCCCAAAGTCTCACAGGTTTAATTATAGGTAGTTTTGATGTTACACAAGGCATGACTTGACTTGAATACCTTGACTTCAGTAAAACATTTTTTGTTTAAAATGAAATTTGTACACAGGACTGAAAGTCAGAAGTTTTTATTCCAAGAAGAAATGCAGCAGCTCTTCAGGGAGTTGGTGTAAAATACCCTGTAAGTGCTGCTGAGGTGGTGAGTAGGCTTTGTGCTGGTTGCTTGCAGGAGGTTAAATTCCAGCAGAAGCATGATGTGTAACACTATCCTAAAGACGTAAGCATGCTCAGCTTTCTAATGCCATGTTAGACGTGCAGGTATTTTTGGAATAATGTTTCAATTATTAATTTAACTGTCATTAGCAATTGTGTATTAACTGAAGGATGAAATTGGTTTTATCCTGTGATTCTTGCATATGCCTTAATTTTTGAGGAATGCTGTTGTTGTGTTCAGGGCTGAGGTTATCGGGAGTATGGGCATGTGACTGAAGTAGATGCATGTTTTTTGGGAGAAAAGAGCTGTCAGTGTTCTTTTAAAATCAACCAATGTCTTCTGATGTCTAAACCCAAAAATATGGTACATTCAGGAGCATCAAGTGGATGTGCAATCATTTCCTTTTGAGGAAAAAGAGAGAAAAGCTATTCCTGCAGCTCAATATAGAGCTAAAACAGATAGAATCAGACAGAGAATATGTTAGCTAGATACTAAATCTTAAAATACTTAAAGAGTTATGTTATGGAATAAGGGAGTCAACAATAAATATTTAATTTAAGTTGCTTTTTTTTTGTTTTGTTTTGCTGGGTGAACTAAATACTGTCTATTTTGGAAGGAAGAGCTTGCAATGCTCTCATGAACACCACGATATGCACAGCAGCAGCAGGTGCTGCATCAGTTCAGTGGTGGTTGGTCTTGGTTCCCTGTTTTCCTCCTTTCAGTGGTGCAGTTGTGGAGTCGTGTGCTGCAGTCAGAAATGGTGTGTTGCAGTCCATGTGCCTGAGATTTAAAAAGGAAAAACTAAACTGAGAACTGGATTTTTTTTGTAATTGTAAATGAGGTTTCATTCCTTGTGGTGAGGGTGTCATGCAAACAGAAGAAGGAAATTACATAGTCTAAGGATTGCCATGACCTATCCTATGTCTGTTAAAGGTTCTGTTCCCAGGTATAGGATGCTTTCTTAAAGCCAGGTCTAAGAATGTTTTTTACAGCCATTGCTTTTTTCATCAAGCAGCACCATGAGATGGAAAACAAAAATGAGGAAGAATTTAGCAATGACTTGGAGAATCCATTTTCAAAGCAAACTGATAGATCTTAGATTTCAAAGCTATTTCTTGTAGCATACCGTAATTAATGTTCTAAGGACTCTTTCAAGTTTGATTAAAATTAGTTTGACCATTTAAATGGGCATTAAATTAATAGAAGTGTTTTTGAGTGTGGAATGTTAGACAAATAAAATGTAAATATAGATCCCCATAAATAATTTTCTTTAGTGAGTGTTCCCTAACTAAATACCCAAATGCTGTATTCAGAATGCAAATGTGGCTCTCCATGACTATTTTGAGAAATGACAGGTAAGTTTACTATTTATACAAATAGTAACCAAGAACTTTTGCTATTGAAGAAAACATGTAAATTAGGATAATATGATAATTTGTTTTTTTAGTATAGAAAGCATGAGTTTCAACTGTCTTCATGTTTCCAGATTGTTTGTTCTTTGTTCAGGAAGAGGCTAGAAAAATATCAGCTGTAGGTGTTAAGCTTGCTTCCCTTTGACAGTGTGAAGTCCAGGAATGAGGTCTTCTCACCACTGCTCTTCTACGACCTCTACAGTAGGACTGTAGTGTGGAGGAGGATAATGTTTTCACTGCTTGTTTGTATTTGACTGTTACATTTTTAATGTAGTCTTTGGAGGCACCCAAAGGAGGAACTGTTCCTGGATCTACAAGCCAAGCATATTTGTGGTGTTGAGATCCACGATAGGGATTGCACTGGAGGGACAGAATTCAAGCAAAACATGATTTAAAAGGAAGTCATCCCATTATGTAGGCTTTTATCACCTTGTGTGTTTTTGTAATTATACATGGTGGTGGTGTCTTAGGTATTTGAGGGAGGCAAAAAGTGGCTGGCCATAATTGGAATAATATGTGTGGAATCTCACCTCTCCCTCAGTGTTGCATGTCCCGGGACCTAAACAGCTTCAAAGACGTGGGTAATAACCACCTCTGAAATTTGTATCATTATCTACTTAGACACTTGATTCTAGGATACGGGTTAGAAAACTGGCTAGTACAAAATATTTATTAAACTGGCTGTTGAGGAGACATGCACAAAGCCCAAAATGATGTGGCAATTTAGAAAGAAAGAGACGGCATATGCTTATATGTCTTGTCTTAGTCTTTCAGGTTATTTGAATCCTACAAGCTGTTTCTACAAGAGGTGGTCCTGTAAGGTTAATTTCAGACTTTACAAAGCAGGTGTTTACAGCAGAGTTTCCTCTTCCAATCATGTGCCTAACAATAGTGTGATTAAGATCTCACTCTGGGGCAGGCTGACTTTTGGCTGCATGTGTGTGCCTGCATGAGCATGACTGCAAGCTGCTTTTATTATTGAACACAGAGAACATATGCAGTTAATCTGAATATAGGAGAAATGCTTTGAATAGGTCTTGAATATTTAAGAAGACTGGTAGGCAGAATGGAGCAGATGAGGCAAATAAATAGAAATTGATGGCAGCATTTTTAATTTAAGTAATCAGAGCATCAGATGAACTGAATGCAAAGCTGAGCAATACATCCACTGCACAGTAAAAATAATATATTTTATGCTGCTTCTTTTTTGTACAGTTTTTAATATTACTTGTTTTTGTTGTATGCAATGCAAAACAGCCTTGGATTTGCTGCCAGGGGTGAAACTGAACGTGCTGGAAGTTGTATCTGCACTGCTGGGCAAAGTAGTACTGTGTTGGATCAGTGAAAAAAGCCCACACGTGGCAAAACACTGCAATTCTGCTTTGAAAGCAGCAATGGGAAAATAACGAAGAAAACTAACACAAAAATGTGTCAGTTGTAGACAATCGTCTAAGGAGAATAGGGGTGCTGTTATCTCTCTCCCTGTCAGGTGGTCTAACAAAAGAAGTTATCTCTGCCTGCAAAGCACAGCCTTGCCTGGGGTAAGGAGGGAATTTGTGCCGAGCAGAGCGTTTCTTCCATGCTGCTCATTGACTCAGGATGGCAAGTATGACCTGTGTTTTCAGCTTATGTGTTCTGCAAGATGGCTCTGTAGCTGGAGAGGCTACTTGTGCATTGTGGAAATGAGGTGTATTATATTTGGGAACCTGCTCCCACAGAGGGACTGCAGCACACAGGTCAGTTCTTCACTCAAGTGGCTCTCATGGAGTGACACACAGACTGCACAAGGCAGTGCTGTCACGTCCTTGTTTCCACAGACCCTCCTACAGCAAAGGGAGTGCTGCTGTCTGACCACAGTCAGGCTGAGCAGTGGATCCTCAGTCACTGTTGTGCACCCGGGTTCTCCACCTGTAGGGCCACCCAAGTCAGGAGGAAGCAAGTCCAGAGTCTCCAACAGTGGCTTTCAAAGTAACCCATAAAATCTTCATCACTCATTGATCAAGTAATGGACAAATTTTACTTTTATTCAGGAATTCTGCCTAGCTAGCTACCATTTTTACACACAGGGTGCAATGATGTGAAGTGCTTGTGGTTTCAGTTGATGCGCTATGAATTGACAGTTCTGGCAATACCTTTATCTGTTATGAAACTGCTGACCATCACCCTTCATCTGTTCTTGGAAAATTTGGTTCCTAATTGATTAATTAATACACACCTCTGACCACAGTCACATAAATCTTAGCAGTATCTCAGGTACAATTTTTTAATTTGCTCTCTGAAAAATTGTCATGTGATTGTTAGCTTTTTTGATAACTTGCTGTATTACTAGCAATTATGCTTCTCAAATGAAGCAAATTTTCATGTAGGAGTTCTTAAATAGACAGAGATAGTTTTATATCAGCTTGTAGTGTGCTTAAATTATTATAATTGATGTATAATATCAACAATAATAATTTAGATATATTAATAACAAAAGGCTCATATTAAAAATCATTCTTCCCATTTTTGTGTTGTGTACATGTCCCTGAGAAATTGAAAGTAATATAAAAATTGAAGTTACTTTTTTTTTTTTTTTTAAAGAAATTTGAATTAAATATATTCTGCTGCTCATCAGAGGAAACTAGAACTGAAATCTGGCTGAGAATTAAGCACTTGAACTGGGCAGTATTACTTCCTAGAATTCCTTTATTGTCTGAGTTTTAAAAGAAAACAGATAGGTCCCAAAATTGAAATTGGCTTCTTTTAAGATTGTGGTTAGGATATCAGATGAGTATAATTTCTGTGTTTTAAGCAGTCACTGTTCTTTTACTCTATACTCCTTTTGTAAGAGATTTACAAGGCTTTGGAAGAAGGAAAGGAGATGCAGTAGTCACAGGACTGTGCACATGTTGAGGGAGGGATTAAAAAATTATCTGTGGTCCATGAAGAAAACACCACAAGTGCCAAGCTGAGATATTCCCAGTTTGTTATTGTGTCTCACAGCACAAAACACACAAAATTGTATGGTGCTAAGGAACAACCAGGTCATACCTTTTTGTGTGCACCTCATGTCCGAGCACCTTGCTGCTCTGGGGTCCGTGCAGGTGTGCAGGTGCTGCTCACAGCCCCACAGGTGCAGATTTCCATGATGTGCTCTGCCTCTCCTGGCACAGCTTTGTGCCAGCCCAGCATCTCCTCAGAAGGGAGAGATGGACAAGGGTGTGTTTCCTTCTGCCTCCCTCACGCCTGACTGACTGCGGAAGAGCTGGTTCCCATCACTGCTCTGAGGCATAAGTAACGTAGAAAAAGAGGATAGGATAGGGTAGGGTAGGGTAAGGTAGGGTAGGGAAGGGAGAAGAAAAGAAAAAAGAAAAGAAAAGAAAAGAAAAGAAAAGAAAAGAAAAAAAAAACTCTTTTTTTTTTTTTTTTTTTTTTTTTTTTTTTGTAAATGAAGATGTAGGGTGAATCAATGGGCTACAGAGATGTAATGATTTCTTCAAGATCTTTCTATTTCTTTTCAGCACCTGGGGGATGGGGCAGTTTCTGGGATAGGTATTTCATTTGATTTGGAGTGTTGAAACTGCCTTTGGAGGGATGTGCATTTTTGTCTGCAGGCAGTGTGAGATAACTCATGCCTGGGAACAGGCTTGTGCAAGGGCTACTTTGGCCTGACCCAGCGCACGTGCCTGCCCTGCGCTGGAGGCAGTGGAATTTCAGAAGGTACCTATTGTCTTCCTGAACTGGTTTTTCTGGCAATGGACTGAACTCCCGACGCTTTGCACGCAGTCGAACAGGAGCTTTGGAAGTTTAGCTTTGGCAATCAGACTGAGGTAACATCAGGTGCAATCTGTGACTTTGTCCTTTCCTGTTGCCCTGCTCTCAATACTGTGAGGGAGGGTGATAGCAAACCCAGTCTTGTAATAGTCAGACTCTTTAATGGTGTGTGAAAGCCTCTGCTAAAAGAAATGTTTAGAAATTTATAAACACATAAAACTAATTGGGCAGACAAACCTTTACTGACTAAAGAGATAGTAAAAGTCTGACTCTAGAGACTTTTTCAATATAAAAGAAAAATCTGAAGTATAAAACTTCCAGTTTTATACTGTTATTCCAGAATAACAGTTCTTTTTACAAACTGTACAAATGTGTGCTGTCCATGTTCCAGGGACTCATGTCTATGAGTCTTCAGATGGAGAATTTGAAATGTTTCATGAGTTCTTCCTCATCTTGCATTATGGTCTTATGGACATTGAATCTTTGAGTCCTGATTATCACAAATAGGGAAATTTCAAAGTGTTTAGCATTCTCCAGGTGACCTGTACACCTGAACTGTTTTAATCTAAATAATCCACCACAGAGAGTATTTCTACTATACAATAAGAGAGATAACTATGCTGGTTCTGTTCCTGCTTCCTGCAGGAGAATGGAAACTTCAGGATGTGCAAAATGTATAACAGCTTCTATAAATTGAAGAAATCCTTTCTCCTGTTGCAAGGAGTAGTTCTTCTACAGGCAGACACAATGGTCTCTGGATTGGTTTCTTTTTCCATAAGAAGAGCAATACAAAGTATACTGACCAGCCTGGGAAGCAGATGAAGTGTATTGTAGCTTCCAAGTGTTGTATTTTCCCTCACTATTCTGAAGTACTGCACTGCAGAGCTGTTGACCAAAGTTCCCTGAAAATTACTGCTAAGTTGCAATTTCTTATATAAAATTGGATTCTGGACTCTCTGTCTCTAGACCCTTTTCTTTCCAGCAGTAAGAAGGCACAGCCATCAAATGCTGTGCCATTTTATAACAATGGTGCTCAGCACCAAAATTCTCAAGGATCTTCATTTGGGACATGCTTGCTACAGAGAGCATTATGTTCAGCTGGCAGCTGCTCAAGCTAGCTCAAAACCTGTACCTGTCAGTGGAAGTGCAAAAAACTGAGGACCTGCTGGGGTTCAGCCTCTAAATAGTGGTCAATAGTTGTAGGCAAACTTTGGTCCTGGGTCCCTCATTCACAAGGTGAATGCAGTGATTATGGGGTTAGGGAGGGGCAGGGGTAAAGGAAGAGACGGAGCAGTGAAGTCAGGACCTCAGTCTCACTGGGACAGAGGGTGCATCCCCTTTATTTTTTTTCATAATTTCGTCCATTGCTGGGACTAAATTATGAAAAAAATAAGTCCCTTGGGGGGTGGAAAAGATGTCTGTGCTCTTTTTAAGTGTTAGCGTGTAGGTAGTAACACAGAGTGGATTTAACACTGTACGAATTCGCATCTCAATGACTTTTTGCACTTTGCTTCACTTGGGAGACATTTCACTGACATCCACTTTCATTTAGTACCAGGCAGGATTATCCCTGCAACAATATCCAGCATGCCATGGAGACGCTTAGGTGTTGCGGTTCACATGCTGGTCTTCTTGCAGGTACAGATAGCTAAAATTTTAAAATACTTCTTAAGGCCTGCTTTGTGTCTGCCACACCTTTAGAGTCTGCACTGGATGGTTCAGAGCTGTGCTTCAGGCTGGGACAGGGACAAGACCAGAATCTGTTTGAAGAAGTGGAGCTTGTGGAACTGTTTCTAAAAAAGGTTACAGGGAAGCCCAGATGTGTTATCAGAAGTCAGGGGACAGGAAGAATATTTGTAAATCAGATCTGGGAAAAAAGAGACTTTATAGCATTGCTACCTGGGTGATGACCCCAATGATTGCTCTGCTTTTGCATCATAGCCTGGCACAGCTGTTACCACGATGACCTAGGCAGCTTTTTAACAGGGAGATATGAGATTCAGTGCCCCAAAGAGTGAATTTATTCTGTTATGAAGTAGTTGAAACTCTGCTGGAAGATGACAGTCCATTTGTAAGTGTAAATATTTGCTAATAGACCATAATGGTAGTCTCTGAACCTCTTCCCCATCTCCTGCTCCAGTACCTTGGGACAGCTGGCTCTGATGCCAGTTGAGACACAGAGATTTCACAGTGTATCTGCAAGCAAAGACAGTGAATGTTTCCTTTCTTAGTTTGGGAGCACATTTCTCGTATGCATGCTTCTCTACTTTTTAAAGGTCCTTTGGCATAGACATTCTGTATTCAACTATATCTGAGGTCAAAACATTGTTATGGAAAGAAATATAAATTGTGGTGTGTTACTACTATCCATGAAATAGCAAAATCTTGAAAAATACAGAAGGCACAACAAATGAAATTAGGCTCACTGTACCTGGACTTTGCTGGAAAACAAATGAAGGCTTAATTAGGGATTACAAATTGGGATACACGCATGGTTTCAATATAAATCTCCAATCTGACTGACTTGCAAAAGCCCTTCCAAAATATTTGGTTGTAACTGCACATAAAAAATAATCAGGGCAATATTTATGGAGTAATTTAGAAGGCTATATGTTTGTCAGATAATAAACTAATGTCCACAGCCTGCCCTAAATACCTAAAAACCTGATAACTCTGTCATGAAGATAGAGATTAGATTGCTCAGCTGTGACTCTGTGGAAGATAATCCTTTTATTGCTGTTCCCGTAAAATTTCAGACAATAAAGCAGTGTTTCAGTAACATCACATTACCATTTTGCAGGGCTGTGTGACAACCTTTCAACAGTATTTGCAAATTGTTACTCTTTTTGAAAGCTGAAGTCAGAAAGATCTCTGCTGACCATGATGTCTCAGTTTTGCCCAGGGTGTGAGGATATTTTGCTGTTGGGCTCTGCCTGAGGCTTGTATCTGTGGTAGCAGATAAACTACTGAGAGGCAGCTAGTTCTTAGTTGTATGTAATATTACTTTATTTTCAGCCTGCTATGAGCAATCATGTGGATTTTTACTGGTTTGTATTCACAGTTTTAGCAAGTGTGTGAAAAAAAATACAGCCTGTAATTATATCTACCTGTGCAAAACGGAAAATTAGAATGATTCATCTCCCTTGGAGAAGTTCTTACATTAAACATTTGTTTGACAGTTCTTTGAGAAAAGTCACTGTCTCCTATTTTCAAATAGTAGAAAACACAGAAATATTTTTCTTAACCTTTCATTAATCATGAATTAAATATTTCCTTTAATACTAAGAGTGTAATTTTTCTCCATTCATAGAGGTTTTTGTTTTCAATAATGACCCAATATATCTGTCTCCTGTTTTCATAGACAAAGTTTGCTTTGAAGTACTGTGAAAGATTTTGTGTATTCTTAGTTAAGACTCCCACATAAAGGCTATATAAATACTGATATGGTTATACACGTGGTCAACTTCTTTTAAATAACTGAGCAGTTATTGCTTGTCATGCTTGAAAACTGGAGCAGAGGCTACAAATATGCCCTTCTCTTCTCCCGTTTTGTGTTGCATCATGTCACGTGCCACGTGTAAGCTTGTGGTCAGAAGTACCTGTATTTGTTTCTTTTGTCTTAGTGCCCTTCTCCCATTTTGTGTTGCATCATGTCACGTAAGCTTGTGGTCAGAAGTACCTGTATTTGTTTCTTTTGTCTTATGGAGTGGTTTTACTGTGCTTCAGGCTCTGTGTCTCCCATCCTGCTGAGTGTGGGAATGCAGGGCTTTGGGCAGGCAATCCCTGTGGAAGCTGCAAAGCTGGGTGGGACTCTGGGTGTGGGAGCTGTTCCTGCTTCTAGGGCAGCCGGATGTGGGTGCCCACATCCCTGTGGGTGAGGGAAGTACACGCTCCTGGCCCCTGGTACCATCAGCTCTCTACAAAGGCTGTATATCCAAGGAAAACTGGCCGTGAGGGTAACAGGCTGAGAGGGGTAGGGAGTAGATGCAGTCTTCTTTATTAGTCTTCTCTCTGACTCTGGGCTTCCTTTGAGTTCTCCAAACCTTAATGAAAAGGTGGTTCAGAGCCTTTGCTGAAATGATGGTGGACTTTGTGTTAACCACGGGTAGATGCCACAACTGGCAGCCAAATTTAGTTCATTCCCAGCCTGAATATAAATTTGTCTTTTTTCTACTTCCAGTCTTTCTCAGGCCACAGAAGATTGTGGTTGTACGTTAGTCCTCCGTCGTCCTGGGACTTCTTGCTACTCTGTCCCCTTCCTCCCCGCTGAACTGTAACCAGGGTTGGAGGTGTTTGCAGGACTGTTTGTAAGGGGAGGCTGCAGAAGGGTGTTTGCTGACTGAAATTCTGCAGGGCTGAGCAGGACGTAAGCTCAGTGGCAGTGGGGCTCTGCAGCATCGGTACATTCAGCTGGCAACATCTTACCAAACCTCATGTGGTCTCCTTTTCAGGAACCAGAATCAATTTTTCCTTTGCTCTCTGTTGATTCTCTCAGTCGTGAATACTGGGCTTTGTGTAATCAACCCCTTTCTCTTTTCTGTTACAGAGCTCCAACATGGGAGGCAAACTGAGCAAGAAGAAGAAGGGATACAGTGTCAATGATGAAAAAGCTAAAGACAAAGACAAGAAGGCTGAAGGAGCAGCAACTGAGGAAGAGGAGACTCCAAAGGAGGCTGAGGATGCCCAGAAAACCACAGAGACCACAGAAGTGAAGGAGAACAACAAGGAGGAGAAGGGAGAAAAGGATACTCAGGTCACTGCCAATAAGACGGAAGAAAAAGAAGGGGAGAAGGAGAAAACAGTGACCCAGGAAGAAACCCAGAAAACAGAACCTGAGAAGTCAGAGGCTGTTGTCGATGCAAAAGTAGAGCCACAGAAGAACACCGAACAGGCACCCAAGCAAGAGGAGCCGACTGCTGCCTCTGCTCCTGCTGCCAGTAGCGAAGCACCCAAACCCTCTGAGCCTAGCAGCGATGCAAAAGCTTCCCAGCCTTCAGAAGCCACAGCTCCCAGTAAAGCAGATGACAAGAGCAAAGAGGAAGGGGAAGCCAAAAAGACTGAGGCTCCCGCAACACCTGCAACCCAAGAAACTAAAAGTGAAGTGGCCCCAGCTTCAGACTCAAAACCTAGCAGCAACGAGGCTGCGCCCTCTTCCAAGGAGCCCGCGGCAACAGCAGCACCTAGTTCGACTGCTAAGGCCTCGGACCCTGCAGCCCCTCCAGAGGAAGCGAAACCTTCTGAAGTTCCAGCGACTAATTCGGATCAAACCATAGCAGTGCAAGATTAAATTGGACAGCCTGTTGAAACAACCACTTAAAACAACCTGTGTCTTTTTTTTATTTTTTCAGCTATACTAACTCGTTTCAGATCTGAAATAGCAAATATGTATTGCCCAGAAAAGAAGGAGAAAAAAAAAAAAAGAGAGAAAAAGTGAAAAGGATGTCCCATCAAGTTGGGAGGGAGGGAGGGGGGAAAATCCAAATAGTATTTTTGTGGGGAAATATCTAATATACTTTCTGCCAACTTGACACAAGTCCTGGATTAAAATAAATAAATAAATAAATGGATGTCTGAAAGTACAGCACATCTTTTGTATCTGAACTGCTGTAAATGCACTCCACCAGTGTATCAAAATCTTCTTTTTGTTCTGTAATGGGGTTTGGGAGTGATGCGTTTGATTCTGCCCACTAGGTTTGTGCCAAGGCAATCAGATCTTTATGAAAGCAGTATTTTCTGTGTGTTTTTTTTTTTTTTTTTATTTACAGCCTTTCTTATTTTGATATTTTTTTTATGCAGTGGATGAATGCCAACTTTCAGACAAAACCCACTTAGCTGTCCACATATTTCTCAATGCCAATCCTCCAATTCTTCCTCTCCAAATATTTTTTGGGAGTAAAAAGCATTCTCATCCTACTTAGCCTACCTAGATTTCTCATGACGAGTTAATGCATGTCCGTGGTTGGGTGCACCTGTAGTTCTGTTTATTGGTCAGTGGAAATGAAAAAGTCTGCGTTCATTGCAGTTCCAGTTTCTCTTCCATTCTGTGTCACAGACACCAACACACACTCATTGGAAAACAAATGAAAAAACAAAATGTACAATGGATGCATTGAAATTATATGTAATTGTATAAATGGTGCAACAGTAATAAAAGTTAAATAATTTAAAAAATATATAAGTGTAAAGACTGATTAAATCTTCACTTTCATCCCTTGAGAACTAGGCAAAGGAGGTTCTAACACTTAGACAAGAGGTATTATGTCTGGGGCTGTTTACTTCCCTATAAATAGTCTCTCTCCAACAGCCACAAGTGTTCTTAGATGAGGCTGGAAGAAGTGGCCAATGAACAGTGCATTTCATATATGTTTTATCCCAGCCAAAGTAGAAATGTCTTTTGCCTGCCTTAACATGTGAAAAATGCTCTCTTGCTATTTTGGAGAGCCACAGGCATGCTGACAGAATTTTAATTGGGACTAAGACAGTGGATTTGATAAACTGAACTTTTAAAATGAGGCAATTAATTTTAATCCTAGTCCTATTAAAGTATTTCTAGTGCTCTAGATACACTTTGTTCTTTTCCCCATTACTATTGTGTAGGATATAAACCACTGCTGCCACAAAAGACCAGTCCTGTGTATTTCAAATATGGATAATCTTGTGTAACTGAGTAGAGTTTAGCCCAGCATAAACATTTTTCACCAATTTTGCCTACTTGCTTCATTATTATTCAAGAGAACAGCTGAGTAATTGCACTTTCTGCTGAGTGGTGTCATTGGTGGATACAGACAACGATTTCAGGGCAGAGCCCGGACTTCACAAGACCAGTTAAAGCAGCATGTTTGGCCTGCCTGTTAGTAAACTCTTAGGCAGAGCAGAAGTTCTGAAAGAAGTGGGCAGTGGTAAATAGAAACACAGCTGGTACACATACCAAAGGGATGAGCAGGCTTGTATTTAGTAAATAAGGAAAATGGTGCTTTAAAATGGTATAAATGATTTCAAATACTTTCTCTCCATGCAGTGAGGATGATTCACTCTACACACTTGCATAATACTAATCCTAATTTTTTTTCAGAAATACAAACTTCCCATACCATGCTGGCAATATTTTTATGCAGCTGTGCACCTGGGAGAAGCTTACTGGAACAGGCAGGAATAGTTCAGTTTGGTTTAGATCAGGTCATTCACCTCTGTGAATTCTTGCACCACCGTGAAGCTTTTGCATCCTTAATGTGATGCTGAATACAGTCTTACTTAAATTATTTGAGGTAATTAAAAATACCCCTGTGTTCCACAGCTGTATCCAAACCCATCAGCCTCTGCAGCTGTGGACAGCAAAGTCTCACCACACGTGCTCTTGTTCTCACAACTTGCTTGTTGATGGCAGTTTCATCCCAACAGGGTCAATACTGCAAAGAAATGTTGTGCCCCACATGGCTGGAAATCAATAGCATATGGTCAAAGAAATATACACTTGTGTTTGGGAAATTGAGAGTCAGCAAGGCCAAAGATCAATGCACTTCGAACTTCAGTACTCTCAAAGAATAAAAAAAGAAAGTTGCTGTATGATGTTTTAAATATTTTTATTAACAGACAGGCCTGCAAAATTGGTTTTTTCATAGTTGTTAAATTTCTTAATGTACAGCTGATAGTTAAAAAGCATTCTGGCCCAGGCCACTGCTCCAAAATTCTGTTATTCTATACCTACATACACAAGGAAAGAAACAATCTTTGTTCAAAGAGGTTATGAACTAAAAATATATGGTTAATAGAAATGTCATGCATGTTGCTTGCCAGAAGAGCCATGAGAAGAGGTGAGAGCCTGGAGGCTTGCTTTTCTTCAGTCCAGTGTCTCATCTCCAAGACATATTTTTTCTGCATTATAATCACTCTTTAATGACAGTAAAAGCATGCTGAGGGTACGGAGCTAACAGGCATGTTAATGCTGTGAGCGTAAGCACATTGCAGATAACCTCAAAGGACCCAACCCAACGCTTTTGTGAAAGTGTGCCAAAGGAGTAGAGAAATTCAACCCTGGGAAAGAACCTTTGCTATTGTCTAGAGCCCCCACAGAGACATGTTTGTAAGGTCTCCCTTGTTTTGCCCTGGAAACTGTCAAGAATCTCTTGCTTTCCTTTCAACAATAGGAAGAGGAAGGTCAGTGCCATTGGCTTTGCTCATACTTTGCTTGTACTTGCACAGCAAAGAGAAGGTCTGATGCCTTTAAATGTACAGCAACTTTTTTCTTTCTTCTTTCTTTTCTTTTCTTTTCTTTTCTTTTCTTTTCTTTTCTTTTCTTTTCTTTTCTTTTCTTTTCTCCTTTATTTTCCGTTCTTTCTTTGCTATTTTTGTAGTGAATTTTGGGGATGGAAAAAACCCCTTAAGTAATGTTAAATTATTCATAATTAAATGGCTTCCTAGAAGCAATGCCTACCACTTGCCCCGTAGTTGGTTCTGTACACTTAACTCCTGTGTCTGTACAGGACAAGAAACCTCCTTGGAGAAACAGTACAACAAAACATTTCAGGATGTGTTTGTGATGGCATTTCCAGGCACATGTCTGTGTGGCTGCCAGTATCTGAACAGTCAGTGACTTCTGAATTTCTGCTGGCGCTTCCTTTGTCCCAGCACTGAACCAGGAGATCTGTCTGGTGTCTGTCTCACCTGACCATTGCCTCTTCCAGATCACCATGAAATCCAGCTTCATGTAAGTGTACTGAATCAGTGGGTGCATCAAGTCCTTAGTCTTCCTTCGTATCACTGCATCACATTTCTGTGAATTTATCCTTATTTAACCAAATAAGGGAGTGTCTCAAAGAAATGTCTCAGATTTGTTGCCACTTCTGCAAGAAAGCATTTTCTTACAATAAATTTCTTTAGTAAATCTTCTGCTATGCTTTCATTGTTGGCTCATTGCACGTAATTCATAGTATTTAAAGTTATTTTTCAAATTTTTGAGGTGCTAATCATGTGGTTTGATCTTTTTATTCAACAATACATATTTTTTTCTGCATTAAACTCTTGACATTTATCTTGACTGCTTATCTTGATTTAGTTGACTTTCTGACTTTCATTTAATTATTTATATATATTAAATTTTTACATCCTGTTTTATATTTAACCTCCCCACCACACTTCATGCAACATGAATGCACATCAGCTGTTAAGTGGTCAGATTTAGAAACCATGGCACTGCAGCCATGGGAAAAACATAGCCAGAAAAAGGAACAGCAATGTACCAGTGGTTTCCTTCACTGCTATGAAAAAGTGTTTTCTCCAGGACTGGCAGAGCTTTGCTTGCTGCATTTATCATGGTGGGGTCAAGATCTGGCTGTAGAGTTCGGTAAGCAGAAGGAGTTTTTTTGCTTTTTTTTTTGTTGTTTGTTGGGGAAGACGGGAAAGGACTAGATGTTTTGAAACATGGCCACAGGAGTTGGGACACAGAACACATGACACAATCCTTTTGTTTCCTGGAGACAGCACTATTGTGTGTTAGCTGGCCACCGCAGGGCTACCAAGCCTTTTCAACTTGTCAGGATTCTTGTCTCTCTTTTAGCATATTTGCTTGTCTATGCAATAAATATTAATTCTGGCTCTTACTGTCATAGCTGTTTAAATGTATTTTCTCTATCTTTAGCTTGTCTTCCTTCCACAAGTTAGATCTGACATCTCTTTGAGCCTCCTATTGCATCAGGAGGCTAACTGAATTTCTTGATGTTTTGGCTTGATCAAGATGATTTTTTTCAGATGGTTCAGTTAGGTGAGATACAGATTTGATGGAGTTACAAGTTTGTTTCACTTACTAAGCAAAAATTCAAAGGCTTTACAGAGTATACCTGCTGAGGTTAGAGTGAAATTTTCCTACAAGTCCTGTCAGTCTGTGTTTTGTAATGTCATCAGGTTGCTGCAAAATGTATAACTTGCTAAACATCACTGCTGGTTCAGCTGGCCAGTAATTTTAGATCAACACTTGGTAAAGTTTGACATTCAGTCTCTCTTGAGAATCAAACAAATTGTACTAAGGTCAATTCAAGAACAATTCAAGAAACAGAGCTGTTCACATTAGGAGATAAAAAAGTAATAGAATTAATTTTTTAAACTTTATTTAGTTCCATCCTGCTTAGAAATAAGGCTCACCCTTAGACGGTCTTTTCACTTTGGGAACGGGGCAAATATCTTAGCAGCAAGACTGCAAGTTTCCTAGCCACAAAATGGTCTTTAAAGCTTTACAATTAGTACTTTAAGCCTTAAACTTGAGTAGCAGATGTTTTAATCACAGGCTACACACACCCCTGAGAAGCAGGGCTACTAGAGGTACCCAGTGTGGTGTGGCAGGAGGACAGCTGCTGGTCTTTCGTTCTATCCCAGTGGCTCTCATTCAGCACCCATTTTCCCCATCCTTGTTTTATTGGCTTTCTACTAGTTATAGGTTTATTATGTCTTAATGAGAATAGTGTGCAGCAATGACAGACTCTGCTGATGTTCCACAAATCACATTTTCTGGATTTGAATTTTTGCATAGGGTTCTGGCATTACTTGCAGGATTCTGAATTGAGGTGGCAGAAACTTCTATGTTTACCAAGTAGAATATTAATTGATCTGGTGGAAAGGAGAAGCTGAAAAAATAATTATGTTATTGGAAATTGGTGCATGCCTGAAAAAGCAAAGCCTTTATTCTACAGCAGTCCAGGATTCTGCAATGGCTCACTGTAAGCTAAAAGACCCTATGGAGATTTCAAAAGATATCACATGTCAGTATGCTGAATACATTGTTGGTTTAAGCTCTGCTGCTCTATCCAATTATCTGAACTTTGTCAGCTGCACTTCATTTTTTTTTATTTTTAAATAAAAGACAGCATTCCTAAGCTAGTATTTTTTTTTCAAAAGGCAAACAAGAGTATCTCATAATGACTACATTGCAAAATAAAATTTCAATCCCATTAAAACTTGAGAAATATTTCCCAGTAAAAGGAGCTCTAAAGCTACCTAGACATATTTTCCACCATTTTATCTAGAATAAATTTTGAATAGTTTTCTGATAGTCAGGTTTTCAAGGACATATTAATAAAATCATATTTTTATAATATAACAGTTGATGGATGCTAAATGGACAGTCTAAAGGTGTCTGGCCACATACTGCAGGCTAAGTAAGGAAAAACTGAAACATGGGAGGGCAGATAATCAGCTGACAAAGTTAGTGATTTAGGTCCATTTAACTGTATGAAAATAATTTTATTTCAGTTATTCCATACAGACTGAAAAATAAAAAAGCATTAGCAATAGAATGTCACATTATATTATGTAGAACTGAATGGTCAGATATGAATGAATTAAACTTAACTTTAGTGATAAGCTTATAACAGACAGGATTTGAATTGAAGAAGTATATGAATAATAATTAAGAAAATAATACAAGTTCTGAAATGGCACATTTAAAGGATTTATTTAAGACTTTACATAGTCAGTTTTCATGAATGATTCACAGTGTTTCTGGTAGTCATAGGGGACAACATAAGAATTAGCATATTTCTGCATATGCATGTGAAAATTAAATGAAGATAAAAATTATTGCTTATGGGGACAAGAGGTTTATACTTCCTGGTAAGTGTTAAATTTAAACTGGTGTGTTTTGCAGCACTTATCTTGGGCCTGAATTTTGCCTTTCACTGTATCTTGGTGTTCTAACTTAGCTGTATCACACACGTGTTGGACCAGACTTTTCACTGCACTGCCACATTTTCTAGCTACACCTGACACAATTTTATATCCGTTTATCTTGTTTAATCTTCCAGGACCAAGATGCCAACATTCATAAAGATCTAAATAGGTGATGAGCCAAACTATCATATAAACCCTTAACATTCAGACCAGCTCAGTGGTACTGGGTTCCATCTGTGCTCGTCGCCTCTGGCTTTGATATGTCCGTACCAATGGCAGGGACTGGGGAAAGATTTCAGAGGTTTTTAATGTGCGTTGTTTCCCCTCTCTTCCAAGAGTAAAGGTGGCTGATATATTCTAGCATGCTGAGCTGGAGGGTGTTTCTCTCAGCTGAAAGTTTGAAAACTTGGAAAAAAGCTGTTCAGTTCCTTGATCAAGATAAGCAGAGAATGGAGGAGTTTGAAAGCCTGAGAGCTGGTATAAACATTATAGAGATATTTAACTTTGTAGTAAAACTAAGTTGACAAGGACACAAGCTGTGTCCTGAGAAAAGCAGCACCTTAGGAAGGGGGTCTCATACAGCAGTGTTGAGGAGGAAGCTGAGTATAAAAATGTAGCTACCTCAAGAATAAATATCACTTTTAGGAAAAAGCAAAACTGGTAATGATGGGAGGAGCATCTAGTTTGGCAGGAAAGCATTTCCACTGTTACAATCATTTTTAGAGAAGAGATCACATTTGAAATGTATTTAAGGAGATTTTTTTGTGTGATGTTTATATTCCTGAATTGATTCCTGAACTGATTTTACATGACAAATGCAATGAAATATGTTGTGGTGTTCTCCACAAAATTTTCCAGCATCATAAGCAAAACCTTTTTACAGCAGAATATAGGAGTGTAAAAATAAAAAATGGACTGTGATGTTAGTGAAGTTCAAGTTCCTCTCTAGCACCCTGAATATGTGCAGTGTTTCCAGTAAAGATGAGAGGATGGGATGGAAGCTGTGACAACAATTCTACACAGTGACCTGAGCCAATATTCAGTGAATTTCCCGTTTTAGTGGTGGTGCCATGAGATACTGTCAGATCCAATGCTACTGTTAATCAGATCCAATTGCAGTCAATTCTACTCAAAATGTTTCACCATAGATATGGATTTTTGAAGGAAACAACTTTTATGTGCATGGCTGTTTCCATTGATTTTATACCTTGCTGTCCAGTTTTAAAATCCAAGAAACTGTTTGATGACATTGAAAGTAGGAATCAATCTATCTGTGGCTAGTCAGTGACAGGGTATGTGTAGATAGAGAAGCTGACTGAAAAGACATTACAAAGTCAGATTATCATTTGGGAAGGAGTCAGTCACCAGGGGATGTCAGCAGAAGTTTTCAATCAGTGTGAAAGGCAAGGATAATGATTTTTCAGAGCAACTCTTTAAATGAATGTGGAGACAATACATGAGCTGGGAGTCTGGTCTAGATAGCATGGGTTGCAGGTTAGCCACACTGTGCAAGAAGAAAGCAGAGGGGTTTTCCTGCATGAGAACGCACAGAGAAAGTCACACACTGCTCTTAATTTTCCTTTCACTCCAGTTCTCCTGTTGATATTTACTTCCTCTTTCAGGCTAACCTTTCCTTCAAGGATCTCTTTCTTTTCCCCAGTACATGCTTTAGTTAATAGGTCAGATTTTCCTAAAGTGGCCAAAACACCTGTTTAAAAGGAACATGATCCATACCATATGCCTTCCAGAGAGCTCTTGTCTTTCTGGAGAGGCTTCACGTACAACCTTGCCCTTCGAACCATGTACAAAACAGAAATGTACCAGCTCACCTGGTACCCGAAACCATCACATGCTTTACCCTGGTACCACATAGATATTCTCCCCTGCTTTATCACTATGAAGATAGAGGCAGATGTGTAGTGTGTTAAGATTTTTCTTAAAAAACAATGGTCCTATTAACCCAGTGAGGCCATTTTATGAGCAGCTTCTCTGGCAGTCTTGTGTGCTGCCAGGCCTGGACTGACCATGAGGGTAAGAAGATCCGCCCACCTTTAGCTCACCAGGGCTTTCAAACTCTGTCTGCCCTCCAGCTGCTCTTCCTTCCTCCTGGGATGTAGCTGCACCAGTCTCCTGCTGAAGAGATTTGGCTTGGAGGACAGCAAATTATCTGGGAAGGCTGTGGAACTACCTTGAGGGAGCTTAAGGATGGCAAGAAGCCTTTGACAGGATTTACATGGATATGATTGCTTCTTCTTTAGGGCAGGGGAATGGAAAGCCTAAAAGACTTTGAAAGTCAAAGTCTTTCAAGTTTTCCATGGTTCTGTGATTACCAAAGGTTGTCCCAGTAAGTACTGCTTTCCTTCATCTGAAAAAGAGTTAGACTGTATCTGCTTTCATGGAATATAATTCAATCTACATTGCCTTCAGCAGGACTAGGGGCAGTACAAGGTATTCTTACATGCATTTTTTTAAGTGCTCTCTGAGTGCCTGCAATGAAATATTTCTCAATTTTACTTCACTTTCCCCCTGCCTCTCCTCTTACATGGTTTCATTCCAGCCATTCTTTACTCCACCAGGCCATGAATAGGCAAAACTGTTTACTTTTTTTTCTGTGTACATCAATCACTCCTCAAATGAGAAACAACAGCATGTGTTTTGGTCACAAGCCTCCTCACACATGTCTCAGCCTGCTATAGGCAAGGACAATGTTGCTATTTCAACCGGGCAAAATCATCAGTTGTTATAAATCCCTGTGGGGATATGAATATGTCCAGCAGTAGTGAGAATTTTCTAATCTTTGTGTGCTTTATTTAATAGTACTATTCACAATGGATCTCTGATGAAAAGTGCCAGTAACCCTTCAATCTCTTAGACTGCTGCCTGTGCAGAACTGGGTGAGGCTTTCTTTTAAGAAGTACTTCTGTTGATTTGGCAGAATTGGACCAGCAAATTGCAGTGATGAACTGGATAAAAATGACCTGGAAAATCCCTGCCTCATGTACAGTGCTGACTGCTGAGCAATCATTGTTGTTCTGTGCTTTTTCCTTTGTGCTGGTCTGTGCACAGATACACTAGTACTAAGTTAATTCAGAGCTGGGATAGGCACAGTGGAAACCACAAAATTATAAATTCCCTCTTTTATCCTGAAGAGAAAATTATTTTCTAAGCCTTTCATTTTTGTTGTGAGGAGGGAGCAACAAGATTAGAAACTGAAGCTAGGTCAGAGTCTCTTGAGTCCTTGTGCATCTCCACGTTTGGGCACAAGAAGCTGCTCACAAGTGACTCAGCCATATGCGTCAGAGTAATTAGGACCATTTAAAACCCAGGAACTAACAATTTTGAGGATTCAAACTCTTTCTAGTTGAAAATTTCATGGGTTCTTCTCCCTCCGAACTTTGTCTTGACTTCTGGCATCTTTCAACACCAAAGCTTCAGAGCAAAATATCTGCAGAAAGTTCTGGATTTTATATCAAGATTTTTGAAAACCACCACAGATTTCACTTGGTTCTCAGGCTTCCCATCTTAGTTTGTCAAAATTCCTCCAAATTTCTGTGAACTTGCAGACCAGACTACACATTTAACTTCTCATTACTCTAGTCAGGAAAATTATGCTGTCAGGAAAGTTATGCTGTTGAAATAATCATTAAAGCTATTGGAAGGAAATTTTTAAAAAAAGGAAAATTTTATTCAACAGGCGTACTTGCATGTAGGCAAGTACATCTTTTCCGTAAGAAAAACTGGAATTGCTGAACAATTAGCCATGCCCTTCCACAGAGTTTGGACTGTTTATTCATGGGTGGTTCCCAAAGATTCTTCTCACCTGGTATCTGAAACAGTGGATGGCTTACACTGTTACCGTGTAGGTTTTCTCCACTGTTTTATCACTGTGCAGATACAGGTGGGCGTGAAGTGCTTTCATACTTGCCTGTCCCTATTTATAATACTCCCACGAAGTCTCTAATCTTTATTGAACAGCTTTATCTTTTACAAATAAGAAACATGAGTTTCTTACAGAGTGTACAATTGGAATAGTTGTGAGAAGTTACTGAATAACTAAGGGGAGAACCATGTTCCTTGAGCCATTGTATCAAAGCTAAACGTGGTTAATGAAGAGAAGACAGCTCCTTTTTCTCTTCCTGATGTGGTTAACAAAGATCTAAGAGAGATGAAATAGCACTGTGGTTTAATTATTTTTTTCCCCCTCTGGAAAATTTCAATATTTCTAGTTCTCATAATTTTCTTTTAGGGAAGCATTCCAAACTTTTCCTATGTATAAAGGATTTGGTATCACAATGATTGCAATGGCTCATAATGCTCATTATCTGCACTAACTGTTCAGAAGTGGTGCTATTTCTATTCATTAAATGAATGGAATTACAGAACACGTACTTTGGCATTTTCCACGCATGGACTACGAGGTATGTTTCACGTGTTGATTTCTCTGTAGAAGAAAAATGGCAGTGTGTGTATACCCATTACTTGTAGCCGCTGCAGTGGGCCCAGACATTTTGTACAGTGAAATATAGCCATGTGCTTTGGCTGGTAACCCAGACAGTCAAGATAACCCCACTCTATCATGACTTTTTGTTTAATTAGATATTTTTCTACCTTGGGACAAAGACAAAACAATTTTTCAAAACTTTCTCCCCTTGATTTGCTTATTTTTAAAGCAACTGCCTAAAAGTATAATCAGAACAGCTCCCAAGACATGCTGGATGCTTGAAGCAGGCAGCAGAAAGTTAGAAAATATTTTCATTAGTATTGATTTCTTATTGTGCAGCACTTAGCAGCTGCTTTACTAATACATATTATTTTTAGGATATCAGATCTATTTTTGAGATTTTTAGAGCCTGAAACATTCTGTAGATGTTCTCAAATATATTCTTTACTCTTAATGAAGAGAAAAATAACACAGATGGTTAAAAAAGTGGTCTCACTCTAAAACAAAGCTTGAAATCAGTCTAAAGCAGTCACACCTAATTTGAATTTCAGCTGCCTAGCAGTAATCCAGCAGGTAAAGAAGTGGTGTGCATTACAGAAAGATAGCC
The DNA here is from genome assembly GCF_017590135.1 of Pyrgilauda ruficollis. NCBI lineage: Eukaryota > Metazoa > Chordata > Aves > Passeriformes > Passeridae > Pyrgilauda > Pyrgilauda ruficollis. The sequence continues at coordinate 9,112,480 of NW_024525156.1, forward strand.
TAATTCACTTTGATTTTGGAAAATCAAGCTGAAACCAACACAACCTCGTCCTGGAGAAGATATCTGTGCTTCTCATTATTAACTGCTGTTCTGGAATCAGCCATGCTCTAGTTATTCATGTAGCCCACTTTTCCTCTCACTTCCCTTGCCTCTCAGAGTCCAGAGGACTTGCAGCCGAATATTCTACTCTGACTAGGCAGTGTCATCTGAGGGGGAAAAAAGGTGATGGGGCTGCTCTGCTGTACCATTGGTGTAGCTGCTGATAAAACAGGGGGAGAAATAATGCTGGTGAGATGCAAAGCTTCAGGGCTTATGTTTTCATATATTTGTAATAATACCAACTCAATTAAATTATCTCAAAGTATAGAGATTTATTAAACCTCTGTGTACAATGCTGTTCCAACTGGGTATTTTGGTAAGCTGCCTTTATGTAGATATCTGTACAACATAAGCTAATTCTCCACTAGGAAAGAAAATGTTTCAGATTATCCTGGGACAATGAAGAGTCATTATGTGAATTACAGAAGTATAAATTACTGTCTGTTGGTTTAACTAGACTGGGAGAGGGGTAAGTCACCAGAGAAGCACCAGGGAAGCAGTCAGTGAGAGGATTTAAAAGCACTACCTATACTTAAGAGGTCAGGAAAACACGAAGGGTGGAGGCTTCCTCTGCTTTCTCCTATTCATTTTCTCTCTTTATTTATAGACTCAGCAGTTTTTGGCACTTCTCTCTTTGCAACAGTTCTATGATCTTCTGCAGGTGGACAGTGCTGACATATTGTAAGTATAGAGTGTCTCTTGTGGACTTTTGCTTTATTCTGTAGCTCCCCTGACCATTGTTTCTTTTAAAGAATCCCTCAAATATGATCTCAAGAAATTATCTATGCTTTTCCTCTTACATACCAGCATCCCACTTTCCCCCTGCTGCAGGGTCTACAGTGGTGATCTGATTTATTTGCTTTAAAGGCTTTTTTATTTTTCTCTGGTTTTGGTTTTTTGTTTGTTTGATTGGTTGGTTTTTAAACTACTTTGAAATCTTGACAGGAAGAATTTAACTGCCTTCTCTTTGGGGAACAAGGTTCCCAATAAATCTGTTGTTTTTGTTATTGAGTAAAAGAAGTCACTGTGCTTGCATGTTCCAATAACCTCTCTTCTTTATCGGTGTTTATCCTACTAAGTACTGCTTCACATGTTAAAAAGCAGAAAGAAAAGAGAATTTATTTCCTAATTTTGTTTTGAATGAAAGTGAGGGAATTTTTGCTTTGACTAGTAATGACTGAAAAAAGGTCCTTGCAGAACAAGGCGTTGGCAAGAATTAATTACACCACCTCTGATTTTAGTGTGGCAGAGGACAAGTTCAAAGTTGTATGAACAGCTGATTTTTCAAGTTACCATTTTCCCTGATTTTCTCTTCAGCTTGGAACAGTTGCTGCTATAAATAACAGGGAGGTAGAGAAGGTGGAGGAGGAAAAATGTTTGAAGGAGATGACTGACAGTGATTTAAATTTTTCTCTTTACAGGACAAGCACACTTTGAATCCTTGCTATGGTGGAAGGCCAATCCAAAGCCAGTACAGTGACTACTCAGGCACAGAAAGAGTCTTAAATTCCCTTGGAGAAAACTCAGTGCTTTCACCTTTCACATACAGTTTACTGTGTAAATAGAGACTTTCTTTCTTTCTTTTTCTCTTTCTTTTTTTTCTTCTTTCTTTCTTTCTTTCTTTCTTTCTTTCTTTCTTTCTTTCTTTCTTTCTTTTTCTTTCTTTCTCTCTTTCTCTCTTTCTTTCTTTCTCTTTGATTCTTATTATTCAATTTCATACTCAGCTGACTGGTTCTCCAGCTGCATTGGACCAGTACAGCTTGTTAGACTTCCAACATTCATTGGCCTTAAGATTTCTTAAGATTTGAGCCTCAATTTTTATACGTAATGAAGATGGAACAAAATTAACACAGTTCCCAGAAACCAGAGCTCTCCTCTGCTGAATTTAGCTTAGCTTGTCACATCGTATACAAAGTACATTTATTTAACTGCAAGGCTATTTTAGAAGGAATTTATTAATGTTTCTAAGTTGCTTCAAACAGGAAAGCCAAGTGAAAGTGCCATGTGTACTCGTACTCCCTAATAGAACAGTCGTAGTACAAATCTCCAAGTCTGAGCTGCACCATGATTAACGGTGAGCCCCCATTTAAGATTAATGTCTGATGCATTGTTGTGCTCTTGGAAGGTTCATTTCTGCAAGTTGAGTTTTGTATTCTGGTACTGGTTGTATACATAACAAGGAAGTATTTTCAAAAAAGGATGATGTTGAAAAGTGAATTTCCATTTTTATTAGTAAAAGGCTGCAGGGAGAAGTAAGTATAGAAGGCTATATCATGTGGACTACTCTAGAAGCTGTCAACAGAAAAAAATCAAATTTTTCTTCTATGGAAAAATGAACAGTTAGAAATTTGGTTTTTATCTGAACTGAAAATATTTCTATTTTAAAATTTCCAGCAGAATATAAACTTATGAAAGTTGTAATTCTGAAAAAAAATATTTTGTTAACTATTTAAACCATTAGAAGACTGTGATTATGTACAATAATGTGAGTTTGCATTCTATGTTTATATATGTATATGGTATTTGTAATGAATATCCTGAATATTTGTATAATGATACTTATGTAATCTCAAAATTATAAGGCTGCAGTGACATTTATCAGACCTAAAATTATACATTAAACCTGAAATAATTTACTTTTATTTTTCCCATAGGATGAAAGGAGTTGTTTAAATGCCTCAGTTTTGACCAGAGTGTATTCAAAACAGTGGTGAAAAAACTCCTGACCTTTCAGGGAGGCCTTAACATTTTTACGTTTTTTTGCTGAGAGGAGACAGTGTAAAAAAGCTAAAGAACACATGTCAGAGCAAGCACTGAAGTTTGGCAGAAGTGCTGAACTTCACACACACAATACCTCCCAGGAATCGGCTGGGAGCCCACTGAAGTCAATGAGAATTTTTGACTGGCTGCAATGTGTGTTGGATCTGATCCAAAAAGGCTCTGTTCAGCAAAATACTTAGGTGGATTTTACTTCAGGCATGAGCTTAATGAGACTTTAGCAGGTACTTAAAAGTCATGCACACTTGCAATTTTTTTGAATACAGGCTCTATATTTTTGAATTTATTAAGTTCTCTACCATGTGATTTGCTGCAAAGTAATAGTGAGAGAAATCTTGAAGCAGTGTTCTTTAGTTGTCTAAATACTCAGAGAAAGCAAAGTTCAAGGGAGATGCTGGGCTACACTTCTCAAAGGAACCACAAAAAAGTCAACTATTTCAGAATGGGAAGTGAGAAAAAGCAGACATTATAACCATGGGATTTTCCAGGTTTTTAAATATGAGGCCAAATTTGCTCTGTGGTAGGACTGAAAGATCAAAGCAAAGAAGGTATAAATTGGCATATCAATCACTCAGATTAAAGGTTTGATTCATAGTGTATCTGCTCCAGAAGTGGAAAAAAAAAAATGAGAAACAGCATTTAATAAAAATTTTGGCCTCTGGATTGCAGTCACTTTTATGCCAAAGCCTACTTCACCCACAGTAGATCTATTTGCATGTGAGAAATGGATTATAGTTTTTATTTTAAAAATAGGAGCAGGAGAACTGCTTAAATACCTGTAGAAATTAGCTAAAAATGCAGCCTTGTGGATTTCAGCAGCTAGAAGCGATTGAAATAAGATTGAAATTTTCAGAGAGAACATTTCCTTTCTGACATTAAAAAAATATATAGTCTTGGGTTCTGTGGGGAGAAAAGTAGGTATGAAGTTGGTAATAAATTGATGGATTAGAATTGAATTCCCAGATCTGGATCTAGGCAGGATTCAGAATTCAAACCTCATGGTATAGGCTGAAATCTGAAGTCTGATGACACAGCACTTGAGTAAGATAGGATTTGAATTCAGTGGTAGAACTGATATTCTGAAGGGATATTTTTTGTTTATTAGCCAGTGTGATCTTTTCATGTCCCTCAATAAATTGGGACTCTTAAGTCAGTATATTGTTTTTGTGGTTTTAGTTTAGCCCTTTTACAGTGATTTGGTTCTGTGGACCTGTTTTACTGTTCTGATGCAGACATGTTTATTATGTAGTGAAAACATGATCACAAATATATACTAGGTTTTCTTTGTACCACATTAGAGGGGTCTGTAAGTGTAGTCACCACATTAGCATCCTGCTCTTCTGGTAGCCAAAATATTTTTGCAATTTTATCACAGCACTCAAGATGAATCACTAGCCACCCTCGGGGGATGCTTCCATCAGATCCATTGTCATTTTCTGGAATGACAGTCCTGCAGTGTGAAACCTGAGAAACAATAAACCCCTAATAAGGGTAACCGGAAAGCTCAGCCCTTGCAGGACCACATTCTGAGGTCGGGTGACTCACGTAAAAGCAATCCAGGCAGTCATGAGACAGTTTTTTGTAGCCACATCAGCTTTGCAGCATTTGCTGCAGTTCCCAAGTCTGACTTGTGCTCATTGTGCTCTTTGTCAGATTTATTAATGCATTGTTCTGGGTTTTAAATTACAGCCCTTAGCAATCATGTTCATACAGATCTGTGGCAGGCAGCAGAGAAGTCTTAGAAGCAGAAATAAGCACACACACTGTCTCTGCTCTCTGCAGGAGACTGCTTGCTTAAAACAACTCTATTTTAAGATTGAAACTTTCTATGAAGTTATCGAGTTTATCCCTTCCATTTTCCATTTCACAAGCCTGTACTGCAGTTCTGGCTTATGTCTTCTATCCCCAGGAAGCAACCTGCCAGACCACTGTGAGGATGACACATTCCTCCAGGCTGGGTTTACTGCCTTGCTTTCTTTTACCTCAAATCATTTCCAAATCAGGAATTTCAATCAAGTTGATTAAATCAGATTTCATTTAGGAAGAGCACTGGATTTTAGTTCATACTTTTGAATTTAACCACAGCAACTTAAGACATGACTGGCGTCACACACCCATACTTTCTCTCTGCTCTGTCCTTTGTCCTTTTCTCATGCTTACAGTAGCTAGTGAACCACAACTGTGTTACTCTAAATCACAGTCCTGTGTTTTTAAATTGTTTAGGAAGTTTTGTGTACAGTATGAGACTGGGCAAGCCTAGGAATGGATGCATAACTTCCCTGCTGTTCCCCTTCTGGGGAACCACAGGGACTTACACTGCTGCAGATGAATCACCACTGCTTGATGCTCACAAACATTTGAATTATATTTATTTAAAGACTGTGAATAAAACTAAGGGTATCAATAGTTCCCCCGGGAGAAAAATGAAAACTACTAATAGATAACTGATACAATAAATAATAAATATATTATAAATATCATTAGATCATACACATAAAGCTACACATAGTTAGTGGAAGTTCTGTACCAGATGAAGGGTAAGTGACCTGTGGACATTTATACAGAAAACAAAATAATTTGCAGATGTCTCTGGGTAATATATGGTGGTTTGGACATAAGCAGGGCAGCTACTTCTGTGTCCTTCATGCACAAGAAATATGGCAACCACCATCTCAATGTGCAGTGATTGAAGCCGCTGAAACAACTTCTCAGATGTATCTGGGCTTTACAGAACAACCTCAAGTCACCAGGAGACAGACACCAGAAGGTTTCCTAGCCAGTGTGAAAGGAAAAAGGGGATTTTCATCTCTGGAACCATGGAGTGGCAAATTCTGAAAGCACAGCAGTTGCTAATACTAGTTACTAGTGTTTTCTTTACAGAATAAATGAATAGTTGTCAAAGAAAAGCAGGAGAGGAAGCAGCATTCATAGGTGAATGGATGTGCTGTGCCTGTTTCAGAGAATCATTATGCTGGACTTCCTCATCCCACAGAAATGTGACTTGGAAACTTTACCAAAGCTCCTAATTGGAGCACTTTTTGGAAATGATGCTTCAACTGGGCACAGCATATAAAGAAGGAATGAGGAAGCTCTCAATAGCAGCTTTTTAGCTGAGATAGCTTTTACTGGGTTTCAGCAGTTTCACTGGCTCAGAAACATGAGGTACAGGACAGTTTTCCATCTGCTAGAAGCAAACTTTTTGTGATCAAGTAATTTTTATTTCACATGCCAAGATTAAGGTGCAAGAGATGCCACTGTTACAGGTGGTTGTAACAGTGTGTACTGTATAAAGGTGTATAATTTTGATGTATTTTTAGTTTACAGACTAAACTGCATCTGTCCTTACTTAATCCATCTGTAAATTAAACACTTCTTTCAAATATCTGTGAATGGTAGCTTTTAGGACCTAGGATTTGTGCATGAAAATAATATTTGGACCTGGAATGGAGGACTGAAGTCTGGCTTAAGTAACACTTAACCAAACACAAAAATCATAGCATAAGCATAATGTCCAAGACATTCAATATTTTGTCTGCTGTATGACATCTGAGGGCACTGTTAGCCCCGACTGTCTCTGCCTAGCCTGCCTTGGGGCTTTTCCCATGATTCTGATAGCCCAGGATGTCTTTTAAGCTGTTTCCTGAGCTGTTTCCCAGGTGGTTATTTTGAATTGTTATGATTTCATGGGATGATCCCTTACTTGTCTCAAGTCACTCACCTGCATTTATTAGGTGATCACTAGGCCATCGATGGGACCTCTTTGTTGTAGCCCAGTCCTTCTGAGGTGCCACAGGCTCGTTCCCCCTCATCAAGGGCATGGCCAGTAATGGGATTGCCTTTAGGTCTTGGCTTATCCCCTATTCTCTGCTCCCAAAAGGTCTCCCTTCTTACTGACCCAAAGCCAGATGGCTTCACAGAGTGTTCTGTGCTCACTGATACTCTCCATCAGTGCATTGGATTTGCATGGCCAGGTTTTGGCAGTGGGGTCTACAGGGGTGGCTTCTGTGAGAAGCTGCCAGAAGGTTCCTCTGTGTCTGACAGAGTCAATGCCAGCTGGCTCTGGATGGACCTGTCCTTAGCCAAGGCTGAGTCAATTAGCCACAGCAATAGCACCTTGGTGATAACATATTCAAGAATGAAAAAACATGGTTGTTGTGAAGAAATTGTAGCCAGAGAGGAATGAGAATATGTAGAGGGACAACTCTGCAGGCACAAGGGTCAGTGCAGAAGGAGTGCTCCGGGCACTAGAGTTGTGAATCCCTTGCAGCCCATGCTGCAGCCCATGGTGAGGCAGCCGTGCTCCTGCAGCCCTTGGAGGTCAACAGAGGTGCAGAGATCCACGTACAGCCCCTGGAGGGCACCCAGTCGACAGGTGAATGGATGAGAGGAGGCTGTCACCCTGTGGGAAGCCTGTGCTGGAGCAGGGGACTGGCAGACACGTGAAGACCCATGGAGAGGGACCCACGCTGAACCAGTTCATGAAGAACTGTCTCCTGTTGAAAGCAGCCCACACTGGAATGGGGCAAGGACTTCCCTCCCCAAGCAGTAGCAGAAACAACCTATGATGAACTGACCCTGACTCCCATTCTCTGTCTCCCTTGTGCTGCTGGGGTGGAGGTGGCAGAGCCTGGAAAGAAGGGAGGGGCTGAGGGAAAGGTGTTTTTAGGATTTTTTTTATATTCTTGCTATCCTGCACTGATTTTGATTGGAAATAAATTCAATTAATTTCCCCAAGTGAAGTGTGGTTTGCCCATGACGGTAATTGGTGATTGATCTCTCCTTCCCCTTATCCCAGCTCATGAGCCTTTGGCTATATTTTCTCTCCCCTGTCCCGCTGCAGAGGCGGGTGATGGAGTGGCTTTGGTGGGTACCTGGAGTCCGGCCAAAGCCAAACAACTATAATCAGTCTTCCATAAAATGAGTGGGCATTGTTTTGAGATTTTGGTAAGATCATTGTTATGATTATGAATGGAAAAGCATCGATTTTGATTCTACATGGCTCATTGATACTTGTATCTTTTTAATTCAAGAAGACAACAGAAATTGATGCAGAGTGAGATCCCAAAAGCTGATTGTGAATTTAAAATATGTAATTTCTTATTAAACACAGGGTCTATATCTATAAAACTATATTTGAGCATGTTTTTCAAGCACAGGATTATCTCTCTTTGTTTTGACCACATTGCAGTTTCCTTTAAAATCTGAAATCAGCTTCAAAGTATCTCAGTCTTAGAAATTCTGAACTCTGCAACTTTGGAAGGCCCTTCCCTGCTCTCAGCTAAGGTTAAAATGCAACCAAGAAACAGCTCTTGTGTAAGAAAAGAGACCAAATAACAAGTGTACTTTAAAGGAAATTTGAAAAATAATCATTCTATAATCTCTCTAGCAACACTCACATGAACACTGAGAAAAACCCTTCAAGATTTTTCTTTCAGCACACTCAACAACATGGTTAAATATGGGATTGCCAAAACTAAATGAAGGAATCTTGATGGCACTTATCTCACAAGGAGCAGCTTGAAATTCACAGCACCTGGAGGCTGTTGTTTTCATGCTGTTTTGTAAGCGACACCATGGGAAAGTGGTAAGCTCTCTTTTAGAGCTGGAACTGTGGTAACAAACTGTTTGGAGTTAATTTGAAAAAATGTTATCAGCAGTAGGTGACTGGTCAACTAGTGGGGGATTTTTCATAATCTTGTAACCTGGGATATACCTGTGCTGCAGGTACATCAAAAAATTCTCTCCAACAGCTTAATACACTAAGTACTGCTAGAAATTTAGAGCTGGGGTCAACCTGCCAGTAACCCAATAAGAGGGTAACTGTGGTTGCTTTTTTGAAAGGCAGTTACCCAGCCTGGTGTTGCCTTGTTCTCCTTATTACCTGCACCTAAAGTGCTGAAGTTAAATTCTAATTCTGTCACAATTGTTTTGTGGCTGCAGTCCCTACTGTCCTTGGCCTAAATTTATCCTCAAATGTACAAGTGCAACTCTACAGTACATTAGCAGAAATCAATTAAGCCTCTCTCAATTTATGGCAACTGAAAGCTGAATTTGACCAATAAACTCTGCTGACCCTCTAAATGCCTGTATCAAATGTAGTGCTGCTGTTCTAGTTTAAGCCAGAAGAGAATTTAGCTATGTATCAGAAAATCAATTAAGTGAAGCCTTCAAATAATCAGAGCTAACCTGTTATCTTGACAAGCACATAGAAACATGTATCAACACAATTATAATAAGGAAAATGTATAAAAGTGTGTATGAAGCTACACTAGTTTTACATGTATGGTAGTTGGAAATAGAGAGGAATATCCACAGAAACTCACATTCTTCTAAACAAATTATTTTATCTCCAGGAACTGTTTTTTGAAAAAGCTCTATATTATGGTGTGTCTCTCTGATATGATAGCTTCAATATTCTTGATTAATTAAACCACTTTGAGTAATTTCTGCTGGATGATTTATATACAACAGAGGAATATTTAGATGTCCCAAATTAGACATATAACAATAGGAATATGTAGAGCTGATGGATGGTGTCAAATACCTCTTCAGAGGCAAATGGCTCAGGATAAGGTGAAATTGGGGAGTATACAAGTCTGCTCAGATTTAAATTAGGAGAATCTGAAGGGAAGTGTATAGTCATTAAATGAAACATCAGCATCAAGACCTCCAAATATCTCACACCATCACTCAAAAGCTGTTACTTTATTCAGTAAAGCCCATTGAAATCCTTGTACATTTTTTCAGCTAACAGCTTCCATCTTTAACTCAATTGCTAATTGTTTCATAATGAAGCTCACATATTTTCTTACTGAGAGTAAAAGAGGAAGTGTTTTTACTTTGAAGGGTAAGTCACAATAATGCTTCAGTTGATTGAATAGTGTTTCAGGAAGGGGTTGAGAAAGCTTTGAGAGGCTTTTGCTATAGTGCTTCCTGATATTAGATTTATTGTGTTCTTCTGACTGCAGTGATATAATTAGATAGCTCTTTATTTTAGTTTGATAGGTCTCTATTATACAGAGATAAAAGCATACCCCAAAATCAATTAAATAAAGCTTTTTGCTTTAGCTGAAGCATCCAGCTAAAGTCAGTGCTCTTTTTATAAGCTACCTGCCTAGAGTTCTGCTTCTCCAAACAGCTGTTTATTACAAAACAACTGGCTCTGGAGGTCCAGAGAATGAGGGTGGTGTAGGACAAAGAGGTTCACTTGTATGGCTTAGGTTCTGGGCAAAGGTCCTGTGGTGGAAGCTAGAGTATCATTTCTATAGGGAAAGGCTGCCAGCTGAAACACTGATATTCAGTGATTTATTATTTTCCTCTTCCCTCCTGCCAGGATTATAGTATCAGCTGATGAAGAGATAATTATATGCATAATTAATTCTTCATATTCACCCTTCTTCTATGGACTTTTTTTTGTATATGATGAAGTCACAGAGAAAGTTTCCACTTTAGGTGGGGTTTTTTGGGGTTTTTTTTGGTGTTTTTTTAACAATTATATATAGCATAAAGGTCAACAGTCATGTGCTAAGTCAGAACAAGGTTCCCCTCTTTTTTTTTTTTTTTTTTCTTTTAACTGAAGTGATACAACAAAGCTGACAGGTAGAGGAGGAATATTTTCTACTAGCATATCCAGTCACAACAGATTGTAAAGCATGTGAAATAGAAAATTGTTATAAAAATGAGTAAACTGATACTGTGATTATAGCATACATTTCTCAAATTAAAATAGCTGGTGAATTTCATACAATGTGCCTTCCATGCAATGAAATAGCAAAGTAAAACATTGCGGCAGTAAGGACTTTCAGGGTGGTAGCCTGTATAACCTATTCAAAGGATCTCACTGCTGAATCAGAACACTTTGTGTGATCAATATCTTCATCTCTTCCTTCTGGTTGTATTTTAACAATTTCTAAGAGCAAATTATTTACTAACAAGATTTGTGAAAAAGATTGGGAAGAATATACAGCACACCTGGAGACCAGTCCTAGATATAAAGTCTGGGCCATTTGACAGATGGAAGTGGGAGCAATATTTTTTTTTTTAAATAACAACAGCAACAAAACAAATAAAAAATAAACAAACAAACAAAACTCAAGAAAAGGATGTTTAGATTCTCAATTCCCAGACAAATGAAGTTGTGGAAGCTGGGCATCTGCTTTCCTGAAAATAGCTCCTCTGCTCAGAGCACAACTCTCACGGCCCTCAGTAGTTATAAAGTACTTTGCACTTCTTCAGATCAGAGACTGGACCTGGAGAAAATCAGCTGGCAAACAGACATTTAAAAGACTCTGTGCATTGATCATCTGTAGTGGGAAAATGTTTGGCTCAGTGGTATATTGAGTGTCACAGAAAATATTCAGTGCCGAGGGATAATCTTGCTTTTATCTCTCAGCTCTGCAACTCCTTGCTGCTTGTTTACTTTCTTATCACATTGTCTCACACACCTCCAGCATCTGTTCTGGTTTTGAATCTCAGTTTCTGCTTTTCTTACTTGCTCTAAAATTGTCTGCTTCTTTTTCCATCACTCTGGGTTTCCTGGGTCTTTTTAGAGCAGCCACTGAGTCGTACTGCTGCTGCAGCAGGTACTATCCCATGGCTGATGCAGTTCCAGGGAAAGTCCTGCTCAGGCTTTTGAGCAGAGAGGATAGAGTATTATAGGATTAACTATCAAACCACTGAGCAGATACCAATGGAAACATTTAGGGCCTATCAACTAGTTTGAGTGGACATTCAAAGCAGAAAAAAACCCATTAGTGGAGGTGATCCATGTGAAGATCCTGCCCTAAAAAACATCCTTGAAAAGCTCTACCATGGTGGTTCTGCCGTATTGTTTAATTTCTGATGGAGTCACTTTTTACTTTTGAAAAACAAGAATGAGAAATGCTTCAATATAACAGGTAAAAGTTGGAAGACATGTAAGTAAATGATTGTAGAAAGGATAGGAAAATACTTCAGTACTGGCTTTGCAGAGAGAAATATCTCCAGACTAGTACATATTTATATTTTCAGATTTCCGTAATTCTTCTTTTACTCTTTTTTCCCCCTCTCTGTATTATTTTAGTACTTGTTGCATGATAAGAAAACAGAATGGGAGGAATTTCTGCCATCCAGTTCATGTGTGAATAGATGCATATGTGAACATATGCATTTCATATAAAAGTAAATAAATCTGTGCTGAGGTGTACGTATATGCACATATCTATAAATTAAATGCAAGCAAGGTATAGGTGGGAGAGGGTTCTGCATTCAACAGCCTTATCAGATGTAAACCCATTTTATTAGCCATGGGTACTGCCAGCAGTCTTTTTAATGAAGTTAGTTTATATCTTGCAACAGATTAAAGTCAAATATGATACTCAGGAGTCTCCATCTCTGCCTACAGTTAAACATTGCAACGTGAAGCAATATTTCCAAAACACCATATGCAGTAGTCTCCTTCTTTGCAGTAGTCTCTTCTTTGAAGATGTTTTACTCCTAACTGGACTTTAGAACACAAAGAATATTTTGTATTTAAATATTCTCATCAATATGTTCACTCTCTGATAGGAAAATAATGCTGGTAAAATTAGAATACTGCATCAGCCTGAAAAGTGCTTAAGTACTTGCTTTTGACAAAGAGAAGGGAGACATCCAAAATGCCCCAATAATTATCTTGGGTTACTTTTCCATCTCTCTGCAACAATTCCAACAGTTCTATTGTTGATGTTGCTTCCTTAGAGGACATTGATAAACAGAACAAGAAATTTAATTATGTTTGTGGTATTTGGTGCAGTTCTACATAGTCATGTTTTCTAGTTTTTCTGGGATGAAGTTTTTGGCTGTGAATTCAAAGTAGGCCTCAATTTCATGTTTGTCTGTGATTTGTAAGAACTCTCTTTGAATTAATGGTCAGCTCAGAAGCTTATCTCATCTCCTACTCAGCTTGAGCCAGAAAACTTGACCTGCAAAGTACTGTGTTCCAAGATGAAAACCACAATCTTCTCTGCCAAATTTTATTTAAATTAAGTTAAAAACTGCCTTTATATTAATGCTGACCAGTCATGGTTGTTTCAAGTGTGTTTATGGGTCAACAGCTTTTCACTTCTGCCAGGTTCCTATTAAAACTTCTGCAAGGTTCTTCTCTGATGCACCCTCAGAAACATTGATTGCTATGAATACAGATGTCTTGAAACTAGTGGGTGAAGTAAAACCATGATTTAATTCCAAAATTTATTTGAGAATTTGTTTTATTTTCCAACGTACTTGTCTTCCTTGTAAAATTACATCCGTTGGATTATGCTTCCTACATTAAATTTTAATAAGTGGAACTGCAGTGCAAATTTTGTTTTGCAAGTATCTTGGAGGTAATTAACTGTTATTATCTTTTCCTAGTGGAAAATATTAAAAAAAAAAAAATAGAAGTATTTCTAGTGGTCTTCAGTTGCTCAAGCAGACTGCCAAAATTCTCTGTGTTCTGTTAGCTGAGATCTAATTTTTTGTCCTTCTGTAGGATGCAACTAATATGTGATTTTTAAATGAATAAGTAACAAGGTGGATTGTGCTTGGTTTATTCTCTCCCCCAATACCTTTGCAGATGTATTATGCGAGCCAGCAGGAACAGAACCTCACTTCCATACCAAAAATGAATGAAATTTGCAACTTCTTTCTTTGTTCTGAAGTAATTCTCAGACAATGCTCCTAGATAGGTGCAAGGAAAATGTTTTGTCTTGATTTTTACTACATAACAGAATTATTTGGAAGGAAAAAATGCTTACATTTTCTATCTCTTTTTAATCTCAAACATTATAAAACTGTTTTGGTCCACCAGCTCCTTTAAAAACCACAAATTTTGGTTACTAATAGTCTATATTTAGTCACTGGCTTTGTTTCCAGATGACACAGGTGGTCTAAAAAATGGAAGTAATTTCTCCAAGCAGAAGAATCATTACTAATCTAAGTCACACATATTTGCTACAGGACACAAAGAAGAGTTGAAAACAAACTCTTTAACCTACTTGTGGTAGGGAATCATGAGAATATAGAAGAGAGTTGGAATTTTACATTTTGAGAGCATGAGCTTGCACAATCAATACACCAAGGGCAGCTTGTTGTTGATAGGCAGGCAACAATCCAGATTCTCCAATCCTCATGTTCTTCCATCATGTCTCCACTTGGAAAAAATTATGAGAAATTTAAGAGTTTGTGGTGGTATCTTGGGAAGAGTGGGTGAAAAACAAGAGAGAACAGTTCTGTAAGAAATCAAACTCTCATTCACCTTGAACAGTTCTTTTAGCAGCTGGAATCTCAGGTGAAATGTTACCTCTCTCCATTGCTTCCACTTTCTAAGTAAGAAATGTTTTGTACATTATTACTGCACTTAAAATTAGAATGTGTGGTTTTGTTGGATTTTTTTCTGCAGGAACTTCTCTCAAAAGGCCACCAGACTATCAAAAACCACCCAAGGTAAAATAATTCAATATGGGAGGAAGCAATAAATTTTAGGGGTTGTGGATTCCATTTGGGCATATGTTATGAGAATCCTGTAAATACTAGTTATGATGAGGATTCCAGAACACATGATTATAAAAGCTGGATCCAGACAGTAACAAATCCTGCACAATGTAGTCTGATATCTTAGAAATATAAATTTGAATGTGAAATCTCTTTTAGCAATAGCAATTTTTGTTTGTTTTGTAAAGGGCTGTTACTGTTCCCTGTAAATGTCATCTTCATATTTTAGGCTTTTAAAAATTTGCTCAAAGAATGGGAAAACATGCAATAGATGATTGCTTTTTGGAACTGCTTGAACAAAATCTTGGATTCTTGGATGTTCTCATCCTGCTCTTCTAGATTTTATCACTCTACTGGAGCTGGAAATGTGTGTGTTTAACATAGTGTAGCAGTCACAGGATCATTTAAATTTTGAAAGTGAAAAAAACCTATGTATTATCAATAGAATATTAAACTTTTTTTTAGAGGAGGGGCTATTATAACTGCTGGCTAAGTGTCCAAATAGCATATTTAGTAATTTTCCTTTCTTCATTTGTATTAGTTACTTGATAGATTTTGGTAGGGTTTTGGTATTCCTAAACCAGTTTTAGAAATGCCAAGAAAGGAAAACGAAACTGAAACCCCAAACTTCTAACCAATGTATATTCAATTTCTAAGAATGAAAAATGGTTTTAGTATGTGTAATGCTTGGGTTTTTATCAAAACACCTGTATTTTTACTTCTTGATTTGCTTACAAGTTAAAATATCTATTGGTGAAAGAATATTTCTTAGTAGCAGCAGTAAATGCAGACAAAATTATGCAAAGGAGAGTAATCTGAACACTATTCTTCTAACAGTACTTTTAAATTCCTGTAGTCATGACAAGAAATAAAGTCAGTGTCATTTAATTTAGGGAACACCTGCATACCTCTTCAGGTATCTGAATTTTCTTTGTGAGTAAGACTTTTTTGACCTATTGAGTAAAGAGAATTACTAATTTGAATGAAAGACATGGGTTTTAGAAGTCAAAGATTGTAACACTGTAATGTCACCGTAAATGTGAGGCTTTGATTTGCAATGCAGAGACAATAATCACACTCTTTATAGTGCTACTAATAAAGAGATACGTATATAGAATATGGACACCCATCTAAAGCCAGGAAATTTATGGACCATGATGTGGACACATACAATCAAACTAAGTCTATCTCAAAATTAAGTGGTTATGCAGAATGAGCAAAAGTCTTTCTTTCCAGGCTGGATGCACATCTTAAGACTTCTGGTTTTTGTAATGAAGTACAGCTTTTAGCTGATCTCAGGGTCTGTTTTATTTTCTCATTTATCTTGCCTTTTTTTGACTTTGGTATGTGAAGCACCCAATCAATCATGAGCATCTGTTCAGCTGACTCATCTGCTCTGAGATGGCACATTGGCTACATGTGTCAGCTGTGGTCAGGTGTTTTTTTTGGCAGTCTTCATTTAGGCAGAAGTGAGCAAGCTACCTCATCTTATTGTTGTTCCTACAGGAGGGAACAACATATTGCTGTGATCACTGAGGTATGCAGGTGAAAGGCAAATTCCATAAATGACACAGAAGTTGGCTGCAGTCTACTTGTGTTTAAATGTGACTGTCTGACATTTGTTCTTTGCTGACCCCTGCAGATTGCCTCCAGTTTTGAACCCCTGGATTTCTGATGTTGCGCGCCTCCTTGCCATCATATATGAGGTCATCTAATCTTGAGAGAAAATCTTTAAGTTCTTTTTTTTGCCAGAAACAATAACCTTGACATTTTCCCTTTTACCCTTCACATTGAATAGTGATGTTGATTGGTGTTGCAAAAGTATATTAGATTGTTATGAACTTAAACCATAATTGCACCAGGCTGTAACTGATAACAATTCAGGGCTGAAGCAGGTTTGTACCAATTACTGGGAATTCTGGCATGAAGGAAGCATGCAGTGTAGAAAGGTGGGGAAAACCACTTATCCTATTTCTAATTAGATAATGACTACAGGGAAAAAAAATGAAAGCAATGCATTAAACCCAGTTCTATTGTTTTAGGATTTCTGTGTCAACACCTTGAGTGTTCACGTAGTGATCCAGGGGGATCCAATTTTCTTTAACTGAGGTGATCATAAAGTTGTTTCTATGGTATTTGAATTTGCTCACTTGTGTGTCTTTGAAGTTGTGGAGTTGGCTTATCCCTGCTATTTGGACAAATATTGGGTTGTCATGCAGCAATGAAAAGCAAAATGCTGTGACTGTAAATATTTTAATTGACATTTTTGTCACCATTAAAAGCTGTTTTCTCATTACACTAGTGTAAATCTTCAGCATCTCCATGCTTTGCTTCCACTTTTATCATTGAACTGAGAATGAGATTTTCTGACAGATATTTTCTGTCCTACTGCATGCATATTTTATTTTATTTTGGTTTTGCTTCCACATTTGGGAAAGTTTCAGGAAGTGTTGGGCTGAAAGGTACAGATTCGTTGCATTAAAGTTATTTACTATTATTAATAATAAATTAATATTGCAGAACTGTCATGTCCAACTAGATTAAGATTTAAAATCAACCTTGTGCCACTGCACAGAATACCTGGTGTTGTTCTTGACCCTGGGACCAACAAACCCAGCTCACAAGGGTGAGTGGTCAGGGTAGTGCCAGATTCTGCGTGTTGAGCTGTTGTGTGTGAATTGTTCACCTCTCTTCTACACTGTTATTAATATTGTTGTTCTTACTGTTCATTTCTTATCACATTGTTTCTAGCAAATTTTTCCTATCCACACAAGTGATATTTAACTTTTGCAGCTCCGATTCCCCTCTCCAGCCCTTTGCAGAGGGAGACGGAGGGGGAGGAGGAAGTTAATGAGCAGTGCATGGTTTGGACTGTTCTCAGGGGAACAATAAATTGGGGAAGAACATCAGATTGGGGAATACCATTCCTAAACCATGACAGTTTAATAGGTATTTTGGGAATAATATCTTCTGTGTCTTAGTACAAAGCCCTTGTTTATTTAGCAAGATGCTGCAAAAAATATCAGGTCTTTCTTTTGAGGACTGGCTACTGCTTTGTACTTGCTTCATCTTGTGCTGGGGTATGTTCAATTTATTTTGTCGTCTGTTGCTTTTTGTCTCATGTTCTATTCACATCAGACTGGTGGACTGTCTGAAGAATGCTTTTTTTAGAATAGAATAGAACATAATAAAATATTTTAAGTTGTGAGTGATCTATAATGCTCAACTTGTCTGACTGCTTGACCACTTCATGGGTGATCAAAAGTTAAAGCATATTATTAAGGGCATTGTCCAAAAGCCTTTTCAACACTGATAGCCTTGGGACATCAACCAACTCTCTAGAAAGTCTGCTCCTGTGGTTGACCACCCTCCCTATAAAATAAAAAATGCTTCCTTATGTCCAGTATAAACCTCCTCTGGTACAGCTTTGAACTTTTCCCACGTGTCCTATCATTGGATACCAGGGAGAAGAGCTCAGCACCTTCCTGTCCCCTTCCCCTCCTTAGGAAGCTGTAGAGAGCAAGCAATGAGTCACCACTCAGCCTCCTTCTACTCAAATTATGCAAACCCAAAGTCCTTGGCTGCTTCTCCGAAGAGAAGCATCCCTTCCATCCCTTTCATCTGTTTTGTTCTTAAATTGTGGGGTTCGTTTTCTGTTGTTAGATGTCCAGTTTTCGTGCTAAGATGTTTGAGGTTTTTTAAAAAGTTATAAGCTAACAGCTGTCAGTGGCTTTTTGATAAAGGACTTCATAAACAGCAAAAGAAGAGCTGTCCCAGTACAGATCTGATCTCTGCCAGAGCATCACTTAAGCTGACCATTGCAACCACATGCTAAGCCATGTGCTCCTGCTTTGTAGGTTGTCAAGATGGACCTGTAAGGCAGAAGTGTTTCAGGACTGTATCTGTGCACTCCTCAAAGCAGAGTTATTTGCTAATGGCAAAAAATCTGGAATTTGTGAGCCCATTTTAAGAAATATCTTCTATATTCTAAGAAATAAGAATATAGAATATAGAATATCTTCTTAATAAGAAGATATTAAGAAATATCTTCTATCTTCTTCTGTATCTTTCTATACAAGATTAAGGGAAGGTATTCCATCAAGCCTTTGAAACTTGGTGACTTGTTTGGAAATATATTCTCTGAGAAGTTGTCTGCCAGTAGACCTGTTGAGATGACAGTTTCCAAGTATTGTGGGATTTTTTATTAGTTCACAGGTCTGAATCCCTTTTTTAATCATGACTTTCTGAAGATGTTCCTTCTTTTTACAAAAGACTAATGAAAGCAAACTTCAGAAAAACACCTTAAATCCTACTATTCACTTTTCTTACTATTCTTCTCAGTCATGTTGCAGTCTTGTTTGTCAGTTAAAATACAAATTTAATACTGAGTTTCCTCATATAGGGGACTTTGTGAATATAAATGTACTGCTTTTCCTTTTAAAGTGATGTGCCTTCACTTGCCATCAAATTCATTCTCTTACAGAGCATGTACATTAAATGTGGTCTCTTTCCTTTCCCTGAGAGTTTGCTCTAGTTTTACTTGTTGTCCTTAATCAGGCCATTTGTCCTGTTTTACTCAAGATCTTCTTGCTTGGCACAAAATTCCTTTCATAATCATTCTTATAAATTACTATGGCATGAACTCCCCATGAACCCCACAAGTTGCCTCAAGCATTTCAAACAATCAGCTGTGATACATTGGTGCAGTAGGCAGTGAACAAAAAAAAATTGAGGCTTGATCAAATGCTACCCTCCTTCATCAAGGCCATTATTTGTTACAGGGAGTTTGTTACAAAGGGGCTGGCCCATGTTTTTTATGGTTATCTCTTGGAATACAAGAAAGATGCTGTATGACGTTTTCACTTGAAAGTCAGGGAACACCTGACTTTCTCTCTGTTTTTTTCTTACTTTTTTTTTTCTTTACTGTGAGGGTGACTGAGCAGTGGCACTGTTTTCTCAGAGAGGCGGTAGAGTCTCCATCCTTGAGATATTATAAAACCACATGATCCAGGGCAACCTGCCTGAGCGAGGGGCTGGACCAGGTTGCCTCCAGAGGTCCCTTCCAACCTTGGCCATTCTGTGACCTTGTAAATTTTCACTTTTCCACCTTTCATTTGGAAGTAGATAATAAATTTTAATTTGCTTATTCTTCTGACTGGCATTGGGAAAATTGAATTTTACTGATTCTTTATTTTGAAAAAAGGCCAGTCTGTACTCTAAACTAGCTATGAGGTCCCCCTTGAAAAAAACTGGAATAAATAGGGGCCTCCAGGACAGTTACCTCATCCAGAGATAGCTGTCTATAACTCTAAGACCAGAGTAAGCAAGTAGTTTAGAGACCATGTGTAACTTCTGTATGCCTAGAATTAGGGAAGATGAATTCCACTGTTGGCTTCTGTATGGTCCTTCTCTCTTGCCTATTTTCAGAGTGGCTCTGATCTCTTATGAGATTTTCTGCTTTCATTAGTGTGGATATTATGATATGTGAGTATAGGGAAAAATACTACGCATTTGGCTTGTGTGAAATCGTGCAGTTTGGAGAGACAGGTGAGGTCACTCTGCAAGTGTCCAACACAACAAATGTAAACGTGTATTCATGTTTGCTCTGGAGGATTTGTTATTAGACTCTTTCTATCCCCTTGCCCTGGCAGTGTGGTAGAACAGTCCCTTAGCTTTATGTTTTATATTTCTGTGTTATAGAAGGACAGAAAGAGTACTAGCTGTCAGAAGATCTCATGCTCTGACTTAGTTACTATTTATTTTGTGGTGTAAGGCTGCTTTGCATAACTTGGTAAGCACATACCTGTATTGTGTACCATGCATCAAATACCTAACATTGCAGATTGAGTAACAGGCACCAGTCTTTAAAAATGATCTGTAGTCACGGGTATTTAAACTCTGCCTGAATAGTTCCCCCTCCTTGAACACACAGCTTGAACTTTTCTTACCTGAGTGGCACATAATGGGCTTTCACTGGTAATGGTAAATAAAACAGGCCTTACAGTGCATCTTGATATAGTTAAAATTGTCCTTTTGCTCCATTCCCACTCCCCATAAATGGGGTTGTTGAGGATGGCAGATCAACAGTTGGGCTACATCACTGTCTCCTGCTCATTCCTGCATGCTTTCTGAGCTTCCAAGTGAAAGAGCAGAATTTATGCACTGTGTAACGTGCACGTCATTTTCTATAGTGGCAACTGCAAAATAAATGGCTGTTCTCACTTGGTAACCTGTACTGATTTTATTATGAAGAGTATTGATTTAATATATCATAATTGTGAGCAATTATTCTTTTAATTATTCTCATTCTTTTAGTTTTTAATATGTGTGTTTGGCTTTCTGATATTTATCATATGCTACTTTCTGAAATTTTGCTACTTAATGTGTGATATTGAAAGAAATAAAAAGATATATTAACTTTTTTATAGTCTTAAGAGTGCATACTTGTAATTTATTGTCTCTAAGCATCTCAGTTCATGTCTTGCTTCAAAAGTCCATTCCTTCATTGCATGGATGCAGTAGGGTGTTGGCCACATGAAATGTGGTTTTTATTGGTGTGTGTCTCACAGAAATAATCTATAATTTAGGTTTAATATGCAGGAGTAATAAATCTCTTATTTTTGCTAAATGTCTTCCTAACATCTGTACTACCTGAACTTTCACTTTATCTATTTCTAACATGATATTCTATCTTAATTTACTAGGCCTTGTGGTATTGTGATTATGTTATCAGAGAGTCAAAAATTTGGTTCTGCTATTTTTTGTATCTTTATGTACTCTTCTGAAGAGGTCTTTGTGCCTTTCACATACATTGATGCCCAATGTTCATCCGCGTTCTCTTTCTTATTCTCTTCTGCTGCCCTGTCTTTGCATCTGGCATTAGTCTGAACATCACACTCCATTTGTTTTTTTGCTCTTTTGCACTTCACTGATGTCACATACATGAAAAGATCTTTGAGTCACTGATTTCTTTCTCATTATGGGGGAATTTTTTTCTTGTCTGCCATTCTTTGCATGATGACTAGTCAGAATTTTTGAATGTGGTCCCAGGTAAAGAGAATTTAAATATTTTCTTTTTTTCCCCCCTCCATCCCCCCTCCATAGGTCTTTGGATTTTCTTCATCTCTTCTGTGTTGTATTTGTATGTCTTTCTTTGCTGAATTTTCAGTAAATTTTCATGCTTTCCTTTCTCTGCCGTCTTAAATACCTTTGCGACTGCTTTGTGTTCTCTCTTTGGATGTGAGTTTGTTCACTAGCTGTGCATGTCTCTGGTTCTCTGTAGAGTTAATGGGATCTCTAAGCATTCACATTTGAGTGCCTGGATTTTTGTCCTGTCATTATTCTATCAGCAATTAGTTCAGCCTGTACAGTTTGGTAATTGCATGAATCAGTCATCTTTGTGTAGTTTGCCAAAGCTCTGACCCATTGTTCTGCATTGATGGTTCTTGATTTATGCAAAAAGGAGTCTTTCATGTAACAGGCTTTTTTAATGAATTAAAATGCCCAGGAGCATTAAGATTTATCCCTGCCTACTGCTGATGTAGTGGGATGTCACCAATGTATAAGACACCTTTCACCCATAATAACCACACCAATCTGCTCCTCTTGTGGTTTTTTCCTTTCCCTGCTTTCTAGAGTAATAACAAAATCTGTTGTTTTCCTTCTTTTTTTTGAGCAGTTCTATGCATTCTTTCTTTAATGCATGTGTGCTGAGGCACTGGACTATATTGTCCCTCGACTTACTGTTTTTGTTTTCTGTAAGATCACTTTGAATTTCCTGTAATTGTTCATAAGCACAAGCAAAGATAGTCAAAAGAGATCCACATTCAGGTTTTTTTTCTTCCTTCACATGTAAGGTCTTCAGCACTCTCACAAAGTTGAGCATTTTATCCTGAGGAAGACCCCTACATTGTTCTGACAATGTTACTCTCACCTTTCTGTCCTCTCCATCTCTTCACTCTGTGTCTGGACTCTAGGCACTTGTTCCTTATCCTCTGGCTCTGTTCTGAATCTCTCACCATTTCATATTGTGGTATCTTTGCCCATCAGCTCTATGCCCCAAGCTGATCAAATCTGTCTCACTTGTATCTTAGGACATCTTTCTGCTGGTTGGCAGGTTTGCTGCTTTTAGCCACCTTTTTGCTCCTCCTCCTGAGACATCTTCTTGCCACATCTACTTATATTTTGTTCTTTGGTGTAGAACTCAGATAGATTCATGTTCCTTCCTTGGGATCTGGCACATGTGATGAAATTGGTGTGGCAAAGAGGGTGGTGCTTTATCCCTGGAAAAAGTGGAACAGCAGTTTGACCTGTTGAACCTAGATAACCTCTACTATACATATGGAAAATGGGATGACTCCCCCACCACCAGAAGGCTTGTAGCACAATCTATTTTAAATACAAATTTGCAAAGCAGGTTTTCTTGATACAAAGGTCATTACCTTGTCCTTTCATAGTTTCTGCTCCTAAATGGAACTTTTAAAGAAAAGATCACTGTTTTGTTTAGTAACACCACTGCCTAAACCTAAGAGAGGATACAAATTGAAGCCAAGTTCACTGTGTATGAAGTGGAGTGAGAACATGAGGATCTTTTCTGAGCATTGACTCTGACTGAGAAGTTGCAGATAAAAAGGTGCTGCCTAAACCAGGAAAAATCTTGAAACTTTGTCCCCTGCACTATTCCTTCTGTTCTGTTCCCCTTGAAATCTTCAGCTGCTTAAAGCAAACACTTTACCTCTTAGATAACACCATTATACAGATTACCTAGGTTTTATAGTAGTGTGCAGGCTTTACAAGTTCATTCCAGACTTATCCCAGGGTTGTTTGTTCTCCTTGATGTAGAGGTCATTTGATACAGTCAAAGAATAGAATCATAGAATGGTTTGTATTGGAAGGGACCTTTAAGATTGTCCAGTTTCCGCTTCCCTGCTGTGGACAGGGACGCCTTCCTCTAGAACAGGTTGCTCAGAGCCTCATTCAATGTGGTCTTGGATATTTCCAGAGTTTGGATATCCACAAATTCAAACTCCTTTCATCAGATGAAATTAACAAGGAATGTTTTGGGAACCGTTGCTTTCAACATTCAAGAGTCCCGTGCTATGTGAAAGTAAGTGGCCTACTTCAGATATTTAATAACAAATAACCAGTTTAGTTTGGACTTTGTAGAAGTCTGAAGGATAAATTACCTGTATAGTTTTTTTATTATTTTTGTTTGCTCGTTTCATCCTTTTGGCCCCATTTTACTTTCCTTGAGTGTATTTGACAGGGGAAAGGCAGAAGAAACTCTTTGAGGAAAGAAGTCTGTTCCATCAGGCAAAATATGCTGAGGCTGGGCACTGGCCTTTGGTAATGCATAACTGTGTCCATGGCCCTGTTTGACCCATGGACCTCTTTGACCCATGGCATGGTTTGGGGAGGACCGTATGCTGAGGTCTTTTCCTGACCAGTAGTACAGATGAGAGTATTCAGCTGTGTGTTGGGAAGGGAAAGACTAACCATTTGAAGGTGAGTAACACTGTGCCACTTGCCATCTCATTGCCAGAGGCTAAGCTCTGAGTCTCTTATAGAGGAAAAATCTAAATGGATCAGCTAACTGATCTGGGCAGGGGTCTGTTCCTCTTGTCAGTCTGTTGGCTTCTGTAGAGAAATTAAGCTGGCGTCAATATAACTGAAGCTTGACCATTATTTTCTGTAAGCTGTGACATGGACATTCTACTTTTATATTAGTAAACCACATGCAGTTTGCTGGACCTTCAGAAACTATGAACAGAAAAGGGCCAAGAGCTGTTCAAACAGTGTGTGTCCTTCTTACATACCTTATGTTTAATTTCTTTTCCCCATACAGCCCTCTAGTTTTAACTTGTGTACTCTGGGCTCCCATGTGTTTGTGACTTTTAATTCTGTAAAAGCTTTTAGACTCCATACCACAGTATGTGATAACTTGTACCAGGGAAGTTGCACTTGAGGACAAAACTGAAAAAAGTAAAAAAGGTGATGAATGTATTTAAAGACAGCAAAAATAAAATCAAAAATTCAAATGTACAAGTTTATTGCAGCTGTCTTTTCCCTTTTCCCACCTAACTAATGTTTGAAAGACGTTCTTGATAAAATACCAGTGCTGACTGACTATTGTTATACTGTTGGTATGTTATCACAGAGTATGTTGTGATAAGCCATGACAGATATGTTAAGCTGGATTTTTGTGCTGAAAAGTCACAGATAGTTATAAAGCAGTAAGTTTGCATTCCTGATATGTTGCCAGGACTCCCCCCCTGCTCAGGCTGGCTGGCATGAGAGGGCATGGCTCTTTCAGAATCTGCTTTCCAGTAGTCAGCAAAAACCCACTGTGATTTTGATAGCAGCACTAGAAGGTCAGGTTTCCATGGCTGGTATCTGTGTTGTCACTTCTGGTCTGGGTCTGTGCTGACAATCCCTGAGCACAAACCTGTGGAATTCACCAGAGAGCATCTTGTCTTCCCATCCAGGCTCACTGCCTGATTTCTCTGTTCCCAGTCCTGCATGTTCTGTTGGCACTCTGTGCTTCACAAAGTCATTCTGCTAATTGCTTCTGTAGATCCACAACCTGCTTGGCTCTCTCAGCCTGTCTTTGCTTTGTCTCTACTCACAGACTGTCTATCAGGCTTTTTAAATTCAGAACAAAACTGATCTCCATTGGTCTCATAACCCTCTGTCTCTCTTCTAAGCACAGGGCTGCCTTCGTGTCTCTTCCTGCACAGAAAACCTGCAGGTATTCAGACTGGAAAAACTGGGACAGCATTTGTAACAAGGACAAAGCATGGATCAGAGACATTTATCCACTTCCACATGGGCAGAAAGGAAAATGGAAGATGAAGAGCAAATAGTTCTTTCTCACCATATTCAACCAACCAGAATTGTCCCTTCATGCCTGATAGATGGAAATTAAAAACTGTAATGACAGTTGATAAAATCTGAGAGAACACATGAGTACAGGACTTATACTTACTGAAATGTGGGCTGAAAATGAGAAGGATCAGTCTGTAGTTTAGCTGAGGAATGATGCAAGTGGAAGAATAGAAGGATGAAATTGGGTGGGTGGTGGTGGGGATGCAGGAAAGAGCATATACTCTAAGGAGTAATAATTCACAATATACTCTAAGGAGTAATACTCTAAGGAGCAATAATTCACAAATAGCTATTTGGCTAAAAATTTGGCTAAATCTATTTGATTTTCTCCAGCTATTATAAGGATCCCATATAGCTGGAGTAAGACTTGTGCAGAAACAGTTTCAACATTTTCTCTGAAGTCTTGCAAGTGATTTTGAAAATTTTGAAAAGAGAGATAGCCTAGAATATTAGGTCAGGTACTAGATCTAGACAAGATTTCCAGATTTCTGACATTTGATTTTTTCAGCTTCCAAGATTTTTAAAGGTTTTGGGTCAGGTCTGCAAGATGGTCTACTACTGCGTTCAAGCTCTTTTGAAAATCTGTCTATAAACCAATGTAGAAGAAGAGATTGGGAAGTGGGAAAGGTCCAGATCTGCATACAACATCAGATGCACATTGTAATTTTCTTTGACAATATGGCCCTTGAGAAGTTTCTGACTTCTCAATCACTCCAGAATGGCTTGTGGCCCACAACAGTAAAATAGTAGAGAAGTCACTGTGTAGGAAGTCATAAACCTTATTGTAATATATGATACACAGATGTGTCTCCTAGTCAATGCCCTCTTTAATTTACTGGCTGTTATGTAGGACAAATGTTTCTTGTGCATAAGATAATTTTAAAACCAAAAGGAGAATTGTTTACTTACAATGGTCTGCAAAAGCACAGGAAGGGCTTATTGTTTTTTAGGAGAAGGCAGCAGCAAATAGAGGTGTCACAGATATAAAAATAAACTAATGCAAGACTGTGTACAAAGTAAATAACCAGAATAAATTCTTTTTTAGCCATTCATAGTCAAATTATGTTATGCATGTTAGTCCCCTTTTCCTCACTTGGAATCAAAGCAAAAATTCAAATGTCAAAGTAGAATTACTTTTTGAGGTACTAATTCAAGGCCACCCTATGATAATGGATCTGTTTTTGTGCTTTCAGTGTAGATGCTTATGCCATCTTACTTACAACCCAGTACAACTTTCTTCCTAGACACCTAATATAAAGCAAAGAGAGTTAAATAACTTCTGTAACACCAAAATCCCCAAACGTGTGATTGCTCAGAGGAATACAAATACAACCAGCTGTGCATATCACATACATTTTCTGTTCCTGATTCAGTGTGGGAAATCCCAGCAAACTTGCTGGAGTTCTGTGTGGGTGGGTTCTGCACAGTCTCATTGGGCCCTATCTGAAGCCAGGGTTTGCCAGTGGTAAAATTAGGTTAGAATAGTGACACATAGATATAAGGCAATACAGAGAAACAAGTAGTGAAAATGTAGTTAATTCCTCTTATGTAGCTGTTCTGGCAGAACACAAGCATGCAGACAAAACCTGCCTGTAAGGCATCTAGAGTAGTGATTTTCAACCTTATTCAGTGAGCAATAAAAATCCTGGTATGGATTGGACCCCTATATCATAAGCTGATTAACTTTTCCTAATAATCTTTAGGCCCCTGCAGACCAGGGGTGATGCTTCAGATCACAGAGGGAAGAAATTTCTTAAGCAGAGACATTTAGACATTTCTTTTCTGTATTTTTGCAACCTGTTCCACTGAGCATCAATCCACTGGCCCTTCTCGTATGATCACTCACAAGATAAAAACAAGCCTTCCTGAAATAAGGCAGGGGAAATTTGCATGACAGCAATTCTTTATAAATTTTAATTTTCCTCACAGAATTGACTTTTATTTGCTAGAGAATGACAGAGAGATGTCTAAGTCAAGTAGATCTCATACATCCTCTCAAAATTCTATTCTGCCATATTATTTTACAGACAAAATTGCCCATTGACTTCACAGTGGATTTGTGTCATGCCATTTCTTTAGAAACATTAAGAATGTGGATGCAACAAGAGAGAAGCAGAAGCAGGTCCTGAAAAGTGGATTTCTCTGTGGATTGCTGCAGTTAGGTGAAAGTATGTAGGATGTAAGAACTGCAGCATTGTAGCTGTCAGATGAGTTTTCTCTGTGGTTAAAAGCTCTGTCTTGTAGTATGGCAGGGTAAATCCTCAATAACCTGAACAGCCTTCTAAGATATCATCTTGTAAGAGTAGTTGATGGTTTCAATGTAAAGCAGTTTTTGAAGTATATCTGGACCTGCTCTGGCACCTCAGTGGTCATGATGTTCTCTGCTGGGTCATCTAAAATGCCTAAGCATTTTCTGCTTTCCTTTTAATAGATTTCATATAGGAAGGACAATGTGGAGGTATTTATTTTATGAAGCAGCCATGTTCCATTAGTTTTTTTGTTTGTAGTAGACTGTTCTCAGATGTAAAAAACTGAAAATATTGAGAGATAATTGGTAATTTCCCATGTTCCTCAAACAGCCTAGGCAGAAATTCACCAGAATTTTCTGCAAAATTTCTGGGGCTCACAGAATACCCAAATATTTTTTTTTTTGTTTTGTAATGTAGAAAAAAATAATTAACTGAAATATAAAGAAAAAACACATTTCATTCAAACACATTTCATTCAAATGAAATTCAAATGTCTTTTATCTATACCACTGTTTCCAAGGTTATTTGTATGGTTGATGAGAGATGAAACCACAATGCATTGTCACAAAAGGTTTATAGACTACCATGTTTTTGCTGTGTTTGTAGAGATTTGTCCAAAAGTCAGCAGGTTCAGGAAGCTTTGGGCCCTGGCACAGCTGCTGATGGGGAGAGGCAAGGCAGAGCAAGGGAGGGAAGGACTTGTGGTGGTTGAAGCTTCTGAAGGAGGAAGGATTATGTCAGCCTGGAAAGGCAAGAGCAAGTAAAAAGGCAGTGATAGAGGCTGTAATGGGAGAAGGAAGGAGATGGAGGAGGACTGAGAAAGGAGTGTAATCATTTGTGAGGGGTGTCAGGAAATGAAGCAAGAACAGATGGGAGAATGCAAATGAGAGAGAGAAGACAGCAGCACCTCTCGGTCTCAGCTGCAAAGAGGTTGAAACTGACACCTATGTTTAATATAATCTTCTATTTGACTCTGGCTTTGAGAGCAGGGGTGTCTGGAATGTTGGTTATGGAATGATTTGAAGTGTGTCTTTCTATGTAGCAATTGCTGTTTCTTGTATAGCAGCTGGTTTGAGCCCTGCAGCCCAGACAGAATGAGCTATGCAAATAGATGAGAAATGAAGGAACTACTCCTCCTCTCTATCTGTCTCACACCCTCTCTGGATCATCTAGCCCAAGTACTGACATCCTGTTGGGCGCTTCAGCATCTTGCCAAGAATACCTAGGAAGCAGAAAGCAGAAGGGCACTGGAATCATAAATCTAGAAGTCTTGCAAAGCAAATCCTGTGGTGACATACGTAAAATCTATATTCCACAGAGAGTTCCATAAACTGAAATCCACCATTTTGTCTCCTACTAGAGAAAGAACATATGGCTTAAAAAATTATGGAGAAAGGATGTCATTATTTATTAACTTCTGTAAGATGAAGGCCTAATGAACCCTATTGACTTAATCATCATCTCTTTCAACTGTATTTTTTTCATAGGTAGTTTTGTATAGATTGGAGCCACAGTAAAGTATGTACATGATTTCTATTTTCAGAATGTTGTTATAGTTTGATTCTTGTCATGGAAAACTTACAGATCACTGAAGCTGATTTCAGTATAGTCAAAACTGACTTACTGTGCAAAGAACTGAGCACACTGTTATCTTTCACTAAAAGGTTATAGTTCTTTGACACCAGTGCCAAAATTTGCATGAGGTATAGTGTCTTAAAATACACAACATGCCTGTCCCTCAAATTGTTGCAAAAGAAATACTGTGCTTGCTCAAAGTGATTATGCAAAGTGAATCTTGCCCTGTTTTGAACTTTGAGTCAAAGGACATAAATATTTTGAAAGGAGCTATTGGCTTACAAATGTGACTCCAGCTGAGACTTTAAACATCAAAGAGATGTGTTGATGGAGATCAGTAAGAATTTATAAAGCCATATGACTTGGAACATATCAGCCAGAGATGAAAAAGAGACTGAAGTCCTGTGATCCTTACTTTCCCATAGTAAGTTGCATTTTCCTGGGGATGCTCAACTGCTATTAATGCCAAAACAGTACCGTAAATGTTCATCTTCATGTCCGTATAATATCAAATTATTCTCAAACAGATATGACTCATTGACAATTTCTTTCCTTATAATATAAGGTTCAGAAAAGACCATTTATCCCATTTCAGCCATCACCAGAATTTCTGAGGTGCTACAGTTAATCGACGATGGAATAACCCTTATTGGGACAGCAAGGTCAGGTAAAATAGATCAGGATGGGACACCTGCAGGTAAATGAGCATACTTCATCAGAGGTGTTGGAGAAAGTGTAATATATTCTTTCTCTTGCTGAAGAGAAGCAGGAGAAGGAAGAGATGTAGTGTGCAAGGAGCAGTTTTATGTGGAGACATAATTCAGCCTTTCACTGGATGGTAGTAGCAGAAACTACTGTGTGCCCTTTCTAGGAAAAGAACCTTTCAGAGTGTCTTTAACTTTTGTATGTGTTTACAAAAGACTTAAGATTTTTTTTTGTTTAGTGAAAAAGCTCTACCCCATGTTTGTTCTACATGATGTGTTGAATATGTTACTTTCTACTGACAATAAAGCAAATATAGAAAAACTATGCATCATGTTCTGATTGGTGCCTGTACAAAAGGAGAGGCAGCAGAAAAGGGAACTCCTCTTTCCCACCACATAATGTTTGTTCTACCTGTAATTAAACTTGGCAATCAGTGGTTCTATAACTCATTTTTAGGCTTTTAAGATCAATTATTTCTTACATTAATTGACGAAAGAGCTTGTACTCCTTTTTTTTTTTTTTTTCCAGGAAAGGATTGCATCCTTTTTTCTTTTACCTTAAAAATTGCCAGGCCTGGACCTTTAATAGGGCATGGCTTGTGTCTGCAATGCAGCCATTCCAGTGGTGTCAGAGTCAGCCTTCTCAAATCACAGAAAAGCATTATGTTAGGAAACCTATGGTAGGCCTCAATCTGGTTTCTTCACTGAGGAAATCTGTAAGTAACCAAGTTGTGAACTTGCCCACGTGCCATCTGAACTTCACAGCAGGATTTTTTGTGCAATATCCTGTTAACGCTGTCTTTTCTTTCAAAACTAAAGGCAACCATCTACACAGTTGTCTTCATTGGTCTTGACCTGAATTTTCAAAAAAGGGCAAGCAAGCAGAATGCATTTCAAAAACTAAAGGGGACTGTTAGGTTAAAAAGCCCCCAGAATCTACCTAAAGTAAATTCAGGGAGAAAATAAAATAAAATAAAATAAAATAAAATAAAAGAAAGTAAAATAAAAATTTTAAAAAGCAAACCTTTCAGATTATTCTTGTCATTACTTTTTTCTTGGAAGCCTCAAGTCCTGATTTAAGTATCTCCTGTGTTCCTAGTTCTTGGGAAATTTCTAAGCCTATACAATTCCTATTCAAGAAAACATAGGGTTTTTTTTTCCAACTATATTTCAAATGTTTTGAAATTGAAAGATTTCAGCTTCTTGACAAACTTTCTTCCAGCTGTCAGAAAGAGCTCCTAATTTAGGTCAAACGGGTAGATTGCCCAAATGTTCATCTCAGGTTGTCAACCTCCTTCTTCAGTTCCGGAGGTACTGAGTGTGAAAACTCACCATCATTTTCTAAATCTTTTGATATCATTTGGAAGCCTAGTGGATCACCCAGGGGATCACTGCAAGGAAACCATTTGGATCACATAGTGAAATGACAATTAAGGGAACAAAAAGCTATACTCTACATACTCCTGTGTATGAATGATGAAACCCTAGGCATACTGAGTGAATTCCTTTAACATTCACTGTTAATCCAAAGAGATCATTGTCAAAAATCTATTCCTCAAATTAGACTTCAAAATGATTTGCATTGTCTAGCTCTGACATCAGCCTAGGTTACTGATAAGCAACATATATTGGCATCATATTCTTCATGATTATATTTGTTGATTATGGTTTGAATGAACCTGAGAAGGATTTTCCAGTGTGTTTTGGCTTCTGAGCTGTGCTGAAAGCTAACCCCTGAAATTCTAAAAGGCAGATCTAGTACAAGAGATCTTCTGCCTCCATTTTAAATCTCATTTCTAGTACTTCCCCTTTAACTCTTTTCCATATTTAGATTTTGCCTCAGCATGCCAGAAGTTATATATTGGACAAGGATACAGAATCAGAAAGATACATGGAGCACAGCACTCCCACGCCAGCACTCAGCAAAAATTTCTCTCGATGATGTTTCTGTACAGCATACACAGTCTGATCTTGTAAAAATGGCTGTTTCTATGTGTCTTGTTTATTACTGAAGGCAGCACCAGAGCCACTACATGTCATGTGATACATATTCACTTTATAATTAGTAATTTCTTTTTCTCTTACCTTACAGTAAGGCTTCATTTTTCTGGTCATGGGAAAATAAAAGTTTCTTATGAGAAATTATGCTATGATTTTTCAGGCTAGTTTTTTTTTTTTTTTTTTTTTCCCTGGCATTTGACAAATTCTATATGCAAAATAGTTCAGAATTGGAAAATCTAGCCAGTGAAGTTTTAAAATATTGTTTTATAAGAACAGATTAAAATGAATCCAGGGAATTACTAAGTCTACTGCACTCCCTGTCTCTCTGACACCTGAGAGGCTTCACACTGTGTGCTTCCTTCTAATATTACTTTCCTTTAAAAATAATTCTCCTATTTGCATTAATTCCTGTTTTTGGCAGTCATTTAATTTTCTTTATTCTTCATTATTTTCAGTGAAAAATGGAAGAAAGTGTATTTGTTAGTGTTTCTTCCTCCTTCTTTGTTCTAATGTTTTGGTCAACCTTATTCATCTGAGAGCTGAAAGATAAAAATATTACAAAATTTTAATCTGGGAGTGCTCTCCATCTGGTCACTTTTTACTCTGAATAGTCTTCTTCCTGTGCCTTGTGTTTTAGTTATCATATTACACTTTTGCTCCTTCGGCTAATGTTTGCAGTTTGTTACTCATATCTACCCACACTGCTAGGACTCTGGGTTTTATTTTTATGGGTGGAAAGAATAACTTTTGGGAGACAAACCTCTTGTTCAAAGTGCTTGTTGCTTTCTCTCTCTTTTTCCCTCTTTCTCACACAATTTTGTTTGATTGGAGAATTGATTTTTAGCCCTCATTCTGAGATCTCCCTTCTTTCTTTTTTCTACCTTGACATTTACACAGATCTGAAACTGTATTTTGGCTATTACTCAAGTTATTCCCTGTGATTTCCTTCCTGTCTCTGTTTCTTGCTTTTGTTTTGTAAAAGGAAACCTTAGCTGATATGTGTACAAGCACCTCTCTTTCTGTAATCTTTGGAAATGCCTATTCCCATTTCTTTAGCTAAATACGTGCCCACTGGAGAGTTCCACCTCATTTTCATCCAACACCTTTATAATTTTCTTTTATTGCTGTAAGCTTGGGTATAGAAGCTTTACAATAAAATCCCAAATCACTGTTTCGTAGGTTGTATTGTTCTCAGTTTTTCTGGTTCCCTCTATGTCACAGTCCATGAGAAGCCATCTACTAAAGAAAGTGCTGCTGAGCATAGTTAAAGTGCTAGACCATGTCTCCTAGATACAGCTTCAAAACTGGGATCATGCAGAGTTCCAAACCCTTCTGCTTAAGGAAACAATTCTACCTTACTTGTTCTTTGCTATATATGCTGAACCACCTTGCCATGGTAATTTGGGTTTCCCCTAAAGAATATACCAGTTGGTTCCCTTATTTTTCATTGGGGTTTTCTCTATTTACATACAAGGACAATGAAAACGTCCAGTGGTTTGTTTTATGTTGGGTTGAAAAAAGAAGGAAGAAGAGAACATAATCATGTTTCTCTGAATTAGAATAATATCCTCCCCAGCTATCCCCGGTAGGAAATACTTTCGTAGTTCCCTATTTCAAATCTTTTGTTAACTCTTTCATTTGACTGTGCATTTCTTAATCTGCACAGTATTTTTTCCTTCCATTTGCCAGTTCTTAACTTTAACAAATGGATTTCTTTTATCCTGCAGTATTTTTCCACTCTTATCTCAGTAACCTGTATCAACGCTGGTTCTCTCAATTTTATGCCTCCTTTATACAAAATTAATGTATTTCAAGTGAAGTTGCTTCATCTTCTGGTCTGGCTCTAGCCTCATTATGATAACACCTGTTTAAAATCCTTTTTATAAGAGGGCACCTGGTGGCCTCAAACTTAGCCAAGGAATCTGTGTGCTGAGAGTCTGTGGGGAGAAGCTCCTACTTTTTCTTGCCTCATTAGCACAGCACAGTGAAGAAAGGTCATGCCATATACTGGTTGAATTTTAATGCTGTTAGAAAATGAAACTTAGGATGTGTCTGAGAATCTAGCTAGCTAGCAGTTACTGGTGAAATGGTGATTTTCCATCTGGTTTGAGTCAACTCTCCTGCTCAGTCTTCAGGCTGAAGGCACTTTAGCTTCACAAAGAAACAGGAACTTTATCTTTGTTTCCCATCAACAGATAATGGGTTCTAGTGCAAGGTAAGATACAGATAAAATAATTTCCTTTTGCATCTAATTTAGCTCCTGAGAGAACCTGCCTCTGCAGAATAGTTCTCTGCTGCTTGCTGTTTTCTAAATATGGTGTTCTTACACAACATTAAGTAAGGGTGAGGTATTTTTGTGTGGGGAAATACCTACTGAAGCTGTTTATTTTTGTTTCAATTAGTAGTATTATATATACTATTATATATAATACTGCCCTTACAGTGCATGTACCTTCCCAAATATCAGTTTATAAACTGTTTGAAGTGTTATCATTGTCACTTAATGTTTCACTGCTCATTAAGCATGTTTCCAATGCCTCCAAATAGATTCATGGGTGTATTTGTGTACTGAGGGTAAGACACAGTGTCATGGGCTGGAAATGTAAGTCTTTGGAAGTACAGCAATTATTTATGAGTTCTCATGCACAGGAATGTGCAAAGGATTTGAGTTTTACTCTTGCAACAAAAAAATAATTTTGTGTTCAGTTGTTTGTTTCCTTGTAATAACCCCATGGCAAGCATCTGGTAAAAATGCCCTAAAATACAGACATGGTTTGGTTTCTCTCTTGTGGTGGGTGTCTGCATGCTTCATTGATTCTTCAGAGCTCAAAGTGCTGGTTTAATTACAGCTTAGTTCAAGTCACAAGTGGCATTGACAGACATCCATTTAGACCTCTTGTCCTTGGTAATGAAAACGTCACTATAGGCATTAGCAAAGGGTAACACCTTTAAATCCTCCTGTGTTCAAGCTACATAAATTTTTGCCCTTGTTCCTAGTATTTTCAGTAACTCACTGGTAATAATGTGTGCTGACAATTTAATAACCAGACAGAGCAAGTTAAAAAGTATCTAAGAAAAACACATTCAACCCCAACTTTCTATGACTCCTGATGTCATTGCCACTTGTTGGAGTTTCAAACAGCACTGGATCAAAAATGTAATTACTTGTGGTGAGCATACTGCAACTTCCACTAAGAGTGGAAGGATGAATGGAAAAGGGATCAGGAAATCAGTCTTTGATTTTTGCAGTTTTTTACAGTTGAGTATCTGTTTAGTTGTGATCTTTCTTGGCTCGGCATTTTTACTGAAGTACATGGAAAAGAATAAAGAGGATTGCTCTATAAGGATATTGGAAAGAGTGAAGAGAAATGCAAAATTTTTATGGTAAAGTGAATATTTTAATAATCTTATTTTTTAATTTAAAAAAACTTCAGGTGTTTCATTACAAAGTGTTTTTAATAACAATAAAAGGGAAATGGCTCTACTCAGAATATTCTGCTATGAATGTAAAGACAAAATATTTTCAAGAACTTTCCTTACAACCACAAACTCTTGTTCACTCCTTTTCCTGGATCTCTGCATCTCAACCATATGACCTTTGTAGCTGATCATGAATGTGCAGCTACATTGTCTTTGAACAATTTGTTTGACTTCAGGCTACAGTACTCGTAAGCCAAGAGCTGCCAGCTCTGCGTAGCTGGGAACTCTGATTTCAAATTCAAAGGTCCTGTGTACACACAAACATCCCCCAGCTTGGAAAATATATACACTGGTATAGCTGACTTTGTGCAAGTTTGCTTAATGGTCTTTGCTATGTACAATTGAACCTCAGCAGTGGTCTTGAATTTTGGGTTAGTGTTGAATATATTTGTACCACAGCAGCTTGTCTGAATACTTGGTGGAAAAAAATCAGTGCTCACTTGCTTTATTGAGAATAAATCTGTATGTTCTTTTACATTGCAGTATAATCTGTTTGGATTTAAATAGCAGCATTGTTTTCTGGAAGTTAAGATAAATTATGTGCTCTTTGATAAAACAGTTGCACTAGAGATATGTCTTCTTTTCTCATACCAAGAATTTTCATGTGATTTTGTTTATGTGTTGTATGGACATAAACACAGTGTTCCAATTTAGTCTAAACAATTGGGGCCTTCATTTATGAGGAACTGTGAGAAAGTCTGACAAGAGAGGTTCAAGGAAAAGTGCATAAAATCAGCCCTGGAATCTCCCAGCATATCTAAACTTGTCAGTAATTAAATTCAGAAACTGCTGGAATCCTTTAGAAGTTGAGTAGCTGGGGGAATATTTAATTTTTCTCCCTCAGTGGATTGATTACTATGGTATTTCTGTTACATGTGAAGAAATCATCCCCTGTGTGAGCCAGCCAAAATGCTCCAAGGCTTCTTTGGAAAGAAACTTTTAGTTTTCTTAATATGTGGTTTAAGAGATAGTGAGTGAGAGAGACTATATGAGGGCATAATGTTTAGGTTTTGGCATTGTAAATGGAAAATCAGGTATCTGAATTTCTCCTTGCAGGGCAATGACAAGGAAACCTTAGTTGCTAAACACTTTTCAGAGTTATGCTTATGAGAGGCTGAGCCCATCTTTCTCATTTGAACTCAAGAGGCAGAATGAAGGAAAGAGCCAAATATCACTTAGCAAGAGAAGACAAAAGGCAAAACCAGAAAGTTGCTACTACAGGTGAGCTCTCATCTAAATGTAACTGGAAAGGAAGCTGTGCTCCTCATCTGAGTTATCAGCAGCAGCTTTTCCTGAGCCCAGACATATCTTAGTTCCGACCTGCAGTAATGCCTGAATGAGAGCAAGGTTTACTAATAAAAACCTTTGTTTTTCCTTTTGTGTAATTTATCATAATTACATACATAACTCTATTTTAGAAAGCTTTACCTGAAATATCATTCTGGTTTTGATAGGATTCAAGTGGAATTTATTCTATTGATTCCAGGTATTAAAATTAAGCTTATTCTGAATGCTGTCTTTTTCTCTAATTCTCTTCCTAATAGTCACTCTTTTTTTGTTCTTTCTTGAACACAAAAGACACTTTTGAGGGAAGTGGAAACTATTAATCTCTATTTTTAACTTTTAATCTTTATAATATATGCAGACCTGACTTCACTGAATTAATACTTTAAATTGTCTGTAAAGAAAAATTCTTCTTGAACTTTAGACTCACTGGCTGAATGCTAGCAACATGTTTTACCAAAGCATGAAAAAAACCTAATGGTAACAGACAATTAAACAAATGAGCAAAAGGGGTGGGAAAAACAAGAAATGTGAAATGTCTGATCAGGATTAAAGTACATGTGCACGTACACAGGTATTTTGCATAAAAGCCCTTTTTTGATTTTTTGGCACTATTTTGTGGGAATCCTAGTTTGAAAATGAGAGATTTTGGGAGACAGTATCAAAAGTCTACTGCTGTTTCCATCATACGTTGGATGATAGAACTATACTGATTCGAAAATGTAAAACTTAAAGAGCTAAAACCGAAAGTCCTTGCAATTGTAATTGTTGCCAACTCTTGGAGCTTTCTTGTTAACTGGTCAATGTTTAATGTTCTACTTTTAAAACCTTGGTTCCTGGAATCAGCTGACTAAATGAGTTAAGATTCCCATGATAAAACTAAAAAGAAAAATTCAAATTTTCATAAGTATGGAAAAAATCAAATAAATTAACTCCACTATTATGCAAACCAGAAGGAAGGATCCAACATTTAAAAAATTATAGTATTAAAAATTTAATGCATCATATTATTTAGTGGAATATGTACTGCCATGAGACAAGCAAAAAAAAAAAAATTATCAGCTGAGGGTTTTTTTGCTCTTTCCCTCTTTTTTTTTCTTGGCTTTCAATGTACTTTTACACTTGTGTTCAGAGCCAGAGCTTTGCAATTTTGCTATCCTACTAGAGCAGACAGTTCCAGTTATTTCTTGCAGTGCTTCTGGAGGAAGAAATGCACAGGAATGAGGAACATTATTCTAAAACCACTGCAAAGAAAAAGAGAACAGCCTGTATTTAGCCTTCTTTCCACTTTTCCTCTAAACTAACTTTGGACACAAGTCTCCTACAATAAAGGGCTTTATACGTTTTAGCTGCCAATTCCGAAAGGAAATGTTGTATTATGCAACCAATGGAATTTCACAGTAGATAGCTTTTTTCATTTTTTACATAAATGAAGCTCTTCTGAATAGTGAGTGTGCTAGGAGATACCTCTTGTTTTAAGGACGAAAGATGCTGTCGTGGTGTTCCTGGCTGTTCATATCCCTCATGTTTTGTTGATGTGTTCTTCTGATCCAGGGTAGGTATTAACAGGAGATACTGTTCAAATCTCTGCACTGCTGCTCTGTGTTGGGGTAGAGCAGGGACCATGGGCTATGGGCAGGGCATGGTTGATGCCCCCAGGCTGCAGGGGCTGTGCCGGTCCTGGCTGGGTACGGATCCACCGTGCCCAGCAAGCTAAACAGAGAAGGGCTGGAAGAGCTGGGGGTCAGTAGTCACCAGGTGAAGGCACGGTGACAAGACATGTCCTGGGGTGCAGTGGGCAGTCAGCCTGTGGGCCAGGAGCAGGAACTCTGATCAGTGGGGTACATGGCCAGGCGCAGGCGTGGCCATAACACAGCTGCAACACAGCTCACGCAGAGGCAAAGGGCAACAACACAGCTAAAAGCAGTTCCCAAGGGAAGGAGAGGCAGTGTCTGCTGGAGCTCCTTCTAGTTTTCTTCACAGCAGCTTTCAAAGTCAGCAGCTGTGCTCCCTCTAAGCTGGCTCTGAGCCCAGCAGTCAGAGCCTCAGGAGGAGTAGGATGCGCTTTAAGCCATGTCACTGCCTGCTTGCAAGATGCCATAAAAATGGAGTTCAGATCAAACAAAATACCTGTTGCAGGTCAGACCAAAGTTGTGTCTAGCTCCATTTGCTATATCCACTGATAGATATCCTCTGCTAAGAGTATAAGGACAGGACAAGCACGTAGTGATGTTTCTCCAAGGACTTGTCTGATCTTCCCTTGACTTCATAGAAAATAGTAGTGTTGCTAGAGTTCATTAATTTTTTCAGCTTAGTCTATCATAAATCCAAATTTCTAACATCCTTGCCTCAGTTCTAGAGTATGATATATCTCAAAATCCCTCTACTTTCCTGCTGCTCTCCAAAGACATTTTTTTTGGCTGGTGCTGGTCTCTGGAGACCTCTCAGACAAATCTCTTTATTATCAACTTCCAGGTTGTTTGACCAGGTGGCAAGGGAAAAAGGACTTTTCCCCCTTGAATATTTTGAAAAAGACACGAGCTAGACATACAGATAGTAATTCTTGAGGGATTTCCTTCATATGAATTTGATTAATATTCTCTTCAAGACAGAAACTCTGGGTCCAAAAACTGTTCTGTCAAGGAATTCCAATAGTTAACAGCACCTACCTCTGTCTTGAAGTGTGCTCGTTCAAGGTTCTCAATAACATTTAGTACTTGAGTTAAAAGAAAATATGGATGGTTGATCTCCATGTTTCTTCTTCCTGCTGCCTATGGTTTTAGAGACCCTTATCTTAATTCCCCAGGATTCCCTCTGAGCCAGATGAGAGTCTTACTCTACTTAGTCGTCACCTCTGTTGAAGCTCTTTAACATTTCTAATTATCTTTTCAAGCATTTATTCTGATTCTTCTGTGTCCTTTTTAATATGCAGAGACAGAATTATAGAGCTTAATATGTAGAGAACCCTGATTCCTTACAGGGGGATGCTTTGTTCTCAATTTTGTTCTTAAAAATCAGCTGAGAGCCCATGATTTTATATACAAATTTAGGATTTTTCTTTCCCTTGTGCATTCCTTTTCATTAATCTCTAGTGAACTAAAACCATCTTTTTATTATGCAGTGTGCAAAGCGCCTCTGAACTCGTTCACCCCCATTTTTACCTATTCCTACTCAGAATCAGTTCATATCATTAGCAGATATTTTCAACTTGTTGCTCACATCCTTTCTGGTTGATCCTCACTGTATGGAGCAGCATCAACATATGATTTTTCTCAATCTTAATGATCTTGTTCTGTTCTATTTTTATTCTGTGTTTCCTGACTTTTAATGAGGTATTCACCATGCAATGCCCCAACTAATTAGTTTTCTGAAAGTGTGCTGAAGGGACACTGTTAAAAAACATACCTTTAGAAAGCCATGTAGTTTATATCAGCTGAATGTACTTGTTGACCCCGTGAAAAAATCCCATAAATTTGCTAGGCAGA
The DNA here is from genome assembly GCF_017590135.1 of Pyrgilauda ruficollis. Taxonomy (NCBI): domain Eukaryota; kingdom Metazoa; phylum Chordata; class Aves; order Passeriformes; family Passeridae; genus Pyrgilauda; species Pyrgilauda ruficollis. Next base: position 9,152,509 of record NW_024525156.1, read on the forward strand.
ATCATGTGAAAACTCCTGCTGTTTTTTTCCCAAATATGGCATCTTTCTCCACATGTCTACTAATTATGTTATTCACAATAATTTCTACTAATTTCCCACCATAGATATGGCCAGAGTTAGAAGTCTGCAGCTCCCTCATGAAAATTCCTTTAAAAATTGACATCCTGTTTTCTACCTCTCAGTCCTCAGACGAAAGGACTAATAGAACAGAGATTACAAACTGGTTTTTGTTTTTTTTTTCCCCCAGCAGTTTGCTTGAGTTCCTTTATAATTTTGGGGTTAATATCATCTCAGTCCTGGTCATTTATAACTACTTATTTTTGGTTTGCTCTGTTTAAGCTTCTCCTGTTCTCCCTTACTTAAGATACACCCTTTAACTTGCTTTAAAAAAGTGGTGATGTCTCCATTTGTTTCTACAGCCAGCCATTCTTTTGGTTCTATTTGAAATTTATTTGGGGAGAAGTCTTGCCAGATGGTAAAAACTGTCTGCTTTCTAATTAGATCAAGGAAAAAGTATTTGAAATTTCTCTTCCAGATTATGGTTTGACACTAAATCACAGAATGGGTAACATGTTAAGCAGTTTCTGCACAATAGTCTAAATTTTGTGTTTAACCCTTTGTGTATCCTATACAAAACATAAAGCTTGCTGTTGCACTTTATACAATAAGGTAATATGAGAGTTCAATAATCTTACTTGTGGCAACTATACTGGAAGCAAGTGAATTTTCATCAATACTCTTACCATACCTAATGACTTGTTGCATCATAGGAAGATACTGTGATATTTTGCAGTTATGTCAATAACAGTTGTTCACACAAATGTGCAGATTAGGCAGTTGTAGAATTTTTGACCAGAAAGGCAGCATTCTGCCTCTAAAAGAGCCCTGAGTAAAACATGAACAACTAGTGAGGAAAAGAGCATTATAAAAATGGTAATTTGCCTTAGTTTTTTGCACTAAATAAGTGGGTGGCATTCAGTCCTTTTCTGCCTGTAACTTGAGAAAAATATTATTATTATTATTATTTTCCCCTTGGCTATCTCAGATCCTCCTGTGGTTGCAAAAAGATCTTTTAACAGGATCCATATCAGAATGGAAATGAAACCAACCTTGTGCCTAAGTGTGCTGCTAAATCATGAAAATTACTGCTCATTCTCTGTCGTCTAGAGATACCCAAACATACCCAGCTTGTGAAGCATCACATAGAGGTTGATGTTTTCTGTACAGGCAGCAGGGACAGACATTCCTGGCTTCATCTGTGCACAGCAGGAGGAATTTCCAGTTTGCTGATTTTTTTGTTACGGCATAATGCACTACTAGCGACAGGCATACTGAGCTGGGGACTCCCAATCACAGCCATTCATTTCCCACTTTTTGTCTTCATTCTTTTACTTTTTGATGTCTTTTAAGGAGGCCAACATTTTTAAATTTTTTAACATTTTTGGAGACTGTGCTCACAGTTTTTGTTTTCTACCCTTTTAATTACCTGGACTTAATTTATAAAACCCCAAACACCCACCTCTATCAAAGGGTATGAACAGTGAAATCTTAAGGGGTAAAATAAAAACAATCCAGCTGTGAGACTGGATGGATTTGGGTCTGATTCTTCCTGCACCCTGAGTTCAATAATAAGCGTGTTCTGTTAATAGCTGCAAAAATTGCTGGGTTAGTTAGCTTTGAAGGGAGGCTGCTGTCAGATTTTAAAACAGATGTAGCAGCAGCAGCAGTGCTTCATTCCTCTCATTCCTTGTCATCATAGCTGTCTCCAACCTGGAGGGCTGGCAGGACCACTTAGCTGCTGCTCTCATTAGAGCTGGCATGCAGCTGGCAGAGGACAAGAAAAAATTGACATTCTGGTTTGCTTGCTTACTTTGTATTCTCATCCTTCTGCAGTGTTCTCCCCTAATTTCTCCCTCAGATACTGACAATTTTTTGCTGTTTCTCTCTTCGTTGAGCTCTTCTATATTTGTTGAGATTATTGAATGGTTGGTTATGTTCAGTCTTAACTATGCAAATGTAGGAAATGGACTACGACTATCTGGCACTTGTAAGACTTTCCTGCAAAAGGGTATCTGCAAGTTTTGGACTACTGGTTGACAGTCTGGGTGGTGAAATGCATCATACCCCATTAGTAAGTAACTGAATTTGCAAAATGTATTTTTCAAGTATTATTTGCATTGCATTTAAAGCTATATTTGCAAAACTTATAAACTGTGGAAGTAAGATAATTAAGAAAAAAGAACAAAAAGGAATGTTAAGAACCTAGTCTCTGTTCAGTCTAGAATTTATCCCTGCACATATATGATATAGCAGATGTTTCAATTATTAATCACTTAGTATTTTGCTCCTCATGCCTCAATGCATCAGATGGTGAGGAAGTGGCCATATTTTTTTTCCTTTATCACTGTGTTCAATGCCCTTTGTTTGTTGTACATTCAGAGCTAAGCCTGTTCTGAGCAAATAATTATGAATTTTTGTGTGGGCTCTGCTGCTGATTATAACATTTCTGTGTACTTCACAAATATTAAGATACTGTCCCACAACCTGTGGAAGGTCGAGTATACGACTGCTGCTTTACAGGTAGAGTGTTAAGCTGCAGAGGGCTAAAGATCATATGTGTGCAATCTTTGTGACTGCTCTGAATGCAGCTAGAGCTGGTCAGAGACCCTCATGTTGGTTGCAGGGGCAGCTCCTGGGGGTCTGAGGGAGCTGCTGTGCTTTCTCAATACCCTGCAGCCCGGGAGGGGCCAATGCAAGCCCTTGCTAAATGCCCTGTACAGCCCCACCCCCAGCAGCATCAAGGCTTGGGCAGACTGAAGTAGCTAAGTGTAAATACCAGACTGAGTGCAAAAACTTATATTGCTTTATGGCATGGAACTGGTCTCCAAACTAAAGATGTGCCCAACACCTTTCAGGACTATGTACGGGGTAGACTGGCACAGGGTTGTTTGAGTGGTGGAATATGGAATCAGAGAGAGAAAACTGCAACAAGAACAACAACACATTCCCCAAGGGAAAACATAAAGAAAAATACCCCAGATGCACAGATGGCCAAGCACAGCCTTGGAGCAGTGTCCTGAGAGAGGTCCCCTCTGTGGAGAAATTTTTGGCTGGAAGGATTGGAGCTGTGAGCAGGGAGACGATCTTTAGCTCTTTGATTTTTCTGGTGTTGAAGGAAGCAGGATATTGCACATTCCTGTGCTGTATCTGGCCTGTATCAAAGACACCTGACCCCCACCCACACATCTTCCTTTTGAAGGGGCAGTTTTCAGACTCTTGTTATTATTTTATCTGGTTTGACTGAGATGCTTAGGTTTGGAAACCTAACATGTTTAGTCATGCTCACACCAACCTCAGTTATACACAGGGAATGCTGAACACTCCTCCAAACTGGATTTTCTTAGACTCAACCAACATTCAAAATAGATTTTGGATGCAGTTGAACTGATGCTGCTTTCCAGATTTTTTTTTTGTTTCTTTTTTCCCCCTAAATTCACTCATAGGGAAATATGCTTGCCTGGCAAGGCTAGATCCTCTAGAGATCTATCATGGATCTTGTCCCACTCACAGTAATGGAAAAAGACTGTTTTTCTATTGGTGTGAACAGTCACCAGAGGTGGGAAATCTTCAGAATTTGCAGTTCCTAGGTTACTTACAGGTCAGTCACTGCTCTGACTTTCCTCTTTTTTCTAAACTGTGAAGAAAACCTTTAGAAGAACAGCTGATTGGTCTGTATGGGTCTGGAGGTGTATAGAATTTTTGCTTATGCAATTAATTAAGAACTCCCCTCTCTTTTTTTACCTTGTTCAAATACACTTGGATACCTCAGTTTGCACTTCCTTTATGAGTTTGCATCATTTTGCCCATGAGGGTTGACTATATTGCTTCCATTTCCTTTCTTTCTTTCTTTCTTTCTTTCTGTCCCTGCAAAGCAGCCTTTGTTGTGCTGTCCTTGGATACTTCATATGTGCAGTTTGTTTGATTAAGGTATTCTTTTGAAGTTTGATTTGGAACAGAGCATGCACATTGTCCTTGAAGCTGTGTCAAGCAGGTAATCTGGTTTCTCATTGCCTGATGGTTCGGGAGTTTTACCTTCCAAACCACACCGGCTCTGGCAGTCTTAGGAATCCCTTGTATACCAGGAAAATACAACTTCTAAAAGACATGCCCAGGCACATTTGCTCAAATATGTGCTGTATATAAGGTATGTGTACCCTTAGCTTTTAGTGAAAGTTATTTCCGAACAACAGAAAGCGCCTTCAGTTTATTTACTGGTGGAGTTTGAAATGATGTTGTTTCACTGCAGAAAATATCAGTGTAGTTATCTGATATAACAGATATCAATCTGTTGCATAAAATATCAGGTTGCATCTGATTGAGAAACAGAGCCTCTTTCTCTGAATAACTATTTCTCTGTCTTTATTTCTAGAGATGAACTACTGGTTTAAGAGGAAAAATACCACTTTTAAGCTTTACAAGGTCAAAAAGGAAAATTGAGATTCATATAATCTTTTCTTTGGCTGTTGGGTTATTTGGGCTTTTAGGATTTGATCCATCTATAAAATAAGTCTGAATGTTTTTTATAGTCTCAGGTGGAAGCTTACATCTGTGTTGTTAAGGGGTCAAATTTCTTATTCTGATTTAGACTATCAATGAAAATTAAAAAGATGTAGAGATGTTAATTTTAAAATGTGACCCATTAGAAAAGATCAGATATCCATTTGGTGGAATGTTGTATTTAGTGCTAACAAAAAATTTCAGAAATGTCTAAATGCTAAACCAGACTTCTTTAACCCTGCTGAGTTAAACCTGAGAGTTTCAGGTTGTTTTTTTTCAAGTCTGTAAACAAAATCCAGTGGGGCATATTATTGCAATGCCTTTTTAAACAAGAGTGAAAATTCCACTTGAGAGACCTCAAAACAGATTCTTAAGACCAGAATTTATAAATATAATCTAAGACACTGCATTACATGGATTCTGTTCCACTCCATAATGTAATGTACCCTCATACAATTTAGATAGTCCCAACAAAATCAATAACACCACCTGACACCATTATTTCTTTCCTGACACCATTATTTCTTTCCTATATTCAATTCCCTATGTTCAGGTGCATCTCAGCTATATTTGATTAATTTTTTAGCACCAAGCACTATTGAAGAGGACTTTCTTCTGTTAAATTAGGAAGGTGAAAAAGGAAATTTCTATCAGAATTTAAAGGACTTCTATTTTGGACTTCTATTTTCTCTCCATAGCTATAGTTGTTCATTGATTTGAAATTTGTTTAACTTTTTGGTGAAAGAGAGAATGCAGAAAGATTAATCTTAATAATAATCTGCTCCCCATTCAAGCAGCTTGGTATATTTATAATATCTCTGTCTATGGATGGCAATATCATGATTTACAGTAACTCATATTTTCTCATTTAATTTGCACAATCATTTCAATTCTCAGACTGCAATTTTTTTCTACTCAGTCTTGAGTAAAAAAGGTGTTAAATTTGTTTAATAAATAAATTTATTTCATAAACAATAAAAAATGAAATGTTCTTAAATGCCTTTTTTCTTGTTTTTCTCAGCCTTGAGACTCTGATTATATGATTTCTTCCTACACTACAGCAGCATCTTCCTTGTTCATTAAAATTTGAAGCTAAAGCAGTGCAAATTATTGATTTTTTTTCCTTTTCTTGTGAGTAGGATTCTTCATTTCAATGCAGCTTCAGGGAATTAAATATGGATTTGAAAGAGATGTCCAGCTGCTCATACCATTTGGCAGAAGCTGTCTGAACTATGAAAGTGGGGGAGAAATGCAGTCATCTCAGGCTGTTCCAACCTCTTCTTGACTAGACAACTCCATCCATTATGAATCCCCTGGGCCGGATCCTCACTGAGGTAAATTGGCACTGTTTCCTTAGGCTCATTGCTTCTGTGCTGACTTACACCAGCTGGGCCCTAGATTATATTCTCATTAAGTGGCCAAAAGTAGCCAAAGCATGTCTGCAGGACTCAGGACTGAAATACATTTCTGTAAGTACTGTCTTGCCTTAGTAGCAGCACTAATGTGGCGGAGGCCCCCGATAGCCCCTGCAGACCTGCTCTCAGGGGAAAGTGAATGAGGGTAATGTACCCACAGCTGTGAGCTGTTGTCCATTTGAACCAGGGGGAGTAGCTGTGCCAAATGAAGCGGAGGAACTGTGAGCCATGCTGGTGCATCCTGGACCTGCTGCACAGCAGCCCCAGGGCCCACATCGCTGTGCGCACTCTCTTTCCGGATAACTTTATTTCCTGCCTCCCTTACCACTGGATCCAGGTCTCACACAGGGCAATTCCTCTTTTCCCACATGTCCATTGAAGAAATAGTGGAAAGGGGATAGTGCTTTCCAAGATGTTACACTATGTGGGAAGTTTTGATGTGCCTCTCCCTTGTCTTCTGAAAACCCCAAAAGCCAGAAGCACTGAACAGTCATACTATAGATGTGGTCTGAGGAGTTCAGCATTGTGACTTGGATAACCTTTCCTCTGGAAGGGAGAAAGGGACATTTTTCATACATGTGACAAGCAAAACACAGTGTCTTTTCATAGATCTCAGATTTACTGCTCTTCTAATGGAGAGTGAAATAAATAGGTTGGCACCTAATCCATATTAAATATTAATAAGTTCCTAGACAAAGTTCTAAAACCACCAGGACAGGCTGTCAACTAGATGCAATCTGTCTGGAAGAGTTAAAAGGTGTCTGCTTCTGTTAGATTTAAAATAATCTCATTGTCTTCACAAGCCTTGGTCCTTCTGCGTCCTGTACATGGTCCATGTAGAGAAGAGTGTGCAGTCATGAATATTTTAGAGCCTTAACACCCTCTTCTAGTAGAAAATGGTGATGTTTCTGAACCTTAAAATCTGGAAAGAGGACCAATCAAATGGTATGATGTTGCTAACACATGCTGCATTTAGCTTGGATAATGACAGTGTACTTGAGGCACATATATGTAAGATTCTATTTATTAATAACCTAAAATGAATGAATGCTCTCTTAAGAAAATGAAAATAAATGTTTCACAAGTGGCACAAAAGCCTACTAAGTGGGAGTTTAAAAGATTTCCATTGCCAAGGGAAAAAAAAAAATTACAGTGTTTATAAATGCTGCCTGATTTTATTGGCTGATTGCTCAAAAGACTACCAGCATGTTACACTTTTTATTTGCTGAGTGGCCATTTTGAGCTTGTCTCTGCTGACTATATTGGGTTTGGTTTCAAATCTCTCTTAATCCTGCAATGAACCTTTAATAAAGCTAGATTGACTTTAAATCGTTACTTTGAAGCATTAATTAAAATAAAACAGGAGGGACCAAAAGATCAAATGATCCATTGTGGTGGTAGTGGTGGTGGTTTTTAAATCAAAGCTCTCTTCTCCACCCCTCTCCAGAAAAAAAGTAAGCCTTTGAAGGCTGCAGCTGCAGGACTTCCAACATGGTTTTTAAGCTGGCCTTAGGTTTTCATTATTTTTGCTGTTTTGGGTTGGCATTTTCTATATTTTTGAAGTGTTTAGGACACTTCTTTTTACCCTTCCTTTCAGAAAAGTAGAGGTTAAAAAAGGCAAAATTTCTGTAAATAGTGTGACAGGGCATGGCAAGCCCACTCAGCCTGCTCTGTTCTGTGTTCCAAGAGCACAGCCTCTTGCAAAGGCTGGAAATGGCCCTGGAAAGTTCTCTGTTTTCTGAGCCAAATTGTAATAGCAAGCATATCCAGTGTTTCAGCTCTGGATCCTTTTTTAATAATACTTTTAAAATTTTATTCCTTAGTGACCCTCCAGCAGTTTCTTCATTGCCTTTTCTACTACTAGGTAGCAGCATGTTCTCCAGACAATGAAGCCTGTATAGTAACTGCACTCCCTGTTGTTCTGCTCCACTGTGCCTCCAGCCTGCAGAAAAGCTCATAGATAGAAGAAAAAAATGTGATTTGAACAGAAATGTTAGCCTCTCTCAGGGCTGATATTAATTACCTGGTATGGTTACACTTCAGGAACTAGTTCAGGGACACCTGATCCTTGCTGTCAAGGCTGCTATTTCATAAGTAAATGAGCTCATCAGTTGTTCTCAAAGCAATTAGTCTTTGTATTGTTTATCAATTCCTGCACTCCCTGTGTCAGGTTACAGGAGGAGTTTTCCTGTACTACTTTAAAAAAAAATACAATTAAGCTTGTGAGAAATCTATCAGTTGTGTTACCGGGAAACCTAATAATCAGTTGCTTAGACCTTGCTTCAAGTGTTATTCACTTGCTTGAACTGAAGACTTGAAAATATTTGATAGCATTACTGAAAGGGAAGATGAAGAAGAAGGGTTGTGTAATTTTCTCCAGCCTCAGTTAGGTGGAAACTCATGGATCTGTTTCCTAAGGCTGTCTCCAGGAAGATAATGCCAACCTGATACAAAATGTGTGACTTCAGACATGGGTAAGGTGGTCCACTGAGGAGGAGGGTAAAGATGTTTAACTTAATAACTGTGTGGGGTTGGGTTGCTGCTGAGCTGTGCAACCTGAAGCTGTACAGGATTTCAGTCATCCTCCATGTCCCTCCTCCCGAGGACCTGAGGCCAGGAAACCTTCAAGTACAAGCTGTCAAGGCCTGTAGTGATCACAATATCAGATACCACTGAATCAAGAAGCAATTGACAAGCTGTCAAGGCCTGTAGTGATTTCTCAGTGTTATCACAATATCAGATACCACTGAATCAAGAAGCAATTGCATCAGAACAACTGCCATTGTAAAGTGAACTCAGATGTGGCCTGGTTTGGACCACATGTAAAATAATTTTGCTTTTAGCCAATCTTACAGTCCAAAGTAATGGCTAAGGGGAAACTGTGAAATGCATCCTTCTGGGATGGTCACTTTACACCAGGGAGAATCTGGGGGTGGGTAGGAGGTGAGAAAAGCTTTAACATAAAGCCAGATGTTGCTGTCACTGCAGTGAATAGAGTTCTATTGTTTTTTCTAGGAGAGTGAATCTTCTGGTTTTGTCCTCTATTGTATCTTGGATCTGGGGCTTACTGGAGGAGGAGGAAGAGGAGAAGGGTTAGACAGACAACAAAGTACTTCTCATTTGCTTGGTGGAAGTACAGTGCTTTTTCCACTGCATTGCTTTGCACTGGGCCGAGTAGGAGGGATGGAGTTGTCAAAAATAATTATGGGAAAAAGGAAGCAGAAAACCATAAAACATATCCCTAAATGTTGAGAGCAGCTGCAAGCTTAAAAATGTGAATTCAAAGTGAATTGCTTTTTATATAGCAACATGTTAGCTTCTCTGGTGGGCAAACTGCTCTTCTTGACACAGTCACACAGAATTAGTCATATATACTCTTGCTAGGCACCAATCTGTTAGGTCTCCTGTTGTAGGAGCTAATTGCTTTTTAAGCTGATGCATACAAATATAGTTACTTAGTTAATCTCTCTCTCTCTCGGCTCCCTCTAGCATGTTTGAAGTGTCACCAGCCTTATGAAAACTTCCTGAAAATATTTCTGGCTTTAAGTCTTGCCAGTCAAAAAGGGATGATAAGAGGATAGGAGTGTAGCAGGAGAGGGGAAGAATGATGTGAAAGGGGATTAAGCCCTCCCCACCACCACTTTCCCAGCAGATCAGTACAAGACAACTAACGTGAAAGAACTTTTGCAGAGTTATACCCATGGGAGATGTGATTCATTTTTTCATTTCAGTTTGCTGTATGGCATGATTTGAACTTATTTAGAAGATGCTTTTTAAAAATGCTGTCACAGTCCCTGAGTCTGTGACAATTAATCACAGAGGAATTAAAAAAAACCCCAAAACCCAAAGCAAATCCACATTCTCTTAATTAAAAAAAAAAATAGTAAAAATCACCTTTCACTTTATTTTTATTTATTTTTTATACTCTTCATTGGAAAATAATTAATGCAATGGTTTTAGCAAATTAGACATACATCTTCTCTTAATTGTTATTTTTGGAAGGTAGGTGGTGAATGATGGGCAGAGAATGTGTAAGTATGAGAAGTCATTTCAAGAATGAAAATTTGAAAATAATTAAAGGGAAGACGCAATAAGAACACAAATGGTATATAGAGAGCTTTCTCTGAGACCTTCCAGTGTTAGTTTGGGAGGGGTTTGTTTGAAATGTACACTTTTACATTTCTTTAGACTTTCCTGCTTCAATGGTGACATAAGCAAAAGTTACACTTGGTCAAAACCAAGCAACTGTTTTTCACTGAGCCTACTCAAAAATCATGTTTCTGACAGTATTTGACATTCTATTTTTATCAACACTTTCTTCCAACATTGTATTTGTGAATAAAATCCCAGCTGGACATTGGACTGCTATTGCTTGCTAGCACAGATACTGTGAGTTATTCAGGGTATTGTCCAATGGGTATTTTCTTTCTTGAACCATCTTCCATCCTAGGGATGTGCCAATATTGTAACCATTGTAGTTAACAAAAGCTTTTCCAAAGCAACTTAAAAGTTAGCTAGCCCAAGTACTGATTTCAATGTTTTCATAATGCTCAACACAATTTACGATTCCCACCTGAGAATCTTAATAAACATTTGAGCTACTTAGTACCATTTGAGATTTATGGTGTGGCCATCTCTCTGCTTGCAGCCTCTGATCTAAGTACCTTCAAACTGTCTCTGAAATGTTTTTCTGGACAGCAGGAAGTTGGGTGTAACCATTTTCTGAATGAGAACTCATGTCCTCAATTGCTCAAGATTGCCTCTAGGCCCAACAGCAGATGGTTCAGCCACCCATGCTGGTTTATTCCCAGGTTTCTTTAAAACAGACTCAATGAAATGACTGAATCTGGAGGAGTAACTTATTCTTGGTGACTTTGCCTGTTCCCAGCAGATCTCTTCCACAGGAAAAAAAAGCAGTATTGGACAAATGCCTTTGGCTGGTCCTTAGCACATGGGGCACAATGGGAGTCACCGTGAAGACAGACTAGATATAAGGAAAAATTTTTTTACAAGATGGGGGGTGAAAAACTAGAACAGGTTGCCCAGAGAGGTGGTAGATGCTCCATCACTGGAAATATTCATGGTCAAGTTGGACAGGGCTCTGAGCAACCTGATCTAGTGGAAGGTGTCCCTGCTCATTGCAGGGGGCATTGGACTAGGTGATCTTTTTAAATCCCTTCTAATCCAAACTATTCAATGATTCCATGGGTGGCTAGATTCTGTTGGAGCACTTGATAATGAATTATAGTTTCACCATTCATGATAAAGTCTGCTGTTTCTGCATGCTGAAGACAGGTTTTCTTAACTGGATGAAGTGAGTGTTGGAAACTCCCAGTGATAACCCCCTTTCAAGAACTCTTATCACTGAAAACCCAGCCAGACAGGCCTAGAAGGTGATTTAGTTTGATCTAAATCTCAGCAGGTAGAAGGCTGGGACTTTGGACATCCAGTGCTAACCTTTATGTTCACTTCCTCTTTATACATGAACAAGGAAAAAGTTATTTTCTTAAAAGTCTGTAAATTCTTATTCTAAAGTGGGTCCCTAAATTGAAGCATTTGAAAAAAGAAATGAAGAACCTTAGAGTCTTTAGGATATGAATTCTAACATTTATGAAGAACAAAATATTTTAAAGTACAAAATGCACCTTACAGTTACTGCACAATAAATGTTCTAGGCTTGAATACTGTCTATGTAAGTGAACAGAGGGTTTTTTAATCCACTCGCAATTGTTTTCAGTATCATCTTTACATTAATTTTGTCTCTTATTTCCAACAGGAACTGAAATTATCTATTTCTCATTTATTTACATTGTTCTTAGTGTAATTATTTGCAATTAAAAGACATTCAATGAAGTTGATAAAAGACTTTACTATTTGATAAGAGAAGCTGTATTAATGGATGTTCAACTCCTAGATTTCCACAAATTTATGAAAGGTAGTAGACAAAGCTAAAATGTTATTTATGCCCTCCGTGTTGCTTAATAAACTATTTGTATCATTGGCTTGGTAGAAAGTGAAAGAAAAGTTTTTCTTCTGTTCCCTCATGTTCCAAATACTACATGAAAAAATAATATTATTTTAGAAACTGGTTTTAGTTTAATGTTTTCCAGAAAGCTTAGATGGAAACAATATAACATGGGCCGGTTACTACTATCAAGATTTTCAGAACCTGCCAAAATCTGTCATTAAGTTGAGCAGTTTAAGTCATTAGCAAGCTGAGCTAGCACTTTTTCCACACCACCACCCACCCACTCACTCACCTAGTTAGTGTCTGTGCTCAGTGAGAGGAAAGTGTAGCAGAAGAAATAAGACAAGGAGATTAAAAACTGGCCTGATATCAATTACTCGACCAGCTGTATCTTTTGGATTAGTCCTGTGGTGCAAATAGCCGAATTTATTGCAGTGTGTTTTTCTCCCATGTGCTTGAAAACCTCTGTGATCAAAATACTTCTTGCTGATCAACACTGTAAGAGCCAGACATGCTGAATGGAGAGCTCTGAAAGCAGTCACTGGAGTGAAATAGGCAGGAGAGAGTGCAGAACTGTGCCCAGAGAGATAAGCACAAATATCTTGGTTTTATGTCAAGAGCCATCTCTGTGAAATTCTTAAGTCAGTCTGATCTGTGTATCATACAGAACCAGTACGGTAGGTTTGAAAGAAGAAAAAAGAGGACAAAAAACATAGAAGAAAAAAAAAAGGGAAAGAGGAAAAAAAACCTGCAAAAGAGTTTTTATTTTCTTTGATTTTGTACCTGTGAGCTTGCACCGTTTTACCCCAATTCTTCACCCTCTGAGCAGGGCCGGAGCACCAAGCTCTTGAATCTGATATGAGAATGTCACTATATTTGGCTCTAAATTTGACTACAAGCAATCTTAAAGTGAAATTGTCAAATGTTGTCTGGCCACCTGTGGGTGACACCCAGCAAACTCCTAATCTGTGACAGCTACATGAACCCAAAGGGTAAAGCTTAATAGCGTTCCTCATTTTCCCTTGAGACCCTATAGCAAGCCTGACCTGTTTTCTGAATTTCTACCTTACTCTGTTTTATGCCTGGCCTTGTGGGTGTTTTTACTCTCTGCAGCTCTCATAACCCTGAAAAATTAGGTCTTTATTTATCTCCCTTAGAAAGTGCTCCTGCTACCTTTTTCTCATCCTTTGAGAATCCTTGCAATGTCCTGTAAAAAAAAGGAGCAGCAAATGAAAATAGCGTGGTTTTTTTGTTTAGTTTGTTTGTTCTAGCAAGCAATTTTCAAATACACGTCACCAAGTTAGCATAGTAGCTTTCAAACTGTAAACATGCATCTTCAGAAACACTTGATGGTAAAGAAAACCAGCTGTCTTAAATAATGCAGATTTTTGTAGATCTTGAACATCTTTTGTACATCTTTTGTACATTTAGTGCAAGTGAAAGCTGCCAGAAATATGCATCAGAAGACCTAGCTTTAGTTAAAATCCTTGCCTTCTAATTCTGGTTCTATTTATTTAACAAGAATCTCTTTCTTCCCAGCTGTTACTTACGAGGCCATGATGCTCCAGAGTGTGAATATCCATCAATTACGCAGCATTAGTCAGCCCCTGAGAGAGCACAGGGCAGCTGATGAAAGCAAGCAGGGAAGAATGGGGGCAGGGTTGCCTCCATTCACAGGCATTACTCTTTGAAGCCTGAAGCAGGTGAGATGGGACTGTAATTCTGGGCTGTGTTAGTGTCTCTGAAAGAGGAATGTCAAGGCTTCTCCTGTGTCTTTTTTTCTCCTTTCACAAAATCAAGAACTTTCTTCTGCTGCCTATATTTATTTAGTAACCACTGATTTTTCAAGATCTTTTCAGAATCTGGAATCACCATTATACTGTAATCCACAGTCTTGTCTCTACTGTGATCCACAGAATTAACAAGTATATCTGAAGAAACCAGGATATTGATTACCCATGAAGTCTGTGGATTTTACCTTCCCATCAAATCCCTAAACCTGGGGGTTTTCACTTTCTATAATTGCTTTTTGCTTTTTTTTCCTGCAAAGCTGACATCCTAGTGAACATCTACATGAGATCACTTATAGGCAAGGGCCATGTGAACAAGTTGACCCGAGGCAAGTGGAGCTGTCCTGAATTTTGACAAGCAGCAAAACCATTAGGTGATTTGAGTACAGCTTGGGGCTGTCCCAAAACATCCTTGGATGAGTCAGGGCCATGTTTCTTGGATGGTCAAATGTCTTTATTTCAGTATGCAGCTGGCTTCTTTCACAGGCTTTCAAATGTACAGTTTGCTACTTTCTCAGGAGCTGCCATGGTACATTTTTTCTGATCCACGTTAACACCTGCAGCGTTACCTCTTCCATCATGTAGCCAAAGTCTCAGCTAAGAGTCCCTTTGGCTGTCACAACAGGACTTCTGTAGCTTTCAACCAAAAAGATTCAACTCAGTAGATCAGCAGCCAGAAAGAGCACAACTGATGTATTAACCCGTTTGTTTTTGGCAGCAGTCTCTTATCAAAAGTAAATTGTTATTTTTTGTTTTCTTAAAGCATTTGAAAAAGGGATGTTGCTCTCCCTACTCATGCAGTGACCTGCAAGGTCCATCACAGCAGGCTGGCAAGAGGAAGAGAACTAGACCCTTTCATCAGAGAGGAAAACAGAAGCAAGGAAAATAAAAATATTTGCCCAAAGTCACACAGGGGAGAACTTGAGCATTAACAATGAGATTGTTCTTATTGTATTTTCTTGGGCAAAGCAAGAGCTTGGGAGCTTTCCAGGTAACATAAGGGTTTTTCCCCTTTTGCAGGTAAGTGCTTGGAGAAGGTCTGAAAATGGTAGCAGATCATGTCAGGCACCATTTTGTATCAATGGCTTGATACTCTGAATTTTGAAAAATAATGATGTTTTTATGGGTTCTGCTTGCAAAAAAAGAAAAAGAAACCAACAAAACCATCAGGAGCTTGAATCACAGTGGGGAGAGCAAAGAGCTTGCAGCAGTAGTTCTGAGAGGTCCAAATGGCTCATTCATTTCAGCAAGACAACTCAGCTGGCTAGTAATGGTAATTTAAATGTCAAACTTGTTAGCAGTTTCATTCCTAATGAAAGACCTGGCTTTACAGATAGCTTTACTGGATAACTTTCCAATAAAACCCTACTAATGGAATCAGAGTTAAACTAGCAAAAAAGTGCTAGGGCTAGCATAGTTTACAGTGGTTCAATGTGTGAAATGAGCTATACTGACAAAAGCACTTTTGGACAATATAACTGCTTCTATGGTATCCAGCAGATTTGTGGCAATGGATTAAAACTAGACAGCTGAAGGGGTTATAGCCCACAACTTTGATTTAGGTCCATTTCACTGCCTAGCAGCATCTGTCATGAAGGTGCAGAAGAACACCTGGGTCATCTAGCTTTAATCTGTTGTCACAGATGTATCAGAATGCAAACCTGGGACTTTAGGCAGTGCCACAAGGATTTGCACAAATCATATGCATGCCTATTTAACCAGTATAACTGATACAGCTAAAGTTTCTTACTTAGTTTTATGTATGGAGGCATGCACAGGTTTTTATTAAACACTGGTACATGGACATGTAAGTGGCATGTTTGTTTGGTGTCAGAAGTGATATTACTTTTTCCTGGTATAGCAACAGCTAAATCAAGAAACCCAGGAGAGCTGCTCAGTACATTTGAGCTACACTTTACCAACACAATTGTGATCTGAATATTTGTGTAGTACAGTGCATGTGGCATCTCAAGAAAGCAAATAATACAACCCCTGCCTGTACTGGAGGAGCTTACATTGTCATTTAAATCCCAATCAGGTATTCTGATGATTTGCCTAATATTGAATAAGTATGCCTGAAACTCTGAGTTGAAATGCAGATGGAAAACTTGGGAGAAAAGTTGTCTGGTTAAAGCACGATACAACAGTCTGGTTGCTTTTTTTTCCAGTTTGGTGAAAGCAGTTTGAAACACAGCATTTCTGAATTTGGCTTTTCTGTGTGAATATTTGTGCATTCATAGAGATGAAAGAAATCTACCCAGTCATATTCTGCATTGAGTTTGGCCACCAAGCTTCTTTCTAAAAGAAGTAAACTTTCTGTCTTCTGTAAAAAAAAGGCATTTGGTGCATGCCTGTACTTTATGGCTATAGTTGGAAGATTTTAACTCAGTTCCCAGTGTGTCCAGTGCGCCCTTATGCCTGTGTGTAATATACCAACCTGAGTCTCTTTTTGCTCCTCTGTGCTACAACACTGATTGAATCTAAAGAACCCCTCATTGCATCCTGTTAATTGTTCCACCAACTGTGCAGGTTCAGAGGCAATGCACGAATGCTGCAGCCTTAGGCCGAAACTGAAGGACCTCAGTACAGCCCTGCCTCTTTCCAGGCTTCTGCCAGTGTGGCTCCAGGGAGACCATTTAGAAATAAGGGCCGACGTGTTCCAATAATGAGGAGCTGTGTCACTGAGGAAATGACCAAGGCTGTGTCACCAGGATGTCGTCTTGTTTCTGCACAGAGATGTAAGCAGTGGTCCTGGGCATACAAGTCATCTCACACAGAGCTTCCACTGTCAAGAGAAGTTCTCTTTGTTGTTCACCTTCAGGGAAGCATCTGTAATATTCCTTCATTTATGGTGAAATAATAGTTTCTGTAAGATGGCTTCTTACCTTCCATCAGAGCAGCATGTGCACAAAAGGAAACAATGTGCTTTATCTGCTAATACACAGGGTTGGGACCTGGAAGCTATAGATTCCTGAACTGCTTTTGTGACAGGTTTGGTAGGTGACCAGCAGTGTAGCAGTAAATTGAACTCTTGTGCTGAGGAAAAGAAAACCCTACAAATGTCTATATGTTTTCTAAAGTGTGTCTTTGGACATTGATTATATGTGTTGCAGTGTAAAGATGTTAGCTTTTATCAACAACAATAATAGAAAATGGATTACTCACTCTAGCAGCCACTGAATTTAAAAATAGTTTTTTGGTTTATTTTTTACAAATAGCACTATCTTAAGGCTGACCACCATGTTTTGTACAAGTTCCACAGATGACTGAATTTTTTTTTTTTTTTGGTTGTAAAGCAACAGTCATGCATGAATTACAAAATACCTTTCTGAAACTGAATATATATGGCTTTACTGTGCAAATGTTTGAAGTGCATGACTTCCATTAGGAAATTTGTTTAGTGGGGTGAAATTCTAACTGTGTTAAAATCAGCAGGGCTTTTGCTATTTGTTCCAGCAGGCTATTAAATTTTCAACTGAGAATAGTTTACCAGATAGGGTGCAACCTTCTCAGCTTTTTTGTGGTTTTAGAATTATGTCCAGGAAGAGTAGATGGAGCATAGCTTTTAACTATGAGTTTGAAAATACTTTGCCAATTCCCCTAGCAATTATTGTGCATGAATTAGTGTTTATTCCCATTTAGGGATAAGAAAATTGAATAAAACCCCCAGCTGTCCAAGACTGCACAGGAGTCATAAAACTGAGGGACAAAGCTCTGACTAATTGCAAATTCTGGCTATCACAGTTTTTTCTTAACTCAAGAACTGAAAGAAAGGATTCATGCCTTTCAGTGTCAAAAGGTTGGAATCCACCGGTAATCCTCAGAGGATATGAACAGCACATTGGAATATGGTATACATTTCTCTCTAGTTCTGATTTTCTAGTTTGCATCTCTCCTTTTCATTCTGTCTTGAACCTGTAGGTTGTTTCTCTGATGCTCATGACACTGTTTTTAGAGCCCTTTTATGGATTTAGAGAGAGCTGAAAAGCCAGCAGCAACTTGTTTGCCAGTAGGCATAAGTGATGGATTTGAAAAGCAGAAAGGTTAGAAAACTATAATGGTGTAAAAAAGCAAAACTTATCAGCAGTAGAGGGTTGTTTGCCCTCTGCTCTTGGAAGTGGGATGGAGGTGACTGTAAAATCAAACCAACAGAAATTAAAGGTTAAACTGTACTGAAAATGCATTATTTCAAAACTGCTTTTAGCAGACAGACCAAAAAGCTTTTTTCATTAATTAGACCTCTTTTTTTTTAAGCATCTCTGAAGTATCCATTTACACTCCGGCCTTCTAATGCATAATGTCTGTGTCTCAGAAGGTCACAGTTTCATGGGGAGTCTGTGTTTTCATTTGTTATTTTGAGAGAGTTTGTAGCTCCTGCTATACCTAATTCTTGTGAGAAGAGTAAGTATTCAGAAAACCTCCAGAGCCAAGGGAAGCTCAAAGCAGCTGCTGAGGTCTCCCAGTTTTCAGAACAGAATGATGCCTTGAATGCTGCCTCTGGATTTTTTGTTGGAATGTTATATGACACTTGCTGAAGCAGCTTTGTGAAAAGCAGAATCTTAAACAAAGCTTCTTCAGTTAGGATCTATTGTCTGCAAGGCTCATCAGTATTGAAACACTTTTTTGTTCATCGGTCTGCAACAAAATTTCCTGCTCATGGTACTGACTGTGGCTTTAGGAAGTGGTGCTGGAACTGCAGTCCTTATAGAGAAAGACAGCCCAGCCTGTGAGAGTGTCATTAGGAGGCTTGTGATGGAAATGTGCTCCTTACAGTAAGTTTACATTTTTTCCCACTTAACAAATTGTACGTTTCTGAGCCAAAAAGTGAGAAGAGATAATTGCAAACCTATAACTCAGGGTAAATTAAAGCAGATCCGTATGGTTAATCTGTCAGCTATTGCTTTGCCCTCCCATCTGGTAATAATCAATAAGAGGCATAAGATAAAGAAGCCACAGTGTATTTTGTGTGCATGCATGTGTGAGCGCATGCGTGTATTCTGCACTTCCTCCGTTCCATTTTGAAATCACATCTGCACTTTATTAGGAAGATGCTTGGATGAGATTGTTACCAGCACTCTACATTTGCAGCATCCCTCTGCTCCAATGTGATAAATATTTAATGTGTTTGGCTGTGTGCATGCAGAATAATAGGCTCTGCCAGAAATGCAGTCGAATCACTCAAGCCTACAGGGGCCACCACATGCAGGGAACACAGTGCATGTGAGCACACACACACACACACAAACAGGATCAGCCTCTGTCCGTCATTCAGTCAGTGGATTTAATGTTTATTATCATGGGCAACACTCTTATCCTATTTAATCCTGTCTAGGTGGCTCTAGAATTTCACACAAACACCCAGCTGAGAAAATGTAATCCAATAGTATTTTGTTTCAGGGAGCTGTTGAATGCAGATGTAGTAGAAAGTTCTGGTTTTGCTATTAACTTTTTCCTGTGTATAATGCTGATTGCCTTTTCCTTCTGCAGTAGCTATCCTTGTTCCCTTATATGCTCTTGCTGCAGCCACAGAGCTTTCTGGTTTAGAAAGCTAATTAAGTAAAATAGTATCTTCTGAACATAGATGTACAGCAACAGGGATCATGGTGCATTTAACTTTAATCACTTCATCAGCTTAAGAAAAGACTACTACAAATTGTAGAGAAGGTGTAATTTTCCTTTTGAATCTCTGTCGTGGAATTGTTCCAGACATTTGAGTTAATACATGACTGCATCCATAAATAATACATTTCTGAAGGCAGCATATTAGGAATAGCTGAGCTGTGTAGTGATGAATTTGTGGTGAGCTAAGCAAGTTATCTGAGGGAGAACAGAGAACTAAATTAAAATAACCTTTACTTCTCTCCTCCTCTCCCACCTGCATGCCATACTCCATAGAAATAATCACTATTTTGTTTGACAATAGACCACACATTATGTCAGGTATTTGCTTGACAGAGAATAAAGAAAAGTGTGTTGCTGTAAGGCAATTGAATATACATTGCAAAACATGATAGATTTGAAGGTCAGTGGATCCAGCACTCAATCTACCAAACAATCTACCCAATTTGATTTATCTGTCAATATTTAGAGCTAGTCAATATTTTCTTTTATAAAGGAACATTGGTACTTAAAAATATTTAAATAAATTGGTTTCACTTGCAGAACAAAAATATTTGTCAAAAAATCATATGTTCTGATTCTGTGCTGAAATGTTAATTCATTTCATATCCTGGTATGGATACTTGGCTATGGACTAAGATGCCTCCAACTTTATACTATTTTAATACAAAATCAGAAAAAAAGTAATTTTTTTTCCTAATCAAACTCTTTGCTGTACTTTATAATGGAGAAAAAAAAATCAGGAAACATAAAAATATCAAAACTTTAGGACCTAAACATTGAGCTTCAAGAAAATGCTTTTGGCATTCACATCATAGAAATTTATGAGCAATTATCTATTATTACTAATGTTTTAAATGATTATGTACTGTCCAAGTAGTACCTATTGCACTCTGTGGTTTAGTAAACAGGCAAGCCTTGGCTACCCTCGTCTTTCTAATCCAGAAGGGAAAAAGTCTGCTCATGGGGATTACATTATCAAGCAACCAGAAGACTAAGCTTATTTTCCCCAGGTTTTTATTACAAAAGAACAGCAGAACATACTTTGAGCTGGCACACATCCCCTCCTGCACCCCTGCATCCCCAAACCATACACTGTCTTATTTAGCTCTGCTCAGGCACCGTCTGTGCACAAAGGGAGCATAAACGTGGGAAAGGCAATCAGCAAAAGGACAAAGTATGTTGTTGGACACTAAAAGTGATTGTCAGGAATAGCTGCCCTGGCTTTATGGTGAATGCTGTGAGTTGACTCACCACAGTGAGGCCTGAGGTGTGCTTGGTGGAGCACCCTGGCTGTCATTGTTTTCTTCAGGGTAAAGAGGAGGGATGGCACAATAAAACTTCAACAGGAGTTGCACTCAATGGATACAGAAGAAAACCAGGCATTGTTGAGCTCTGAGCGTGCATGTTAGCGTACGCAGATTAAATGCAGTATAGGAATTATTGATTTGTAACTTGAAATGGAAAAGAAATACATTTCCTAACTGCTCTTTGGTATGGTCAGTGACCAGGGTAATAATGGATCTCTATCTTCACATAAAAGGCTCTTTTCTTAAAATAAACCATGAAATGGTGCCCTTCTTCCCTTCCCTCTAGCACACACAGAGAAAATAAAGCTTAAAACATCTTTCTGTGCTAGGTTTTTTTTTTTTTTTTTTTTTTTTTTTTTTAAAAAAAATTTTTTTTTTTTTTTGAAATCTAGTGGTGAAACACTGGAACTTGTTTCTCAGTGAGGTGGTGGATGCCCCATCCCTGTAAGCATAAAGAAACATTTATCCTATTACTGGAAAAATCTCAGTCAATAATTCATGGAAAATACACCCGTAGTTCACATTCTGACCTTTCATTTTGGTAACAGATCTCCCTCCAACTCTCACAGGGCCAGAATGAAGTGTTTTATCTGGTGCACAGGATGGAAGCCTTCTGCCACAGGAAAAAAGGATCTTTAGTATGTGTTTTGGCCTGTTAATTGAGATGGAAATCAGAATTGCATATAAAGCTTTATATTAATCAGTGTTTTCTGTTCATCAGGATATTTTTTTTAATATAGAATTTTAAACATGTCTGGGTAGTTCCTTTGTGTAATTTTTTGTCTACTAAAACATGTTTAAAGTCCTGCTACTTTGAACTGGACAGGAAGAATTCTATTAGCCTGCAGTTCATGCTAATGCAGAGGGAGCCAACAAGAGTTATTTCATGTTTAGATTCCTTAATGATCTGGCACAATTTGAGAAAGGAAACCCAGTTAACTACAGCTTAACACAGTTGTATCTATTCATCCCAGGAAGTGACATGTCCTGGAATTTTAGATTTACTTCTGAGCTGCAAAAAATTACATTATTATTATTATTATTTTATTTTATTTTTTAATTTTAAGGGTTGCAAGCATTAAACTTGTATTCTCTTGAACATCAACTATCATCAGACCCTGAGATGCATGTAATGGCACCTAAGATGAATTTGAAACCTGTAAAACTTTTCCAAATGTTGGCTACTCAACAAGATATGCCTTAACAAGGTTTCTTCTTTCTCTTACTGGTTTCTTGTAAACTTGTACTCTGCTTCATGCATAAAATACACTGAAAACCTCAAACAACTTAATCTGCCAGCTAAGCATGTTCCAGGAAATTTTTATAAAAGCCAGTATCTATTTGTTACTTAGTATGCAGTCATTCCTGTGTGTAGCAGGAACACAGTGACTGTGGAACCTAAACCTGCCAGCTCTGAGTGTATTAATTCCTTTCTGACTTAAAGTGATACTCCTCCACTAAGGTAGAGAATTCAGCAATTTCTCTTAGCACTGCAGTCATAAAATATTCTCTTTGATGATGTAACAAAATGAAGAGGTCTTAGAGGTTTATGTCTATGGTGCAATAATTTTAAAAGACCCGAGGAATATTCTGCAATATGCAAATATTGCTGTTATTCAGCCGCATGTGCCTTTATCAGGATAATCATTGCAGGTGATTTTCCTCCTCCTACAGTAATATGTTCCAGATGTTGGTTTACTTTAAACAAATGGCAGGTTAAAAATTGATGTTAATTTGGTCTGTTATATAATTAAAAATTATATATATCCCAACCTTTAAAAAAGGCCATAGATAATGAACAAATCAAAGGGAAGAAAAGTTTTGCGATTCTCATGTTACCTGCATATTCTATAGTGAATAGAATATTTACATATTTATACCGATAATTGTTAAAAATATGTATGGTTTTCATTGTCCTGGGTTAGTATAATACAAGGCATGGCATACCAGGACCTTTCACCAGAACACCAGGAAGAACTTCTTTACTGTTTGGGTGACTAAGCACTGGAACAGATTGCCCGGAGAGCTTGTGGAGTCTCCCTCACTGGAGATATTCAAGAACAGTCTGGACACAATCCTGTGCCATGTGCTCTAGGATGACCCTGCTTGAGCAGGGAGGTTGGACCAGATAACCACTGTGGTCCCTTCCAACCTGACCCATTCTGTGATTCTGGATGGCTCCATTCTCTGTTGAGCAGGGTGGGTGGGATTTCAGGAAACACCTTGTAGCAGCACTCAGAGATCCTGCAGCAGGAATGGGTCTCTGGGACACTTCACCTCTGATATATATATGAGTACTTGTGGCAAAATAGCCCCACTATCAAATTATTCCATTCACTTTTCTTGGATATTTATGAACACTCTTTTAAGTGGAGAAAAAAAAAAAAAAAAAGAGAGTTCCATGAAGATTTAATTCCCTTATAAATTCTTGAACCACACTGCAATGCCATCCTGTAAAACCTCTGTACTATGGGGCTAAAATTATGGAATTGTGATAATACTGGCGATATTATTCATACATTTAGTGTGAGGAACTCTAACATTGTCCATGCCAGTTATATGATGGCGCAGGGCAGAAAATGGATTCCCCGAGATCAGCTTTCTTTGTCATGACAGAGACACATTTGAATGGTATTAAAACTGAAATAATATTTTCTAAAGTGGAAACCTTCACCGTGACTAGACATCACACTTTATGCAGCATCCTACCTCACTGTTTTTCTCTCCTTTGCTACCTAAAAATGTTTAAGATTATGTTATTTTTTCCCCTGAAATTAAATGACAGAATAGGAGATCTCTTAGGGCATGCAGCATTCTGGGAAGTACATGCATTTAGAGAATATTAATTTTGCCCCTAAGGGAAAGGGGTCTCCATCTGCTCAGATCTTTCATTGCTTAGCCTGTGAAAGGCTCTACATTAATTTTCAGTGAATTCTTAATCTCCATAGGAATGGTTACTGTGCTGACATTGCAAGCTAGTGTCACCATTTGAAATTCCAATTATCACTGACTTCTTTATGAATCTGTTTGCTTATGCTTACTTTCTGACATATCCTTACTAATTTTATATCTTGAGATATGCTTTAATTAAGTTCAGTCAGCTTGGAAATGAACTGTGAGCTTGCTGGAGCTTTGCCAACACGCAGAATGATTTTATGCTGTTTGATGTATTTAGATGTCTTATGTATGTTGGTTCACAAAGGCTGGGTGATCTAGCTGTACTAGAGTCAACAGTAGCAGTGAGAAATTTTGTTTTGTATGTCATGGCTTCTGTGCTGGTTTTGGCTGAGGCAGAGTTAATTTTCTTTACGGTAGCTGGCATAGCGTCATGCTTTGGTATTGTGCTGAAAACTGCATTGATGACACAGGGATGTTTTTCTTATTTCTGAGAAGTGTTTACAGAGAGCCAAGGCCTTTTCTGCTCCTCACCCCACCAGTGAGGAGGCTGGGGATGCACAAAAAATTGGAAGAGAGGACACTATCACCCCAGGGACATTCTGTACTGGATGGCATCATGCTCTGTATATAGATCTGGTGGAAGTATGTATATAGTGTATAGGTCTTGTGGAAGAAGGGGAGGAAGGACGTTCAGAGGGAAGGCGTTTGTATTCCCAAGCCACCTTCACGTGTGATGAAGACCTGCTTTTCTGGGAAAGGCTGAATTCTTGACTGTCCATAGGAAATAGTGAATGAACTCCCAGTTTTGCTTTGTTTCAGTTCATGTTTCTGCTTTCCCTATTAAACTTTTTCTATCTCAAGCCATGAGTTTTTTCACTTTTACTCTTCCTATTCTCTCCCCCATCCATCTAGGGAGAGTGAGTGCCAATGTGGGGCTTAATTTTCAGGTACAGTTAAAGCATGACAACTTCATATCAAGGAATCCAGACAACTGTATACTCTTTCATTTGGTAAACATGAGGATTAGAGTATTCTAAGGCTGTTCAAGGTCTCCTACACGTCCAAATGGAAAGAGGATCTTCTGGCTTCCTAGAGACTTGAGTCAGATAATTAGCATTAGCTTGAACTTACAACAGTAATTTCTGTAGGAGCTCTCAAGCAACACTTTTCTATCCTAAGGCATGATTTCTGAAACATTAGGGTTTGTTTTGTTACTTCAGGTTACCTTACACCCATCACTAGTTTAGGAATTGGCCTCTCCAAAATGTTTCATGATGGTTTGTAACAGTCTCATCTCAATAAGGCACTTTTTTACTGTTCTTTATTTTGAGATATATATTTATGTCCACTAAATCCAAAGACAGTCTCTCTGTTGTAAGATAAATAGCTATAGAAAAGTTCTTTGAAAAATTCCCATCAGACAAAGGTCTGATGATCATATGTAAATTGTTTGACACTTGCTCATTGTTTCTAAGTACCCCAGATCAGCTTCATGCACAACAGTAGAAATGTGATTTCCTATAATACCATTTCAAATAAAGTGGTTGCATACTATCTATGAGAAGATTTCAGATCTCATGTCTCATCTCAGTTAGGTACCACAGTCTTCTGAGGGCAAAATGCAAGTGTGGTGCTTCATTGGGAACTTCAGTTTCTGTTGGGAGGGTCTGATTTAGCACTACACTGCGTCTGAAATGATTGCCTGTAATCATCAGTTCTGTTAAACAGGAGCTGACAGATTGACAAATAAATGGTTCTAAAAAACGTTGATGCTATTTTGTTATGTGCAGTAAAGAGAGAAAAATTGAAGAATAAGGAAAAAAAATCAGTCAGCAAAATTGTGAGAGAGAAGCCTGGTAGAGGTTATATCACGTTATTAAGGAGAGGAATAAGATGAGAGGATATTTGAAGAATAAGGAAAAAAATCAGTCAGCAAAATTGTAAGTGAGAGAGAAGCCTGGCAGAGGTTATATCACGTTATTAAGGAGAGGAATAAGATGAGAGGATATGGTCTGTTCTGCAGGAAAGAGAAAATAGGCTCCCCATCCAGAAATTTTGCCTACTGCTGGCTCTCTGCAGGTGAGCAACTTCTCTATTTAAGTGAGCTGCTGCAAGCAGTTTTTTCATCCTTACCTCTTTAATGCATCCAATGTCCTGCTCTCTGCCTTCATTGGATTATGCTGGCCCCTTTGCTGCAGGATGCACCCCTCCCTCATTGTCGGCCTCATTGTCATGCAAGAGCAGGGAACTGAGTCAGTAGCAGCCAAAGGTTACAGAGCAGCAATGATCCAGACACCACTCACCACCACTCACCAGTTCCCTCTTTCATTCTGTCAGTGAGGGGAAGACAGATGCTCCCTTGCCTCATATTAGGTATTTTATTCACTACATCCCAGGGTTTATGGATCCATATCTATCTCACTAACCTCTAACATCCTATCAACACTGGCTTGTGATGATGTCCTCCCACCTACTGCCCAAGGAAGAGAAAAGGGAAAGGTTATTGTCTTTGTTTTCTGTTATAGGTGTAAACTCTGGAAAACTGCAAGCTTTTCAAAGAGAATATCCAAAACCAATTCAATGCACTCCAGTGCTCTGCTTTCAGTTAATACAGCTAATCCAGGAGCTGCAAGCCACTTTGTTACAGCTATATTACCAGTGCAAAAGCTGCTGCAGTGAAGTGTAAGAGTACCCCAGCCAGCTTCAGTGTGGGTATGTCAAGGACCAGTATCTGATTATACATGATAACCCAGAGCAGAGGGTAAACACAGACAACTATTTGCTTCCTTTTCCAGTACACAAATTGAGCCACATTAGATTCACCTATCAAGTGGCAAGATCAAACAAAAAAAGCCAAATAAGACAATTCATTAGAAAACATACAATGAAGCTGTGTAACCTGTGCTGTGGGCAGGATAAACCTGCATGTAGGATTAAAATTTGTCATAGAGATGCACACTGTAGCCTTTTACATGCTACTGTGGCTCAGAAAGTCTCTGGTCTACAATAGTATCCTGGTAAATGTTTAAGGCATTGCTACATGCCTGCCCTGTTCCTCCACTCTTTTTTCAGGCATCCATATTTGGCTTCTCTTGGAATAAGTGGAATAAGATAATGTGCTGGATGACATTTTATATATGTAGGATGAGCACAAGCTGGAAAAATATGTCCCTTATGGGCAAGGAGGCAGAGATCAGAGGCACTCAAGCTGCACTGGGGCAGCAACTAGAATTTGTAGCAATATTCTGGTGAGTACAAGATTTCTAGAGATAACAGCGTGGGATGAAAAGAGAACTAGGGGCCTTAGATTACTGCCATGGGCTATTAGTCTGGGAAAAGAAGGAAAAAAAAAAAAAAAAAAAGCCCTGAAAAAGACCCTGAAGCTCCAAGTCTCCAGACAGATGGAAAAATGAGGCCTGAAGGCTACTGCAGTGATGTAGGAAATATCAATAAATGAAATTTCTGCCTGGAATTATACTAGCATTTAATATGACACTTACACTAAATTGCTCAGTTGGGACCTGAAAGCTGTCACCTGACTGGTGGGACTTTAACTAGTGAAATTGCAGAGGAGGACTGAGAATGACTTTTTGAAAAATACTTTATTTTTAGAAATCCCCGCAATTGAAGTTTCATTAATATTATATGCAGCATTACGCTCAAGAATAGGCCGCAAGTGAAATGACCAATGGTTTACATGGGAGAATCCTGCTCCACTAATGTATTCTATTCCTGATGAGGTTAGTTTTCTTGCTATTGAGATAGACATTTTTAGCCTTGCCTGGCTCTTTCCCTGCACACACCCTGTGATTCAGGACCATATTTCAGATCCCTGGGGACAGTAGCTCCTGTGACCCCAGAGCAGGGCCAGCCTCCAGCCCCTCAGAGCCCTGCCCCGCCTGGCCATGGCTCCACCGAGATGGGCCACGCTGTGGGCCTATAGCCCAGCCTGGCCACAGCACATCCCAATCCCCATGGAAGCTCGTGGGGTTGGGGCTGCCTTGGAGCTCCCTGGTGCCAGCAGGTTGAAGGAAGTGATCCTGCTTGATTCTCAGCTCTGCTGAGTCCAAATTTGCAGTGCCATGTCCAGTTCCAGGTTCCTCAATACAAGAGAGATATGGAGCTCCTGGTGCAGGTCCAGTGGAGAGATGCTGGATTGGTCAAGGGTCTGGAGAAACTCTTTTATGGGGAAAGGCTGAGGGAGCTGGGCCTGTTCAGCAGCTAGAAGAGGCCACTGAGAGATGACCTTACTGATGTGTGTGTATAAACATCTAAAGGGTCACTGTCCAGAGACAGACTTAGGCTCCTCTAGGCAAACAATCGGACAGGAGGCAACAGGCAGAAACTGATGCACAGGAAGTTCCACCTGAACACGAGGAAGAATTTTATGGTGAGGGTGACTGACCAGTGAAACAGATTACTCAGAGAGGTGGTGGAGTCTCCCTCAGTGAAGATATTTCAGAATGGTCTGGATGGACCACTGAGAGATGACCTTACTAATGTGTGTGTATAAACATCTAAAGGGTGACTGACCAGTGAAACAGATTACTCAGAGAGGTGGTGGAGTCTCCCTCAGTGAAGATATTTCAGAATGGTCTGGATGCAATTCCATGCAATGTGCTCTAGGATGACCCTGCTTGAGCAGGGAAGTTGATCAGAAGGCTCACTGTGGTCCGGTCTAACCTGAACCATTCTGTAATTCCTTGGTTCTGTGATTCTGTGATTCTGTGAATGCAGACTTCACTTCATAAAGAATAAACCTCAGTAAGTGTGGTCACACCCCTTAGCATTTCTGTCTCATGTTCTAAAACAAATAAATATCTATTCAAACATCCTGGAGGAAGGACTTGAGAAGAAAACATATTCAAAGGGTATTGGAATCCTCAAAACCAAATGCCTCAAAACCAAAACCATTGAGATCATTCTTATTACTAGAGCACAAGCCTAATTGGAATATCACATTTTGCTCTGGGCAGTAATTGCTACACTATTGCTACAAAATGATTAACAGTCTCACCATCTGTTACAGGTGTAATGATAATTGACAGCTTTATTCATATCTAACATTGACATGATCTGTCTTTACATTCTCATCTGTGCCATTTAATTTGGTATTTTTCTGAGCAATAACAATATATAAAATTATAAATAATACATATTTACTGATTAAACTTACTCCTTCATTTCTTGTTTTTCTTCTTAGTTATTACCCTCAATCAAGACATAAAAAGTTAAAAATTCCTCTAGAATATGGCACTGGAAAGGAAACATTGCACTAATTTTTAAAGATTTGTTGTTCCAAAGCTATGTCATACTGAGACTGAGATCAAAGGTCTGTTTAGCTTGCTGTTTCCTATTCTGATGATGGGTTATAGATGGTGCTTAGAGGGAGATTGAGAATCAGGGCAGGCGCAGAACAATTCTCCTTTGAAACCTCCCAGTTTAAGGCATTTAACAGGGCAGACTTTCTGAGCCAGGGGCTGTTATTTGTCCACTGTGTTTAAAAGGCTCTAGTGGACCTGTCTTCTGTGATTTTTGTCTAGTTCTTTTTTGAGCATGTTCAGTCTTTTGCCCTCAACAGCTTACTCTGTCAATGAGTTGGACAGGCTATTATATAATGTGGTTTTAAATTTGAAATTTTGTCTGGAAATTTCATTGGATATCCTCCAGCTCCTAAATTATGATGAAATACCGAATTGTCTTGTCCTCATTTTCTATGACTACCATCAAAATCACTGGCAAGCAAGGATTCTTCTAGAGTTTGAATGAGAACTACAATGTAACTAAATAAGAAAAGCATTCAATTTTACTTGTTAAAACAAAACATTTGCAAAAGTCACTGATCCCAAGAACCATGGTGAAACTATTTTCTGTCCTGTGATACAGTTCTAAAGTCATAATGGGGTGGGTACTCTAATGCTTCAAACACTTGACTGCTGGGAAAAGAATAGTGATGATGGCTTAAATTTATTTACTAACAAATATTTATCTCTAACTTGAGTCCTGTGCAGATAAACTACGTTAAATACATGAAAAGATAAAAATGATAAAGGGACTCATCCTTTTAGGATCAGTTTGGCCCCTTAAAGGTTTATGAAAAGAATTTTTTTTTCTTAATGTTATTTTTGGCTTATTAATTCTATCTTGTTTAGATGCTGAGCTATAACTTGAAAAACATTCAGTTTCTGAGGAACACAGTTATTTTTCTGCTTGGGGCTTGTTCAAAAGCAGGTTTGGAAGTGAAGTTCAAATTAAACTGTCAAAGGTGAACTGACTGAATCACATTATCTTGCTTGTCTTTAATAGATGAGATTGCAGGTGTGGTAACTTAAAGATCAAAATTTAAAAATCAGTCCTCATAAAAAAAGCTTCATTAAAAAATAGTTTTAATTTACTATGGAAGTTAGGAAACCTATACAAAAATCACTTTATTGAAATAGCAAGAGAACATACAGCAGAGGCTTGCCCACTTGTCTCATAGTCACTCGTGGTTGCTAATGAGATACCAAAAGAGCCAGGGAATAAAAAATCATAACCAAATATTTCAATGCCTCTAAAGCACTATATCTGCCTATACCTGCAGAAATTCTGTCTGTGGCCTCGGAAGTAGGTTTGCTAGTATTGAGCAACCTGTCCTGATTAGCATCTATTAATTGATAGGTCACTCTTCCATCAGGTTATAGAACCATTTATTTAATTCCTTTCTGGATGTAACTGTCTGTGGTCCTTTATCAACCTTACAGAGGGCTGGCTTGTGCTTGAATGTTGATAATTTCAATGTTTTGCTTTTTTTGTTTGTTTTGCTGTGTCTTGTCCCAGGTGGTCAAATCCCTTCCTACATGCTGTTGAGAAACTGTAATCCTTTTAAGATTACTGTCAAACACAATGAACAAAAGAAGCTGATAGACCAAAATATGAACGTGGGTGGAAAAGAAATTACAACCTTACACACAGGTTAAGTAGGCAATGTAGGCCATGCCTGGACAACATTCTAATTTATTGACAGCAATCAATGTTTCATTTTTGACAGAGATATTTTGTTAACAACTTTTCAGTCTATGCTATATGAGGGAAAACGAACACTATTAAATAATGTGACTATGACTTGGATCAAATACTGACTTCCCATTCTGGTTCCTAGGTAATGTCTTAGCACTTTTTGTGTGATTTTAAGGACTGATTCAACCTGTTGCCTCATGGCAGGGGTTTAAAACCAGGTCTTTCTGGACCTCTATGCAATATAGACCTTAACTTCTGCTCAAACTTTGGCATATTGATTTCCCCTTTTCTTCCTCAATTAATGGCTGGACCTCTATGCAATATAGACTTAACTTAACTTCTGCTCAAACTTTGGCATATTGATTTGCCCGTTTCTTCCTCAATTAATTATTTTTGGAGCATTTACTTACTGGTAAATATTTTTTAAAAATGTTTTAAAGTGTTTTCACATTTCGTATTATTGATTCTGATGTAAAAGATTTTTTTTTTTTTCATGGGTTTGTAAATTAGTATTATTGATTCTGATGTAAAAGATTATTTTTTTTCATGGGTTTGTAAATTAGTCATGACCTAGTAACAGAATTATGCCTGTTAGGGACATTAGTAACATGAATAGTTTGACAATACAGCTGAATTAAAATAACATAAAAATAAAAGTTAATAACCACTACCCACATATATTTTTAGCAAAACCAGGTTAGTTAACTTGCTTGCTCATAATTCCCCTCCTGTGCTAAAGAGGTGGCACAAGCTGTCACAATGCAACAACTTACAAGAATTAGTATACTTCAGGACAGTGTCTTACTGCATAGATAAAAGTAATATAATTTAGTTATTTAAACATGAATTAAGTCTCTTTTGAATTCTTCAAATGCATTTTTCAAAGCTGAGGCCTTTAATTTTGTAATGCAGACATAAAACCCTGGGTCCATTTCCTATGAATATTTAAATATCTGTAATTCAACTTTAGTATCAGGTCTGTCTGTGTACTTTGGCATTTTTAGCTCTTAAAATTGAATAAAATACATGAAATAGTTAAATATTTGTTCATCTATCTGTTTTTAAAGACATTATGTACATGTCCATCAAATGGACGATGAAGACAAGAGTGGGATTTCAGTACCCCTTAATGAACCTTGAACTACTGATGAAGGTCACTGGGTCAAATTTGTTCATTTTCTAAAATGGGGTAATCCATCATGTGGAAAAATACACTGAGGTTCTAAACGAAAAGGAATCATGGTCATATATAATTTTGGGGTATTTATTGTTTATCTTTTATTTTTGGTCACAATTTTACTCATTCTGTGCTTATTTAGCTAGCTACTGTTTCTTCTCGTTATAACTCCTACATGTGTTTCCTAGGTTGGGAGTTGTGAAAATCTCACAGACTTGTTCTTACTAAGAGAGTAGAAGAGATAAGAACCTTACAGGAATGCAAAACTAACAGAGCAGAGCAACAAGGCTAATAGAGAAAAGCAGCGGGAGCAAATAGAGAAAGAAAATCCCCACTGGTGCAGTGCAGTAATGTGTGCTGGACTGTACTGATCTTGTGCCCCTAGAATTGAGCATTGTGATGTGTCATAGAGGAACAGTATTGCTGCATGTGATGGTGGTAGTCACAGCAAGATCAGAGGAATCTACATCCTTTGGTACAATGGCTGCAGAATATTCAACATCCTTTATCCTTTCCATAGAACTGTGATCCATGTTATAAAATGTCTACAGTTTTGCATGTGTTTTCCTCCTGTGTCCATAAAAATACTAGCTATGAATCATCTGGGGACTGATGTTTTACTGATGTCTGAGTCTGCAACACATCACTGAAATAATGACTAAGAAATGTCTTTGGTGGTCAATGCCCATTCAGAGATTGAGTAGTTTTAAAATTTTTGAGAGACAATATTGGAGGCCATTTAATGCCTTTGGATCCCATAACTCTAAGGTGCCCTGTTAATTTCCTTAAATGTCTCCCTGCTGTCTTCAATGTCTTCTGACATTGTTAAAATAATTATTATTTTACACCACAGAGAATCTCCTACTGTCAAACTAGAGAGAGAGGGCAAAATAAGGCTTGAAGATTTGCTGTTTTCTAGAGATGTCATTCTACTTCTGTCTGGCTGTATCGATGCACACCAGGGAGAGATGTGTTGTTTGTCATCAGTGTCAGAAATCATAAAGAATGCTCACTCAATTGTTTTTCAGGAGAGTAATTTACTGAAAGAGATCTTAAATGAGAGGTCTGGGGCCTTGCTGGAGAACTTAGATTTTATACAAAGCTGAATACCAGAACCTTGCCTGAGGGCTTGTTTGTAATAATGAATCTGTTTGTGATACCAAGCATGAGGAGAAGCTTGTAAATGGGAGGAACAACTCTGTAGGATACCATCTCAGGCCAAAAGAGTTTCTCTGGATACGCATTTTTTTGTACTGAGTTTTAAAAACATGGGCTTATGAATCTGGAACTGGTCCAGCCTATGCCAAAGTCTGAGTTTAATTAAATGTATACATTAACTTAATCAAAATTATGAGTAACCTTACAAGTAAGTAAATTTTTCTGATAATTTTGTTGTAACACAGACCTTTTACCATAATTTCATTCAAACATGAGGAGGAAAAGGAGAAAATACTGTATTAAACAAAATAACTTCAGTAATAGACCAAGAAAAGCTTAATTTTCAAAATAGCTTAAAAATCTGCCTGCAACTATTATTTTGGTTTAAGGCATTTTTACTTATAAGAAGATACAAGAACTAAAAGTGTGTGGAGTTCCCATGATCCCATGAAATGCCACAGTGGAAGCATGAAGAGGAACTTTCTTCAACCACTGCAGGAAGCAAACAAATTTATTATTTAGTAGGCAGGAACAAGCTGATATTTAACAATCAAAAAGAGCTAAATGCATCTTCAGTCCAGAAATTAAGTCCAGAAATTCGTTTTTCTTCTGACTGTGCTGTGTTGAATGCTTCTTCAGTATTCAGATGACTAAATGGATGTCATAAACAAAACATATTACACACAGGGGAAATAAAATGGTTGTTCTCAAATTTTTTTTTCAATTAATCACCTCACTGTCCTGCAGAGTATCCCCTGAATAACTCCTAAGGTTAGAAAGAACAATGTATTTTTTGTAACAACATTAATAAAAGTTTGAGGTGGGGGATTGAGGTGTGTTCTCAACTTCATTTTTGTAGAGTTTTATTTATCTCTTGCAAATCTAAGACCTATCTGTTGTTATTCATATTCACTTTCAAGATAAAGGACAGAAAGATTTTTCCAATTATATCAGTAGGAAGTGATTGCAAGTGATAGTTGAGGTACAGCAATGGGAACATCATATTTCTTTAAGTGAGCTGTTTTTTTTTTTTAAATACGTTCTATATGTCATTATTTGGTAAGAAACTCATGGGAACAGTGATCAACCAGTCCAAGGCTTAGTGAGGAATTATGGCTCTGGGACAAAAATATTCAGGATTTTAGCCTGCATGGCTTAGTGGCTAGATTTTAAAAATACTTAGTGGCAGAAAGATGCAAGTAGTTTCTTTAATCCCTAATTGAAATAAACTGAAACAGGCTCCCAGGAATATTTGAAAACTCCCATAGGTGCCGTTGCCTTGACTAGAATGACCTAAATGGTTGAGTTCTTTTTCAGAGTTACTCAGGCAGTTCACAGTCCCACCACTTGGCCCACTTTTTCCTAGATATGTAGCAAAATAGCTTAAGGTATAGTTGAGCCACTTTGAAGAATAAAGTGCTTTTATGTAAAACTCACGGTCTGTGTTCAGTAGAGCCTGTGTTCAGAGCGGCTGGATTGTCTTCAGAAGTGTAGGACTTAGTTCAAGACCAGATCATGTTTATGGATTTTCTCACCAGGACAGGCCTTAATAAGTTGTTTCCAATGCAAAGAAAATAGACCTGGAAAACAAGGAATACTATTTTATCAGCTTTAAATGCTCAGGTATGTCATCCTCATAAGTCTAATGAGTTTTTAGATGGAACCTTCAAGAAGCAAAGATAATAAAAGCCCGTGTAGCACAGGCATTAATGAAACTGCCAGACTGCAAGCTGATAACACTCTGCATGATACCTAATAAATTATTAGTCTTAAGGCATTATTTCACTTTATACAACAGGTTTGTGCATGGTCATTGTAAGCTGTGTGAGGAAGACTGAATTAGTAATGGAATTGCTATAAACTGGATCAAATCTGAGACAGTTGGAACTGGTTAATTTAGTCAAATAATTAAAAGCAAAGTGTTGTTACTGCCTCAGTTCCCTTGGGGTATTTTATTTCTATTTACAGAGTAAATAATCTGACTACAGTAGGTATTGTCTCCAGGCAGAAACCAGGCTGTACTGCGCAAACAGTGAGCTGCCAAATAGTTGATATCAGAGAACCAACTGCACCAGGCATGCAGGACATGTTTGTTGGAATGTACCTTTGGACTTGGATTCCTCATGGAGCACTTTGCACGTGGCTTGTTTAGACTGAAAGTGTGATTGGACAGCTACACAATGACTTGGCTGGTCATTTTAAGGACAGATGAGAGGGATTTAGGCTTTTCTACATTTTAGTCCAAAATAGTTGGATTAGAGAAACATCAAAAACCTTTCAGTTGGAAATGCTACGACAGTCTTGCCTATTCGGAAATCTTTTCCAGAGAAGAAATGTGTATTGGTAGTCTAAAAGACAGATATTGGGTACTGGTATATGGGGGGAATACAGCCCTCTAGTCTATAGAAAGGAAAGAAATGGCTAAGAAATTCACACGTCTTCCCTGCTTTTGGTTTGTTTGGTGTGGGTTGTTTGTTTTTTTTATGGGTTGGTGTTTTTTGTTTTTTCTTTCTTTCTCTTTTTTTTTTTAATAATACATCGAATTAGCCTAGTTCCTTTATTCATGTGAGAGGGAAAAACAGAATTTGGTAAAGCTGTTGATTTTCAGCATAGTGGAGGTCACCAGAGCACAACCAACACAAGGATGAGTTCAATCATTGTGTCCCTTCAAATACCCTAGGACAGTGAAAATGCAAAAGGTCATACAGATATGCATGAAGGGACCCTATTAGAAGAAGGATGACAGGGAAAGTAATAAAGGATCATTCCTCAACAGTGACTGGAAGAATTCTCAATATTTTCTTTGTTGAACTTTTTCAGAATACTGAAAAGCAAATAGAAACCCTTTTTTTAGTCAGGTTTTAGGTAAATGTTTAAACAGTGAGATTTATTTTCTTCACAGTAGGTCACCAATTCATTGTTTAAAGGGGACAATAAATATTCAGCACAGAAGACAGTACATGGGAGGAAGACAGGCACATATACAATAAAGACCTATGAGAAGCAGACACAAAATTTCAAGATGCCTTAAATCATCCCTTTGCAACACATGTACAGGCAAATGATCAGATGTTAGGCTGCATGTGATTGTCAGAAATTCAATAAAACTATGAAAGTAAGAAACAGGTGGATCATAAATGAACAATAAGGAAGCAGAACTGAGCCTGAAAGGGAGAATGAATTAAACGCACCAGAATTTCCTTTGCTATGGCACCATTTCAGGTTCAGTATTTTTCCTGTTCCAAGGGCATGGTTCATTTTATAGCTATTTCTGACAGTAGTGCATCAACAGAGAAGGTGTCCAAGCAGAGAATTTGGCACATAAAGTAACCTGACAGAGTAAATTAGTAGCATAAGCACTTTGCAATCTGAATATGAAGTAATTTTAGTTTTGATTTCCAGTCTTTAAACACAAGTACTTTTCTTGAAAAATCATGTGTGGCAAAAATATGCTTTCTGCAATAGTAATTTCCATTAATTTTCTTCACACATTGATTTAACCATTATGTGAGTAAGGACTGTAACTTAAAAATAAAAATAAACATTTATAGAACTTTGCATTAAGGTTTTATAAATTATGTGCAACATGTCATTAATAGATCCAGCAGAATTTTAATCAAATGTCATTAATCAGTCCTAGAAATCCATGAATAATTTATAATAATGCATTCCTTATAACCAGCTATAGTACATATTATCAGTGATTGTGACATATTCAGGAGTATTATTAAAAATCCTTATTCATAAACTATTTTTAAATGGGATAATAAGTGATATATGTCTAAACTCTTTATTCCCAATGACATCATCTACTTCCTGATTAGCTAATTATTGACTATTGTTAGTGTTCCTTTTGTGTAAAGGATTTTAGATCCTTCCAGTTCTGTGCAATTTGGTCTTTGCTGGCAGGTTGGTTATAAATATATTGTGCATTTTTAGTTATAATCAGATGTTTCTAGTCCTCAGATGAAATGTTTCTGTAAAATCACTAGTTTATATCATCTCTTCTGTATTGTGGGAGTGCTATGAAACAATAGTTACTGTTTTAATTGCTGCAAAGTCTGGCAGAATTATGTCTAACACTGATACAGATTTGGTGCAACTCTGCAACAAGATATTTGTTTCAGTCATTCTCTGAAAATGATGACATAATATCTTCAGCCTAGAGCAGTCAGATCATTCACAGTAGAAAAATTATGTCGTTTTCCCTCTTTTGGCTTACT
The DNA here is from genome assembly GCF_017590135.1 of Pyrgilauda ruficollis. NCBI lineage: Eukaryota > Metazoa > Chordata > Aves > Passeriformes > Passeridae > Pyrgilauda > Pyrgilauda ruficollis. The sequence continues at coordinate 9,189,623 of NW_024525156.1, forward strand.
TCTCACAGTTTTTGTATAGTAGGACTTACTAAGCATGCCCTTTCCTCTGCAGTTCTTGATATGACCACTACCATTTCTCCCAAGTTTCTCTGCTGACTTCCTCTTCTAGTTCCTCTCCCTGATGGGTAATTTCAGACCCCAGAAGCTGAAGAAAAGAAGCTGTGATGACCCTTGCCCTCTATCTCTCTAAAAAACCCAAAACAAAATGTGGAAACCCAGAAGGCCATGACTTGAAGGAGCTGCAATGGCAGTATTTCAATGTGAACATGAGTTTGAGGACTAAGTTCATCCCAAAGTTCCTGTTGGGCAGGAGAAATGACATTTAATATAAGTGGACTGTCTTCTGTCTGCTGGTATATCAGTAAAGGAGTCAACAGATAAATAGGAACATCCTGAGGAAGGTAATTACTCTTTGGATCAAAATTAAATCCATGTCCATGTGTGGAGGTTCTTGGTTTAGTCAGAGGAAAACATTATGGAGAAATTATTATTGAGATAGTAGCTAGTCTAGTCATACTTGTCTAAACTTAGATTTTACTAAAGCCTAATTTAAATAATTATCTTCTTAAATTAATTGCAAAAAATTAAGCCAATCCCCAGATGTTTAGAAAAACACAGAGTTCTGATGTGCACCCACCACTAGTGTCCCTTTCAGGCATTACTGCTTGGAACTGACCCTCTGTGCTGGTGATTACTGTTTTGAGAAATCAACATAAAAAAAAAAAAAAAATCTGTATTTACACTTTCCATGCTCCAATTTCTAGTTGTTTTAGGGCTACTCACCTTCACAGGCAGTTTTAGCAAAGGTCCAGGACTGGAGGAAGCATAGGCACAATCACTTTCTGATGTTGTTTTACCTTGGGCAATGTCATAGACAGCTGTGAACGGCAGGGCTTAGCTGCCACCATGGAATGCATGGCCTGTTCTTGATCCAGTGTATGGCACAGCCTCACTGATCCAGTTAGGCTTTAGAAGCACCTCTTTTCTTAGATAAATCAGAGTCCACGCATAACTGTTCTTAGTTCCAACACCTATCCCTTCAACGTGATGGGTGTATATCCTGTTTTAAAAAAATGATTACAAGATAGAGCCTGGGGATAGTTTTTATCTGCTTGAGTTTCCTGTGGGAATGAGTCTCAGATTTCAGCTTTTGAGAGTGTGAGTATTTGTTATTTCAACTGAAGGTCTAGATCTCTTCAAAAGGTGTTGTATCCAGCACACGAACTCTATGAATTCAAAATGACAGGAAGGCAAAGCATTCTTGGGGGCTACCTATTTACCGTATTTGTATTTTTGTTTTTTTTTCTGCCTGAAAGGCAACAAGACAAGCTTGTGATAAACTGAAAAGCAAGCAGCTTCTATTTCCAGATCTGCTTTTAAAATAGGGTGTATTATAACCTTACCTAATTTTCTCCAAAAAAATAAGTAAATTCATGTGACACGAGCTTGCAGTGAAGGCTCTGGATCCCAAAAATGTTAGTAGTAGTCACAAGAAGTGACGTTACCATGACCTGCAGTTTCTAGGCTTGGCTTTGGGAGTCTTCCTGTGAGTGAAGTCTCCACTCGCACCAGCAGGGAACTGTAAGTGTCTGTCTTAATTGCTGTAGTACACTTTCTGGTATAATGCACTTTCCTCAAAAACCCTTCAAAATATTTGCAGGCTCCTTGTCTTCTTTCCAACTTTCCCTCTCTTTTTCTGTCTCCTTCTCCTTTTGCTTTTAAGAATGATGTAAAAATTGTCAGAGTAGCAACCAAAAGAACATTTTTTTGTCAAAACATTTTTTGTAAGAGTTAGCTAAGGTGGCAGATTTGTATTCCTGCTTTAGGCATCACTTGAAGTTTGTTTACTACACACCTCAGTGAAATGTGTACCAAGAAATCAGTAGGAAATGTGTTAAAATGAAAATGTAGCTTTGAGTCACTAAAAAAAGGAGCTTTACTTATTGTTTTATCTGTCCATTTAAAATTCTAATTTCTTCTGAATTATCAACTTGATGCCAGTCATGGGAGTATAGAAGAACATTTTTATTAAGAATGTACTTGTTATCATATTTTATTTACAAATATTTGGACTTTTTACTATAAATCTATTGCTCTTTCCATATCTTTTAAAAGTTGTCTGCTGCTTAGACTACAGGATTTCTGCTGAATTCAGTGTGAGTTTTGCAACTGATGTAATGAAGAAGTCTTTCTATGTCTGTTGTATGAACAAACCTTTAATAGAAAGGTGAATATTTTCTTTTAATGAAAAACTCTTCCTGAAAAAGTTTTGAAATATAAAATCCACCAAGATTCGACTTTTGACATTCACCAATTCTCTATTAATATGTGTGCAGGTTTTTTTCAATCTTTGTAGCTCTTAAGCTTACAGCTTTGGGCTTTATACAGGTATGTAGAGATACATCACTGTGGAAGTGATTGGGAAAAAATGTCTGGAAAAATGTAAAGATTCATTTGTATGGTAATGTATTAACGTATGGTATTACATTAAATAGTAACATAAGAAGACTTAATAGTAGTAGTATCTCCAAAAATCCTAAAGACTTATATTGGAAGTGGTGTAAACTGACATGTTTTACTTAACCTTACTTCTTAGGGTAAATGAGGCCAAATTACAGCAGTCTAAATTCTAGCTGCCTTTTCTCTCATGACATTCCTTTATACCCATGATGTGGTGTAGAGAGGGTTTTCTTCAGTTTAGGACTCCTGCTAAAACCAAGGTGATGCTCACGTCTCTCTCCCTCTCCAACTGCAAGTACAAACGGCAAATATTATGGTTTGAGGTGAGAACAATTTACTGGAAACAGCAATGAGATTAAAAAAGGGACAATAACTGCACCAATATTAATAATGGAAGCATACAAATAAAGAGGATAATGCACATGCAAAAATGCTCATGCTGGACCCCACAACAATAAAAAAATACCAGACATCTCTCCCCACGACATTTTCTGAAGTGGAAGGAAAGCCCTTCTCCTTGCAAGTGGGAGTGAGTCCCATGGTATCAAATACCATTAGGGTCCTAGTCACACCATCACATGCATATTGCAAAAAAAATTAGCCCTGTCCTGGCCAAAACCAGGACAGCCCCAAAGTTCCAACAGTCTATCATAGTTGGATATTTATTATAAAGAATCAGGAAACAAATTTCCTTGGTTTCAGGAAAATGACCAGAAAGTGGTAACACTGGGTCCAAATTTCCCTTGAAAACTGAATGATAATTATATTGCAGCAAATTTAGAATAAGATACTTCACATGTTACAAATATAAGAGCTGTTAGCATAAAATCAGGGGCAAGAAAAAAATGTCTTCTATTCCCAACAGTTTCTAGTTTTATTAGAGAATCAATGTGAAATGTTTCTTTCCTGGTTTTCTGTTACAAGTAGGCTGAGCTCACGGTACTGTTCAAAAGCCACAAAATACCTTGAAGTTTCTGACATATGGTTGGGTGACTAGTCTGATTCCTTTCATGGAGTTAGTTGATAACCAAAATTAGTCATGAATGACAAATAAAGCTCATTATTTTACTGGGATGGGGGACACACTCTGCACTACTTAGTTCAAAATGACACAGAGGAGAGCAAAAGCAGATAGACTGTGCCTTGTTCTGAGACACAGCTGCCCTGAACTAGGGTGTTGCTCAGGTTTTCAGGTGTTTAGCTACCTCCATTAGCTTTAAGACTAAAAGACTTTCTTGCTGAAAGACCTATTAAACCATTTTGTGCTCTGCTGTGTGACTTCAGGATTTATATCTAAAGTGACATTTCTTTGGTCTTAAGTCAGATAGTCCAGAAGGAGTTCCGTCTTTCAGACTTCTGCACCAGGCAAACCTCAAGGCTGGAGGAAGTCCTGAATTACTTTGCAAATAGGCCTGGAGATGGTTATGTTTATTTGGTGCAAACCTTATGCATTTCTAGTTCAGAGAAGTCTGAGTAAAGAATAATAAGAACGGATAACAGTTCAACCTTCCTATTGGCTTTAGCCTCAGGAGGTAATTAAACACACTTTCATGGAGGCAACAAAAATGTAGTGTTTTTCACCCTGAAAGCTGACACAGCATTACTTTTATTTCTAGGCTTAGCATGAACATAAGCATTTGTGGTTTACTGACATAAAATAGGTCAAGGATTGAAGCATAATTAATTACATGCCTTTTCTATAGTGAATCCCCAAACCCTGTGGCTGAATGAATTCCATCAGATATACACACCTTTTTTTTTCAGCTTTACCCTTAGCTTTTTGTCAACACACAGTATTCAGAGTTCCTCAGATCTCTGAATTAATTATGCCCATCTACTCTGTTTTCATCTGCTCTGTCCACTGAGATTTATTTTATTTGTCCAATTTGTGACAGATATATAATTTGTTTTAGCTTTTTATTCCTCAAAATTGAAAACAAGTTTTGAACTACATGTTATTGCACTTCCCCAGCAACAGTGTAATAATGTCTTTATTATCATCAAATGCAGGTGTGTAATAATTTAAAGGTGACAGTGATTTCCTTGGGCATTTTCTTAAAAAAGAGAACAGCACAGCAGCATAAATGCTCTCCCTTGCAGTGTCAGACTTCAGTATTGTGCTTCTCAATGTGCTCACTGCATGGTCTGAAGATTTCTGTGTGCTGGAGGTACCTAAAAATTCCCTCTGTACCTTAATCCCCACAAGAAGCTCAGCTGTGCTGAACCTGGAGCTGAGGGAGGGCAGTGCTTCCCTAAATGACAAAGCAGAAAGTCAGGTTTCCCCTCCCGCAAGAAACACAGCCACCACTGTGATGTGTTGCTGCCACATGGCAGGGAAAAGCAGGGGTCAATTTATCCCTCTATTTCTCTCTAAATAGTGTCCCTTTTCTTCTGCTCTTGCCTCTGCCTCAAGGGCAGGAGTCAGGGAGCTGGTGAAGAGCCCCGTTGCTCAGCCTGGTTTTTGTGCAAGGAAGGGACAGTGGGGCACAAAGGCTTCCTATTTCCTCTGCCCCCCACATAAAACTGTGTCTGTACCACACAGAACAAAAGCACCCAGCTGTTTGCAAGCTGCTCTGTGTGTAATGTCAGCATCTCTATGTCTGTGCCTGTATGTGCTCATGCTTTGCAGTTCCCCTCTCCTTGGGGCACTTTGCTGTGCTCCCAGGAGTGCATTCATACTTGGGTTGCCCATGTCTGATGCTTAGTGTGGCATGTACAAAAGGCCCATTGCAGTGAATGCCTTCTGGGCCTTGGTGGTTTTTTGCAGAGTTAGATGAGTGTCATGGAATTATCCCCAATGTTCTGCCCCTTCTGTTCATGAGAAATGATCAAAAAATGTTCACAAAACAGAACTTTTTCTTTATTAATGTGAGTAATTTTTTGGAATGTTTCAACTGGCTCCACTACTGAGTTCTCATCTGTTGTAATTTCTCCTCCTGGGCAAGAGAAAACCAACGGCCATCCTTTGGACTAGGAGCCAATGGATTAATTTGTAAGTTTTCCAAGTATTGAGCATTGCAAGACAAAGAGATTTTGTAATAGTGCTGGACATCATATAGGTTTTATGAACAACCTCACTTGTTAGAATTATTGCTTCCAGAACTCATCTAGAGAATTAAAAGCTCTAGTTTTCTCTGTCTAAACAGAAACCTCACTGCTGGAGAAATGATCTTATGAAACAGCTCCAAGCTCTTAGTTACTATTTTTACCACCAAATTTGCCTGCAGCTGCCAGTTTGAATTACTTCCATCTTTTCTCTGCTTAGAACAACCAAGGCAGTAGAGAAAAGAGAAAAAGAGGATCTTTAGAGATTCTGATTCTTTAGGATGCAGTAAGAATCTGGGTGCCTGAAAACTCGATAGGCATAGACCTGGAATGGATAGAACTATTGATTCCAGCATTTGTCCGTGTTGGTTCCTCCCTTTTCCTCATGTAACCAATTGGCTTATTACCATTGCAGTATAAATCTGTAGACAATCTAGGACAAAAATGTAAGTTAGTTTCCTTATGCACTGCTGATTTTTGTAGGGTTGAAGAGTTAGCTATTTGGAAAAAAATGTCCTTATTTAAGAATTCAAACCTAGGCTTGAATTTATAAAACTAAAACTTGGATTTACTAAAACTAGTAGCTATGCTTTTAAAGTTTCAAGTGATAAAGAAAAAATATAGCAAATGCTTGTAGTTTTGATTTATATAGTCTGATATGTGTTGACCTCACTCTGTCGACAAAGCAAAGGAGTGTGGAGCTGTCTCCTCTTATCACTTTTATTACAGTGATCAGTCCACTGTAATTTTTATCTATTTCCGGAGATACTGACAGTCTAGTGTTCCTGATTTTTGCTTTTCTGCAATCTAAAAAACTGTTTTAAAATAATCGTGGCAATTGAAAATGTGGTGCATATATTTAAAAATAAATGTATTTTTTCCTAGAGCATGCTATCTTGTTTATTATTGCCATCACTGAAATGAAGGAAAAAAAGTGATGAAATTTCAGGATTTTTGCAGAAAGTCTTAAGCTTGGTCATGTCATGATTAAATTTGGTTTCTACATTTTCTCAACTGTGTCACATAAAAAGAACTGTTATATGGTTCTCTCCCATGATGCATTCACAGTAGGGATGTTCAATAACTGCGCTATATTTTTTCTTCATATTCCAGTCATGTGACTGCACTAAAAATAGCTCTGCCTGTGACTTCTGGCTTTGTAGATTTGCTATATTTGCTGTAAATGGAAGAAGATGAGCAGGGGCTTGGAGTTGCTCAGTAGTGGTCTCTTACTCAAGCTGTGAGATGTCATATAAAGCAGCAGATATTGACAGAATTAATTTGAATTAATACTGTTTTTTCTTCACATTCTAATATTGTGTTCTATTTATGGACAGATAGGGAAAAGTAGATATCTTCAGAATACTTTGAACTTCACTTCTAATTACTTCTATTTTAAAATGCAAGTTCAGATGAAAGGTGGAATTAGGAGGTTAATCATCATGCACTTACCTTCTTTCTCTGGAGAACAGAGTAACATTTGTGGCAAAAACCCCCAGATTCTCGATCACCAAGGCAACAGACTAACCTATGCTAATAATGCAAACATGATTATATATAAAGATTAATATTTTGTGGACTGCATGGTGGGGATTCCAATGGTTTTATTAAATAAGGTACTACAGAAAATAACCTGTTAATTAACCTTTAAAATTTACCAAAAGGAGGGCTGTGTGGGTGAGTGCCTGGGAACGTTAATGCAAAGGGCAGAAGACACAGCAGGCAATATCCATGATGATAGAACATCACCTGGTGGGAGACAGATTTACAAACCAATGCCCTACTGCTTTGAGATAGAGACCATTTTGTTTTCACAACTTTCTGCTGGACTGACAATCCACTGAGGCTTTGCATTTCCTTCCAGCTGCATTCTTGCCACTACTTTGATGGATGTCAGGGCCAGAAGAAGCATGTGTTAGGACTGGTCCAGAAGATAATCTGCTGTACAAAACGTTTATGGTCTACTTCAGCTGAAGTCAATGGAAGACTATTGATTTAAGTTGAATAGAATCTCTCTCCTTTTTTAAAGAGAAATTTTCTTCCTTCTAGCAACTAGCTTTTCATGGGATCTTGGCTTCTAGTTAATAAAATAGAGTGCTCAAATTTTATTTATGCTATAGTGTAGCATATTTTCATGCAGTGTTGAGTAATCTTCTGGGTAAAATGTGTGTACTAAATTTCTTACACACAGCCAATGTAATATAAAGGAGTCTTATTGTGAATTGAAATCATACCTGTGCATATTTACTTTATTTGCAACCTCTGTATTTTCATAGTGATTTCCCTTCCTGGTGGAGAACATTAATTTTCAGATTAAAATCTAGTTAACATTTTCCTAGTTAGTGCTGCCCAGTGTTTTATACACAACATCAATGAATTTTGAATATAGTGACAACTGAGGAAATGTGTGTATGTATGTACATAACATGTAATATGCTTGATACTATATTTTCTCTATTTATCAATATATTCAAGAGATTATCTGTCTTTTCTCTTGCCTTGCTTTACACAGCAATTCTCAGAGAAAGCAACAGAGGCCTGGCAGCAAAGTGGCTTTAACTCTTGATAATAATTTATTTGCATGGAAGCTCGTCTGAATGAATCAACTTTTACTTCTACCACAACATTTTTTCAAGTCTGAGTTCTCCAGAGAGATAACTGAATGACAAAACAGTACTTTGACTGAGAGGAGAGGAAACCTGAGAAAGAAGCCTGAGGTTTTAAGAAATTGTTTTAGGAAGACTCTGAAAAACTGAAGAGAGTAGGAAGAGAAGAAAAAGTTAAATACTGGCTGGTGACATGGGAGGATTTTTTTTGCTGGGAAGCAAAAACAGGGGAGAGGAAGGATTCTGAAAGCTGCACTGCACCCTGACCCAGCCGAGACAATACCTAAGCATGATTAAATGGTATGTGAGAAAATACTGAGAGGGACTTCTCCTGATGCCAGAAAAAATTTGCTTGTCAATTTACTATTAAGTATCCCTGAAAAGGTGAACTGTAAGTCAGGAGTGTGTGTATTCAGCTGGACGTCTGGGGAAGACAGCTGTGCTTGAAAGACATTGGCATATCAACAGTGGGTGTAGGCCTTTGTAGATGCGTGCCATAGGAGGTGCTATTTTTACACATTAGAAAATGAATAGGGAAGGTAGTAAAAGGGATTATTTAAAACCTTCCCAAGAGCAAGCCAGCAAGAGATTAGATGGCAAAAATACAAAAATGTCATCTCTCACCCTTTAATAAATTAATCCAAATTGTATTGGGTTTTTTTCTCTGCTCTTATGAAAAAATGTGTCAGAAGAATGGACGTCCAGAGTTAAAGACAAGCAAGCAAAAGTCAGTCCTCCATAAAACTAAACAAAAAATATTCTTACACTGTCCAGTGTGTTGCATTTACAGCATTGAAGAAAGGTAACAAATAGACACAGGGAAGAGAAGCTAATGCCCATTTTGAAGCCTCTGCATACTGCCTTGCCCACAAAGGAATCACAGCTGATTTTGATGGTAAAGATTTGTGTAAAATGTCATGACATGCATGGTGAGTTGTCTGATCCCTAGAAGAGAAGATCAGTCTTTAGTTTAGTTTAGTTTATAATCTTTTAACAAAATGTTTAAATTCCCAGTGTAATTCACGGCAGTGTAAACATTGAGCAGCCTGGTCCAGGAAATGCTGGGACATATTTGGTAGTCCTGCCTGTGTTTTTATGTTAAACTATGGCTTCTGTGGGCTTTGGTCCAAGTTATCCATTTTAAAACTCCATATGACCTGGAATTTTTGGCTGAACCATATGCATCATGAACTAAAATTTTATATATTCTCATCATTCTGAAGTGGGATAGATCAGAGTCACGTTCTCTGAATTTGTCTGTTACAAAGAGCTCCTTTGCTCTGCCAAAGAAAAGCACAAAAAATATTCATAAAGCCTTGCAGAAGAGGACAGGCATTATGATCTTCAGCCCAACAGACAGTTAAATGGACATGGCAGAAGGACACCAAGACTATCAACCACAAAAGGGACCCAAAAATCTGGAGTCCAAAAGTAGTAAAGTCTGGGATTTTTATTTCAGTGAAAGTTAGACTACCTACATAGTAGACATGTGTTAAAATATCTAGAAGGATGTAGGCCTGACTGATTACTGAAAGGGGAATTGAGGCAGGTCAGAATTAGAAGGGATTTTCCCCAAACAGATTTGAGTTCCACAAAAATTAATATTATCACAAAGCTAGCCCCAGCCCAAGATAAAAATCCCTATGAATTGAAGAAAAATGGTAGGAGCTGGAGTTACTAAGAAGCAGGACACAAGCATACAGTCAAGTGAAATCAAGGCCTCAGGAAATACCACAAATTATATCCTTTTCCTACCATTCAGCATTTCAGGTAGCAAATCTACAGCCAAAACCTTCCTTTTCGGTGTGCCCTGCACAATTTCCTAATTTCTGAATACTCAGATTTGAGCAGTCTTTGTAGCCTCAGGCTCAGGTCAGTCACGTAACCCAACACTTCCTACCAAAGAATGAGATAAGGCCAGAATGATTTATCAATCTAGAGAAGAAAATGATATCTTTTTGCACAAGCTGCTGGGCAAAATCAATTTTTTAAAAAATTTCTCTGTTTTTCCACCCAATTTCTTTGCTGTAAGGAATATTTTATTAAAGATACAGACAGATTCACTATGGTTAAATAAGTTCAGCACTTGTCATTTAATTTTTTGTCTCTTCAGCAGTTTGGCTATTAAAGAAAAACCACAAATCTTAAAGGCAAGATCAAGTAGATTTGAAAATATCATTACTCTTTCTTCATATGGCCCATTCATTTAATGACTACAATCCACTGTAAATCTGCTTTTGCTTTTATTAAAAATCAAGCCCTCACATTTAACTAATATGGTCATCTTTTTCTCATAGTGCCTATGGTGTTATTTACTGTCTGCTGTCTAAACAAACACAATGCTAAGAAGAGTTACAGCAATATTAGGATAAATAGATATCTGTCAATAAGAGTCAAATTTGGTTCATTTTTTCTTCAGTGCATAGACAGCTTTTTTATAGAAGGAGAAATTATTCCTTTGGCACTGTTTAAGACTTGTCTATGTATATTGTGGGAGATGAGTGGATTGGTGGGTTGCATTCTGTCCCTTTTTTTTCCCCCAAACTTTCTCTTTTTTCCTCCTAGCACTTGAAGACCTCAGAGCAAAATCATATTTACATCACAGCTACACAGTTCAAGTGTATGAGATGTCTTTTTTTTGCCTGTTGGTGTTATAACCAAAAGAGAGAATAGACCCTTCAGTTCCAGACAAGTAGGCATGAATATCTGAAGAGTGTTTGTAGCAGAAATAATTTTGTCTTCTGAACATTATCCTAGATGTTGTGTTGCACACAGGTGGGTAAGGGATGAAGTTTGGTACAGGGATGTACCATCAGCAGATGTGATCTTTCGGTCAGAGAGGTAGGGAAGATATTGTCACATTTCCCACCCTAGTAATTTTTCCCTAGTAATTTTGCAGTATTTTCTCTTTTTGATAAGGATTTCTGAAAATAATTATGATTAAAAAAAAAAAAATTGTCCTAAGTTTAAGTAGGTGGCAGAAACTCATGGCTGCAACAGTTAAATATTTCTAATTTTTTTAAAAATTATTTTTTAAGCAGTAGTGCATTTGAAATATTTTTACACAGTTGCATAAGAATAGGATGGAAAACTCAGGAGTAGAGGTGATAAAGGATGTCTTCCTTCATTTGCAAGTCTATAGAAGACTTCCTCTTTTTTATTTCATCAATCTAGTGGTGCAGACAGCAATAAGGCTAAAATGAGGTTAGTTTTGAGATAGATTGAATCTGTCAGTGTGCACTAAACTTTGGCAGGATTCCATAACAGCCTGAAAGTTGGTGAGCTGAGATGAAGAAGCACTTTCATTGCCATAAACTAGACATGTCAGCATGCTGACGCCTAACACCCAGGGAAAAAAAAAAAAAAAAAACAAACCTTGAGCTTTCAAGAGATACCACACCTGTTTCTAATAATAAATGACATGTTACTTCCTAGCTATTCTCTTAAACTGAGCTATGTTTATCTTCTACCTGACTCCATGATAACTTTGAAGTTTGGATAAAAAGTCTTTTCAAAAAGTAATTCCCATTCACGGTCCAGACCTTGGTAGGCAGTAATTACAATGCTGCCAACTAAAGAAACTTGTTCAGCAAATTTCATCACCAATTTGCAATACTCACAGAACAGTTTTATCCAGCTGTGGGTACATCAGTGCTCCTGGTTGACTTTAAGTTCACAAATGTGAAGCAGGATAAAGGCACACAAAGCAACTATACTGGAATGATCTCTACTGTGAAGTGGGCAGTTTGTTTTGTCAAAAAAGAGAATAGAATTGGATTTTGTATTTGATAGTTTGAAACAAAAGCCACTGCGCCATTTCACCTTACAGTCCAGCTTTCAATAGTATATCTTGGCAAAATGCAACACTGTTTCTGTTTTGGCATCCAAAGGGAAATCTGTTCTTCCAAACGGTATATCCATCCTTAATCTAAAGTGTTTAAGATAATCAGATTTGACTGTAAAGAGTCAGGATCAATAACAAATAAACATGTTTTCTGCTGATCAGCAGGTATTCTAATTCATCAGCACTTTCAATCATTTTATTGAGCTTTGTTCAGGTCTATTTTCACAGGCACAACATTTTATAGTGTAAAAATGCTTGGCAAATAAATGTAACTACAGAAAATTGCTATTAACAGCAGGTATAATAAGACTCAGTTTGAAAAATTCTTAAAACCATTATAAAGTCATGAAAGCAGGAAAACAGAGCAGAGCAGTAGAGTATTGAGTTAAATCACAAAGATTGCTTCCTTCTACTTTTCCTCTGTTTTCTTTTCAAAGATTTTTAGGAGGATTTTATAAGGATTTCTAATTGAAGCCTAGTCAGCTCTGGGAGCTGAAACTGGGGTTTTGATTTTTTAAAAATTTTCATTTTTTTATTTATTTATCTCTGTTTGTATTGACTCTATCAGAGCTGGTCCAGAACTAGAACTTATATACACCAGAGAAATAAATGAAAAAAATTGATATACATAAATGTTCATTTGAAGAACGTATTTATTTAAAATTGCTGTTTATGATGGCTTGGTTGTCTCTCTATTTTTTTGTCATACAATAAATAAAAGTGTGTGTTACCTGAGGTCCTGCCTCTGGCTAGCTTTGTAACAATACAAAAATAAAATAAAGGTTGTTTTTTTTTTTTTTAAAGACAAATTTATTTTCTTTTTTTTTGAGTTCTTCACAGTGAAATAGTTTTGGTGGTGCATCTGAATAAGTAGAGTGCAACAAAATTCAAACCAGGTGTATGAGACTGCATCCCCATTCACATACTTATTGCTGCTCCTTTCCACATCTGATCTTAATTTGATTCTTTTGGTTTGTGAAACAGTGCAGTAAGTTTCACAATAATCTCCACATTTTCTTTTCCTTTCCACAACTGAAAACACAGAAAGTCAAAAAAGAGGGAAAAAAAATAGGGTCATAACAAAAATCTTATGTTCCCCAGCAAAATTTAATTCTACAAACAGGCTAAGGATTAGACAAAATTGAGGCTTTTCATAAAAATTAATGTACTCTTTTTTCCTTCTTATCTTTTTCTGTTTTAATATGAAATTTCAAAGAGGATTTTCAATCCTCTGTTCCACAGGGAGTAGTGCTATAGTGCTCACTGCTCAGGTCAAAGTTGACCTCATGACAGCTCAATCAATTCTTCTGTTTCAGTCTGTTTCTTGCAGATGCTGTTAGGAGAGGTTATTGAAGTGAACACATCTTCCCACCTATGTCAAAGAAAGAAATATTCACAACAATTATAAACACAGATTTTGAGTCTTCTTATGGTTGATGTAATAACTTCATTTTGCAGGTAATACAAAATAGTTGATGGCTATGTTTTTGGCAAATGAGCTTTATAATACCTTATAGATGGCTACAGAGCTGATAAAACCATTCTAGTACAAACATAACTAGTTTGTACTTTTTATTTTTCCAAATGATTTGTCAGCAAACCAAAGAAGTTTTCAGTTCTCTCTCACTCAGTTTTAATCAAATGATGTAAAGAAACTTTAAATTTGAATCAGTAATGAAACAATGGTCACACAGGCAACTCATTTCTTTATCTATTGCTCTGAATAGATCTCTGTGCTCTTCACTACTTGAAATTACATTTCTCAACATCATCTGGAAAAGAAATACCTCTCTGACATCAATTAAAATGCCCCTGAATTTCATTTCCTTCAGATTTTGTTAGAAAAAATTTTGGGCACATTACTTTCAAGTAGGCAGATCTCCAGGGTTGCATAATTGTTTTGTTTTTCCTTTTTTTTTTTTTTTTTTTTCTTCCCCTGGTACCTCTGTGAATTTTATCTTGGGATTGAATTTCTTGGGGATTCAAAGCAACAAACAGAATCTATGCACTAACACTTCCTGTGACTCTGTGAGAGGCTGATGGAGTATTTACAGCATTGCCTTCATTGTAATTGTGTGAGAGACTTCTTTGTAGTCCAGATAGGATGTTAAACTTAATGATGCCATTGGCAGCACTCCAAACTATATCTTAAGAGACACATATAGGTGGATGTATTCCTGAGCCTTTATTTTCACTAAATCAAACATAGTTGACACAGACAAAAAGTTCTAACACAAGATAATTCTCTGCAAAGTCTCTCTTTGTGGAACAGCATGTGTGATCCAGCACTTGATTCTTGCAACCTCTTGAGATAAGACACCAGCTTTTGCCTAAGTTCAGTCTCAAGGTGCTATTTCTCATCACAGTCATGTACGTGGGGAAAGTTTAAGATTTCCTTTCAGTTACCCTGAAATTGTTCTCACAGTTTCAGTTCTAAAGGTTAGCTGTCACAGGGAAATGAAAGCTTTAAACAGCTCTGAAATATTGTTTGGAGAAGCTGTTGAAAAAGTCAACTGAATTCTGTGTCTGCTAGTAATATTTGGGCATATTTTAATGTCCCCTGGGATCCAATGTAGGTTGGTAATGTTGAGAAAATTCACAAACTCTTCATTCAGTCCAACTGGCAGGGCTATGTTACTGCAAGGAATAGAGGAAGCCTGTCTCTTTTCTTGTTGTGATGCACACACACACTACATACAGAGCCTGACGACTTCCCATGGCCCATAGGGTACATGTATTTTCCCTGGGTTAGACTTTCCAGATGTTGAACCTGTCTCTCTGTTGTGCTGTATTTCCTATTGCTGAATCTCATACATGTCAAACCCTTTTGATGTGAAGAAATGACAAAACAGTTTTTGTACGTGTGGCTTGGGATTTGGCAGATCCTCTAAATGAAAAACCATTTCCTGATGTGTTTGTTGAAGCAGCAAGAACTTGTAATGTCATTATGTAAACTGAAAAACTAGTAACTAGTACCACAACCCTGCGGGATCAACTCTTTATCAGGTTTACTCTCTCCTCTCTAGAAAATATTTTGGTTTTCTTTCTGTTTTCAGTTTCTGTTTTTAGTCTAAACCTAAAACTTTTGGTGAGACATTGGTTTTCTGTTGCCTGTCTGTTCACTTCTAGATAGGAAGTTACAGGGTAGGGAAATTCCTTTTTCTCCAGTGCTTTGGCAGTCATTCAAAATTAATTGTTTTTCCACTACGAGAGGTACCACCACCACTTGGATGAAATTTATTTTAGATTGTCTTTGGTTGCTCTGCTGGAATTTCCTAGACAGTGTCAAGCTTCAACTTCAAAATGAATTCCTGAAGTAATTCTGATGATTGAAGTAGAAATATTATAAGCCATTCACAAAACAAAGGTGTGACTCTAAAGCAAAAGACAAAAATGGAAATGTGTCGCTTCAGGTGTTGAAAGATACACTGACGGTAAACTGGAAAGATGACAGAGAGAGAATTTCCAACTATTAATTCCCATCTCTTACTTGTGGAAACATGCATATATCCATATATGAGAGAAACCTAACAGAATTATCCTGAGTACAAACTCATAAACTGCACAGCATACTTGAGATTTTTTATCTGTTTGGAGGGGGTTTAACACCACTTTGTGCTTTTAAATTGTATTTCGCCATAGAACTTGCACACACTTTGTTTTCCAAAAATCCTTTCTTAAGAAAGAAAGGAAAAAAAAAACCCCAAACCTCTGGGTAGAAGGAGTTGAGCTGTATACTTAAAAGAATTGGCCATCTCATTGACATGTTTAAATCAGGGTAATTCCATGAATTTGTAGCAGCTGGGCTTCTGGCACAGAGATTTAGCCAATCTGGGACCCAAGACAGATAGATAAGGAATCCTCCTCAAAGCATTTGAATCTCACGTTCTTTTTTTAATTAGGAGGCATTTGCAAAAATGGGCTGGAGAAAGATGCATGGTCTTGATCTCTTCACAATAATATCTATTTTCCTGTATCATATGTACCTTGTAGATCTATTTCTTATTTGTGAGCTAGCACCTCCCTCTATTTGCAACACAAAGTCATGAAATGTGTTTATTCTTCCTCTGGGGCTCTCAGAAAATGACACAGAGATAACTGTGTTTCAAGGAGCTTACACTGCCATAAATTCAGCTGAATTTGGTTCATGCTCTTCTCATTCTACTGGCCCTCAGTTTCAGAGCTCTGTTTAATTATTTACTCAACTCATTTCCTTCTTCCTGTAGTCATGGACTCTCTGATCCATGGAAAGAGGAGAACAACTACAGAATCAATTTCTTCTGCTTTTTTGAATTATGTGAATAGTTCTGAAATGGTGATGTGATTAATCAAGGCACTTAACTGTCAAATACTGGATTTATATGACAGTAAAGTGAGAGCTTTTGTATGTTACAATACACAAACACACAACCAGCCAAATTGCTTTGTGGGTGTAAGTCTGTGTGTAAGTCTTTGTGTGTATGTAGCAAAACACAAAATCAAATATTAAATCAAAAAGATTCAGACACAATTCTATTCTACTTTTCCCAGATGGGCTGAATTCCTACCATGGGAGGAATGTTAAATTTTTTTCAAATTAAAATGACCTAATTGAAAGAGAGCAGCAACTGATCCACAGCAGTTTTACACAGATCCACATATAAGTACACAAGAAAACAAGGTCTTCTAGCTCCTGAGAAAATAGCAAACATTTTGTAGTTGCTTTCAATTGTTTATCTATGTTACCTTTCTGCACACAGAAAGGTAACAATATCCTAATATTGCTATTTGCATATTTATTATATATATATTTATAAATATGCATATATATATATATTCACACATATATATGTGTGTGAGTGTTTCACACCATGATAAAAATTTTTATTTTGCTGTGCAAAACAACTCCTATGTCACACCTAAATATTGCATTAAATAAAGAAGTATAATTATTTTTTCTGTTTCTTTTGACTTAAGGCTTACAGTTTGCAGAAATGCACATTTTATGACACTGAATCAAGAACTGAGGCAGATGAAGAGTAGTCACACACCTGTCCTGCCACTCCTATTAAACTGAGCTCATGATATTCTGAACCTGCCTAAACTCAGCTATGAAATCCTGATCCTCAAGAGCTTTAACATGGGCTTGACTTGATGCATGGGAGCCCTAGAAGAGCCAATGGGATGGCTTCCCATGTGTGAAGGTAAACGGGTGTGTCAGCCTTGCCAGCAGTAGGCTCCTTGAAATGGATACCCTTTTCTCATTTCATGGAACAGGGGATAGAATGAAGTGTAGTATGTCACTGTTCCACTCACTGTTCTAAACAAAATATTGTAACATATCTCTGGTTACTGAAAAATGCTTGGATAATGCATCTGGAAGCTGGCCATGTTGCTTATAGGGGAAGGAAGGAGTGAATAGCCATGGGAAACTGGAAGAATTAGTGAGTGAATTTTAAGTGCTTGAGAAGTTCTGGGCAGCTGAAGATTTAATAATTTTTGAGAGATTTTCTATAGTATGTGACAGCCTCTATGACACATTTTATCTTGGAGCAATGTCAGAGAAGGATGTCTTGAAAGGAAATTCAGCTGCAGTGATTAAACAAATCACTCAGTGAATATAAAAGCAGGTACCAGGACATATAGAACAGTACCGAAATATACAATGCAATGGAACTTGTAAGAAGGCGAGGAATTTTACTTGTAATCTGTGAGTAAAAAGACGTGAAAAATGCTGAATTGGACCCTTTCTAGCCTACTGAAATGATTAAAGGTGTTAGAAATATATGGATTGCTGCTTTTTTCGTTAGGAATGTTGGTTGACTAAAGAAGAAAAAGAAGTTCCATTTGTCCTGGTGAAAATCCACTCTGAGAAAAATTTGGCAAGCTCTCATGTGAAAAGCATTAAAGAATGAAAGCTTTTTTAATTTTTTAATGAAGGCATATTTTGTTCAACATCCATATTGCTGGTGGCACAAAGCTTTTGGTAAGAAACTTTGGAGTGAAATATTTGGTTGAATCTTATCTTCGTCTTCACAGATTTTTTTCTTTTGTGCTCACTATTGCTACAGAAATCTCCCTAGCAGCTTCTTCTCCGATTTGTTGTCTCTGGTGAAATTGCAGGAAGTTGTTTGTCCTCTAACAACCTACTCTCATTCAATAGAGTAAGCTTTTCATTCCCTTATGTTTCCTATAACAGAATAGATAGAAGAATGGGCCTTTTTTTGTGCTCTTTCATCTTTTCCTGTGACTGAATTTCATTAACTCCTACATTGTTAATATTACGGGTTTGTATCTAATTCATTGTTAAGTCTGTGCAATAAAACATGTCTTTAATTATTGTCTTCTACTTAGAATTATTTTCAAATTTAAGGAAATATTAAGTATTGTAATCAGCTCTTTACTAGATTTGAAATATTGCTGTCAAAAGCAAATTTTGTTAGACATAAAACTGTTCAGTAACACATCAGGATTAACATTATACAGATTGTCACGAAGACATCAGTCATTGAATCAGCTTTTATTCATGTATTTTTATGGATTGACTGTATGTAGCCTTGGAAACTTCATTTGCTCTACTAGAATGATCTCAAACAGGATTTGAGTTTAAGCATGAATGAGAATTTAAATCATGGTGCACCAGATCTGACCTGGTATAGTAAGAATTAGGAGAGAGGAGGCTTTTAACCTACCCAGAAAGAAGCAGAAGCACCTGTTTAGTGAGCAATTTCCACAAACTTCTTGGTGATGCCCAGGTCAAGTCAGAAAATTGCCTGATTTCTGCAAATGCTGAAGGGCCATCCCCAGCTTTCAGATGGTCCTTTTCTGTCAGTGTCCATTCAAGCTTACCTCTTACTCCATTGCATACCTTGCATGTTGTGTGATCAAATCATAGATGCAGTTTTTCTCTTGTGTAGATTAAACATGATGGGTACTATTCACAGGACAGTCTTTATTTATTGCCTGGGAACTTCCATGTGTAAAGCAGAAGATGCGATAAAAATAGGGAAAAGACAAATGAGCAGTCTAAACTGCAATGCAAAGAAAAGCATAATAGACTGTTATTTTATTGGGTGATTCTGGTTAATTCTTGAATCCATGCCAGTGGTAGCCAGCAAGAACACAACTTGGTATGGCAGCCTATCTAGGCAGATATCTAAGTTGTGGTCATAGGTTGAAATCCTGGTCTAATACACCTCTTTTTCAGTGAGAGTACCCACGTCAAATTATGTACATTCTACTTTTCTGGTGTGAATGGTGAGGTCCTGTGTGCTCATGAGAAGCAGTGGTCACCCTGCAAGGAATGTATTAAGCAGCATGGATTCTCGGAGCTTAACCTGGGTAGGGTATTCATCATTGCAATGTAGATTTTGGTATGACCCATTTGAAGCCAGCTGAGCTTCACAGAATAATGTATATATGGTGAGGATGTGATCCTTAAACTTTCATTGTAATAGCCAAAATATTATGTTATTTTCAATTAAATGCAAATATCTAGTAAACATGGAAACAGTGTTGGTTAGAATCCTGATTCTGAAAGAGAGTATTTTTCTAATTCTGCATGGAATTACCAAGGCTCTTCTGTTGATATTTCTAGGTCTCTAATCAAACTATCTTACTGTTCTTATTTTTTTAGATAGGTACTTTTGGGAGTAGAGGACAGGGTTGATAGCTTTATAGAACAATTTTCAGTTGCATCAAGAAAAAAATAAAAGATTTTACTTGGAAAAATTTTCTGAACTTTGATTTATTTCCAGATCCATAATACTGTAAAAACAATTATTCTGGATTTTTTTTCTGAGAGATTTCAATAATATCATAGTTAATTTCAAGACAAGTTTCAAGTGTGGGGAAAACAAAGTAGCAATAAAAATATTCCTCTCCCAGATGTACCACTTTAATACTCAAGTACTTACAGGAGATAGTCCCAGAACATGGAAAAAAAAAATAAAATACAGCCTTCACCTTGTTTAATTCAGAATTTTTTTCATGGTTCAAATACTTTTTGTTTTTGTGGTGAGGACAATAAATTGTCTGTAAAAAAATCCCATATATATATATATATATATATATATATATATATATACACAGAGTAGTGAAGAAGCTTTAGGTTAGGGGATTAAAAGAGCTTTTTAAAAAGGTTTTGGATGTTTTTTGACTGTTTTGCATGTGCCAAAAGAAGATGTTTTAAAATTTCATTTAAGAAAAAGATGTACAGGTTGCAGGATGTATCTCACATGTTATAAGATTTTTGAAATGTCATTTATCAAAGCATGTGATGGCAATATGTCATAAGAAATGATATGTCTGAACTAGGAATGTTAAGTCAATAGTGAAATTGAAATGATTATAAAAATTTTTTCATGGACAGTGGAAATAAAACTCAAAGAAATTTATTTATAATCAAAATCTAAAATATTTGACATAAGTTTATCTTGTCTAATCTCTTATTTGCAACATTTAACACAGGCTTTGTTCAGTCATATAAATCTGTATCTTTTCTTCAATTTTACTTTATGTATTTTTTGCTGCTTAGTCCTTCTGAGTTTATCAGAGCCCTACAGCTCAGTAACTTTTCCTTCCTTCCTTTCTTCAAATTGAGTGTTGTCTTGCATAAATCACTACATTTTCCCCCTCTGGGTCTTATTTGAATATTGCCATTGTCCTTTTTGTAGAAAAGTCACAGATAATGCTGTCTTGATGATCTGGCTTCTTGTTAAGGAACTCAGCAATGTTTAGTCCCTTAGCATTGCTCCTGGGTAACTTATTTGCCAAAAAATGTGGAAGATACATCAATTTCCTTATGAAGAGACTTTCACAAGGACAGATCCTTCTTTGAAAACTCAAAGAAGTGCCATGAGACCAAAGCTCACAAGGTGGAGAAAAGAGTCACATAGCAAGTTTTTTCTCTCCCCATTAAATATGTCTCAAAGCCATTTCATACACTAGATCTCTGCTTTTGTTGAAAATTTCATCCTGATTTCTTAGACATCAGCAGCTTATGATTTACAACATCAACACCTGTTGCTGTAACAATACCTCCCACAGTTTCACCAGAGATAATGTTACACTAGAAGCAACAGGAATGTAACAGAAACACCTTTAATCTCCCATGGAAAAATATTCTGTCACCAGGTTAAGGATCTGACTGCTGCTCCATTTAAACAGAATTTAATGTAGGTTTTATTTTAGTGGAATTATTTCTATTTTAGACTAGATCTGCCTTAAAATGTACACATAATTTAAATTGCATGACATCTGGCCACAGAAATCTTTCCAAGCTTGACCTTGACCGTTAGGAAGCTACATTCTGAGGTTCTTAACTTAGAAGAAAAAAATAATTTTTTAATGAGAATTTCCCTGAATAGCTTTAGTCTCAAATTTTTCTTCTTTGGATTCATTAGGAATGTTAGTTAGATAATCAGTATAATCTCTTTTTTTTCAGTAGGAAAGCTCTGTTACTCAGAAACAGGCAATGTCCAGATTTTGATGGCACTACCGCCATCCATTGAAGCAGAAGTGGGTGACAATCCATTATGCAGAAATGAAAAACCTCATTTCTAAGAGAGTCAATAGATGTTGGGTCATTTTTGAATTACTGATTCTCATTAAAATACTTATTGGTTTTCATTAAAAGAGTTACACAGATTAGAATATATGTCATAGAACACTAGTTGTAAAATCTTTATTTAACATTTCAACACATCTGTACAGAGGAATGGTAGGTGTGGAGGTCACTCTTTTGTGAGAAAATAGGAGACATTTGACCATTGAACTTATCATCCTACCTTGCAGTCATCTTTTAGAACATAGAAATGTTAAAAAAGCAATGAGAGGCCAGTACAGAACTGTGTTTCCTTCTTGTTAGGAAGTATCAGTAAAAAGTAAAAAAATCATTAAGTATTGCACTAACAGGCTAATGTATTAGGTAGATTTCTATGTTCAAGCTTGTTGGACTAAAAGAACATTTGGAATTTCATTGTAAGTATTGAGGCATTTGCAAATACCCGTTTGCATATGTTTAATCAATTCCAAGTGCTATAAGAATGTTGCTGTGATTTTCAACTTAATTAGTACCTCTTTTTCTTTTTTTTTTTCCTATTGGTTCTCTTGATTAAGTTGCTGTATTGGAAAGAATAAAAGATTTTTTCCGGTGTGTTTATTCCAAAACCAAACTACAGTCTTAGTTTTGAGGAAATTGCTTTTTGACAACTAAGATAAAGTGGAGCATGTAAAATTATTTATGACACATGCCTGTTCAGAGACTCCTCTGAAAGACAGGTTGCTCCATTTAAGAATACTTGCGTAGTTTATTCTTTGCAGTTTTGTGCCCTGAAGACATCCAAGGATGTCTTGGAAAGAATAGCAGCAATATGACTGCTGACTTAATTTGAATAAGTCCTCTTTCACTTCTCTGGAGTGGTGCTCTGTGGTAAATTTCAGGTGAGAAGAGGTCCTACTGTTCCCAAGGCAATATAAACACTTAGAAACCCCAAAGAGTGTTGGAAGGTTTGTCTGCATTTCCCTGCCATGTCATTAGTCAATGTGAGACATTCTTGACCGGCAGAGGGTCCCTCCCTTAGCTGAGAAAGGCCTCTAAGAAACTTGCCCATTATGTGACCGGATTAGTCCAAAGTGCATTGTCAGAATAGTTTATGTCAGGAGCCCAGTCCTGAGAGAAAGGGTAAAAATTCCTGGGAGAAAGCTGTGGGTGGGTCTGTTCAGTGAAGCTGTGGTTCTGCACTGAAAATGCCACAGAGGCAATGGTATGAACATAAATCTAGTGTGTAACTCTTTTTCTCTTACAATCTGTTGGTGTAAAAAAAATACCTATCCCTAAATATTTTTGCTGCTTACACATCAAGACCAGGAATGCCAAAAAGTGCATATACAAATTGGTGCAATATAAATTGGTGGCCAAAAATGTGTTTGAATTCACTCATAATCTCAAAGCCTCACTGACAGAGATGAAAGTAACTGTTAATGCAAATTATTATCTTTGCCGTGGATAGGTGCCTTCCAAAGCATCCGCTCATCTCTATAAGGGTTAAACAATATTGTCTCAATAAAAGTCTATGACTAATTTACTGCTTTAACAGGCAACAAGATAAAGACTGTGAGGAGTAGGAGTGCTCAAAAAGAATCAGACTAGCACATTGTGTGTAATTTTTACTGATATAGAGGAAATGTGACAGTGACACTTGCAATGTTTTTGTTAAAATTTCTGGCCCTGCGGGAGACACTGTGATTTATAAATAATTTATTGTCTAATAGGTATTATTGTATTTTATTTTTCTATCATCTTTATGGGATTGAAAGGGCAGGTTTGTGTGGGAACACTCAAGTTCTAGCTCTTGATTCTCCTCAATGCCTGTCCTTAGATATAATCTAATATTATAATCTAATTTTCCTTGCTGCTGCACAAAACCCAGGTCATTCATGGCACTTTCAGAACACCCTAAAAGTTTGATCTGCTTGTATTGTCCCTGTAAATATTTTGCAAGCTTGCAATGAGCCTATTAGGGAAATATAAAAAGTGAGAAAGTATCTGTTTTGGACACAGCATCAAAAAAGAGGAACTCTTAAAAAAGGTGTTTATTTCTTTGAGACATTCTGAACAAATTCTTCTCTTCTGGAGGAGAAATATCTGGTTTAAATGCAGATCCTACAAGTCAGTGGTTTCCAGGTGCTTTTATGCTTGATCTTTACACAAGTCATTAGTGGATCATGGAAGAGGTGTCAAGCAGGCCTCTTGTAAAACAGCAAACTATGTGCCCAAACTATTTTTCTTTTTACAGGAACTTGAGTTTTTTCTCTGGTTGGATGTACCTCCTGACAGTTTAAAAAACCACCATTGTTGGGAGAAAAGGTAACATCAGGGCATCTGTTCAGTTGTGGGTGGTTGGGAAAGCATAAATGGCCAAACCAGGATTTACACTGACCTGTTTACTGACCCAGTGAGCAACCACTAATCCAGTGCTGGTTTATGCTTGTGGAGGGAAGGATGGTTTGCATACGTGAAGGAGTCATAGAATAAAATGCAGTGACAGAACAGGGACCAGAACTATGAGATTTTGTACCCAATCTAAACTGTTTGCAATGAGATCATGTAATTTCAGGAAGATATGTCATGATGTTGGCAGCATCTGAGAGACACCATTTGTTAGACAGCTAATGGAAAAAGGAAAAGATGTTCCCTTGTGATAGAGACCATATTCTGTGATTCTCTCAGAATTTAATGAGATTCTTGCCATAATCAGAATAAGACGTGTAACAGCTCTTTTTAAGTATCATTTAATTTAAACTGTGATCACTCAAATGTCTTCTCTAAGATCTTTTCTGTCTCTAAATTTCTAGGCTCTGTCTCTAAATTTCTGTCTCTAAAATTCTAGTGTCTAAAGATTTTATAATGAATTTCTTTCCTCAGAAACACCTTGCTTTCTAGTGTAACTGTTCTGAAGACAAGGGAATCATTCTAGCTTTACCCCACCACAGCCAAAATGAGAATGCAACTTATAGTGTCAGACAATATTATGAAAGTGTGTGAAGGTTGTTTCTTTCTTCTGAAAGATCCCTTTTATTTCTTTCAAAAACAGGGCAATCAATGTAATGATATTGGTACAAAAAACCCTTGAGTTTTAAAGTGTTAGTTTACTGGACTGTGGCAGCTTCACCGAAATTCATACATGACAGGAAACTGTGCTCCTTATATAGAGGTTTCCAAAGGCTAATAAAGCATTCTCTTTTAGTGGAGAGTTGTAATATCTATATTTTGTGAATAAAATAACAATAAACAAATATTTAAAGGCAAAATTTTCTTGGAAATCATTGTTTAGAAATTGCACCCAAGCTCACACTTATATAGATATGCTTGTTAAAATCAGAGTACTTACTTATAAGTTAGTTGTGCTCAATCATCCTTGCACTCACTCTCCACCAACCGGAGGTTTTTTTTGTCATGTTAAAAATAAGGTTGCTCTCTTGATTCATATTGTTGGTTTAAAAGTCTTGAAAAGTTAGCAACGTCTTCAGCAACTCAAATCAAAATCAACTTGGGTAAAAATATTATCTTAGTGCCATACTGGTTATGTTATTGCAATGCTGCAGGACATTTAAAAGGGGCTGAGTGTAATGGGAAACAGGCTCTTTTCCCCCCTTTTATTCTTTTTAGTTTTGGAGAAAAGGGAAAAGCAAGGAAAAGCTCAAAATCAAAAAGTAATCTTGGAGCTGTGCAGTGTGATTTCTTCACTGTAACTTGCCTTGCAACAACAGCGTTTTCAACAAAATCAAGGAAGTGTCACTAGTTTAGACATTCTTAACATGGACCTATACATTTCTCTAGCACTTAGTCTTGTATTTCCTCCTCTGCGTGCCTGCCTCATATAAATTGCAGCTGTTACTTTAGCTTCCAGGCAGTTTGTACTCATTGCACTTTGAAGAAAAGACAATATTCCTTACCTGGATTAATCTAAGATACCCTTGTTTATAGCTGTAGACCTCTATCAGAAGTCTCTTGACCTTAGGTAAGACTGTATGAAGTACAATAACAAATACCTGAAGAGCTTTAGAAATATTTCAGGAGGTATTTTCTTCTAATGAGTTATTTTAATTTTCAAAGAATTTTAAGTAGCTTTAGAGGATTCCTGTGGTCCTTTGTGTTGCACTGCATGTAAAGCTCTTTTCCACTCATGGTCTCTGTGATTTCGTCTGGAAGGAGTTAAATGAGTAAGTGTTCAGATTCAGTTTGAAGCACGCTATTTGCATTTGCTGTGTCCAGGTGGGCACAGCTCTCTCTTCCTGAACTCTTTACCCAGCCGAACATCAAAATAATTCAGTAAAACATTAGGCAAATTGTATTTACATAGTCCTGTCCTAAGTACAAGCAACTTAGGTGATTCAGAAGAAGTTGACAAGCTAAAAGCTGTGTTTTCAGTAAGAACTTGTTACATACCCTGTAAAAATTCTGTGTATTTCAGCCTCAGCTGGTTTACTGTGATCCCTCTGCAGCTGAGATAAAAAGGCACTTCTGAAACAAGACTCAGTCTACTATTTTCTTCTGGTGAGAGATGCCCTCCATGTTCCAAGTGATGGGAAGATCTTAGGAGTTTGGGTCGGAGCTTCAATGAGGCCTCTACTATTTAGGCTCTTACCAGTCTATGAAATTAACTCTTCCATTAAACATCTCCATCCAGTATAGTGAAATTTATTTTGGTAGGGAACTCTGATCAGCTTGAGACAGGCTGGTGCAAATATTTATTTTGCATGAGCAATAAACATAGATGTGAACTGGGAAGAAATCTATGCTACCTAGGCAGAGGTACTGACAAGAGTAGTGTGCCTGTCTGACATTTGCATGTTTCAGAAATTGATCTATAGAAAAATATAAAATAATTTCAGGTAATTTCTCATCCCAGTTAACAAAAAAGAGGGGAAAAAAATCAAGTCTGGCTTCTATTAAAGTAGCTAAACAAATACAAGAGAGCTGCAGTATAGAGGAAGAGAAGTTTTACCTTCTAATAGATGAAATGTAATAATAGCTTGAAAGAACTAGTTTGCATTCCTCTTCATTTAAAAAAGTGGAAATAAGCATGTGAGCAGAACTGCTTGTGGGATAGATAGGCATCTGCTCATTTTACTTCTTCATCTGTGTTACAGTTTTAGGCATTAAACTGCACCGTTTTAAGGAACTTTAGGGCTTTTGGACAGTTCTCCATATAACTGGAAACATCAACTAAAATGTTAAAGGTTCATTCTATTTCTGCAGCAACAGGAAATAACCCTAATTATGAAGAACTTTGAAATCTATGAATTATGATCTTTAGAAATATCTTTAATTTTAGAGGCTAACAACTGGATGGGGATTACATTTTTATTTTGTCATAGTCTGTAGCAATGCAAACATTGCCTGAAATATATAAAAATTATATAATAGAACTTATCCTATAAGGAAATATGAAAGCAGCATGGTGAACTTCCAGCAAAAAGACCTCTTTTTCTCCTGCAAACTTGAGAGAAGATTTACTCTAAGAAAAAAAAACAACCCAAAAAAACCAAACAAAACCAAACAAACTAAGCAACTCCAAAAGCCCAAACAAAAAAGACTCCTATTCTCTTCCTCTCCCACTTATTAAATTATGCTCTTAGAAACATCAGTCCAAAACATAAATCCTATGGGTAGCACTCCCTGGGCTGAGCAGTAGGAATTCATTGGCTGGAGGAAAGCTGTAACAATATTTGTTGCACACCAGTATTTCTAAGCTGTAATGCAAGCTAATTTAGTTCAGGTGCTCTCATCCTCTCCATGTAGGCACCTTTCCAGAGTGCAGTGGAGAGCTCGTACAGGCAGCCCCTCAGGTCCTGAGAAGTTCTGCTGATCCGGTGCTGCTTTACACTTTGCACTTAGCCTGTAGTTTGGCCCCATGCATTAAAGACTTGAGCCCAGTGTGCTCAGGAGCACACAGAGCCCCTGCAGGATCATACTCTAGTACTTGCCAAGCAATTTCCATCTTTCAGTTAGGACTAGAAGGGGCTCATTCACAGCCTCTCATCTTATACAGTGCATGTAGCACATGTCACTCCATTCACCCCAAATTCAACAAGGTACAGTCAGTCTTACCTGTTCACAACAGAATAACTCAGCTGGCAAGGAAATATGAAGTAAGCTTTCCTTTATTTTCTTTTTTTGACTATCTGATTTTTAGATTTACCACCTTGCTACCTGAAGTCAAAGCATTTTGGAATGTGCTTTTCCCCTGGGCAGTAGTTTTGCTCCTGTACACTTTGTTTCTCTTCTGCTGCTTCTTTCTCAGAGGGACAGAAAAGACTTCTAGTAGTGGATTATAGTGGTGAATAAATAGAGCAGATGTGAACACTTTCTGAAAATGTTGTACAGTTTTATGATTTGCATTGAAAAATTTGTATGGGGAAGATTTTTATGTATGTCTCATAATCCATGTGTGAGAAAAAAAGGCAAGTTGGGCTCAGTCTGACCTCAGAAACTAGAGTCTCACACTGTTCCTGTTTTTTATTTGGCTTGAAATAATTTCCTCTTCTGTTTTTGAGATTCATGTAAACTAAGAAAATATATATAAAATCCTGAACATACATATTATATTTAAAGAAATGCAAATCTAGGTCTTTGCCTAAAAGCTTTTGGCAGGTACATGAGGTTCATGCAAGCTGAAGCTGTCAGTGTAAAGCCTTCCTGCCAAGGCTAGAGATTGGTTGCCAAAAACTGTTCAGTGAACAATGCTGCTCTGGATAGAAAGGAAAAACCTCTTTAACACTTGATTCCTATGGCCATTTGTCAGTTTCATGTCTGTAAGCTGCTTTTGAGATGCCGAGGCCCCTGCCTGGGTGCTGAAATCCCATTGGTACTCAAAGACGCTTTAGTCTTACCAATTTCAGAAGAAATCAGATAGGAGTGCCTATGAAGAGAGCGCCTATGCTGGCAGGCACAGATGGGAATGAACGAGCTCTGCCTGCCCTTCTCTTGCCAAATCAGTGTGAAAAGCGTGTCAGTTCCTATGGCCATTTTGTCTGTTTCATGTCTGTAAGCTGCTTTTGAGGTGCCGAGGCCCCTGCCTGGGTGCTGAAATCCCATTGGTACTCAAAGACGCTTTAGTCTTACCAAGATCGTCTGCAACACATACATGCAGCATTTAGTACATGATTAGAAATAATTTATAGATTTTTCCCACTTCTCACTTGTTAACACTTTCAAGTACCTCGTCTGCTTAAATTGTTATTGTTGTTGTTAACAGTGTGTTTTAGCTACAGTTTTATCTGTATTTCAGTGCTTTCCAGTTTATTAACAGTCATCTATCATATCTTCTCAAACACAGGATGTGGTTTTTGGCTGCGGCACTCTGAAACTTTCTGCAGCTTTAGAGAAACTGTTAAATTTCTCAGGAAAAATTAAATTAGAGGACAGGAGATATTTTTCTTTAGATAACAAATAATAAATAGGTGGACAAAGTTTGGTATCTTATTAAAATGTTTTTCCTAATGTCAAACATTTATAAAAGTTATTATCTGCTGAAGGGTCTTATTCAATTTGCAGAGTGTCTAAATTCCACCAAAGATCACAGGCTTAATGAATGTTTACTCCTGGCAAGCTCCAAGTATCTTCCTAACTGCCTGATTTAAACTCTTTTATCTCCTTGTTAGGTGTGTCTTTTTCTCTCTGACTAGAAACAGTAACATGGATGAAATTCAAGCCAACTAAATATGCTTTCTATGACAGAAGTATGATTTACAGTCACAGATTTTGAAAAAAAAGTAATGTACATTAAATATAGATGCAACATATTTAATGAAAGAAATGCTAAACATTGGTTAACCCGTCTAGTATGACAAGAAAAGGTAGTAAGACTGATTTTTTGTTCCCTAGACTCATTTGTACTGTAGTCTGTTCTTGTTTTGTGCACATGAGAACATAGCCAATACCTTTCAGAGAACAAATTGAAAAATTGCTTCAGAAATGGTTGAGGCGCAAAGTGAGATCTAAATGTGAGCTAGTATCAAAACAAGGTAACAGATCAAATGTTAAGGTTCTTATTTTCCCTCTCTTCTGATCTGTATCTCTTTGATTAAATTCTTGCTCTCCTGTTCTTCCCAACATTCCTTCCAACCTTTTTTAAGTTTTAAATTAGATATACATATTTTTTTTCATTCTCCAGATAATTATTAGATCACTTGCTACTACTTGGATAAAACAAACACTCTTGTTTTTTTAACTTTCTGATTACTCTGGGTTTTCCTGACTATGCTATGAAATATTCTGCTGTAGAGAGGGTGAAAGAAGGGAACTGACACTTGTTTTGGTTGCTAGAAAGTAATGAAGGTTCTTTGATAATTTATAATTTGCATGTATTTTTTGTGTGTATTTTTCTAAAAGGAAACCTGTGTTCTCTTGTGACTCACCCATCCCCTGCTTTTCCCTTTTTTTGCATTCTTAATCTGTCTTGCAAGGACTGACAGCTTACCTACAAAACCAGCTACATTCATAGGAGAATGGCTGCTACTTTAATGAAGTCATCTTCTCCTATATTCCTCATATCATGCTAACCAATAAAACATAAATGGCAAATGGCCATGATGCTGGGCACTGCCAGTCCTACCAGGATCACTGCTGTTGAGTTTTCTTTCATCATCACCTCATGAGGTCTAATCATTTTAATTTGATTATTTTAACTAAAGCATTTTTTACCAACCAATTTACTAAATCAGGCATAAATATATTTTTATTTCTTATGGCATTGTGTGTTCACACCCACACAAAATGTACTGTTTGAAGGAGGCTTTGTGCTAAGCAATAAAAACTAAAGCCTAAATTTCAGGGTCATGGTGGACCACTCCTTTAGGAAATATTATGACTGCCACCTATATTCACACAGCTTTTACTACAAAATTGGAACTTCACATTCAAATTGCTTCAGACCTCTTTTTTTTCCAATGGCAATTTTATCAGCAGAAGCACTCCTACACTTAAAGGTGGTATGAAAGCATATATTTCCTAAAAAGCTTACTTTTCAGATGTCACTGCTTAAAAAAGTTGAAAGTCTTGCTTTTGTAGCTAACTTGCAATGTTAGAAAGAAAGAAAAAAAAAGGTCTTAGTCAGGAACACCATTATATAAAATCTACCTTTTCTTAGATCATTTTAATGTGCAAAAATACAAAAGGCTGAAATTCACACTGGTTAATTTTTTATGCTGAGGATATTCACAGCATATATACTTTTTGCAATTTTTTTCAACTTTACCTCTGTATTTGCATCCCTTTTAAGTGTTTGGTTTATTTTATCTGTGGAAAAGTCTGCAGTAATATACTTTGAATTTCTTCTCTGCTGAACAAATAACCTCCTCTTCCCCTTGAAGTGAAGAAGTTTTTTCCTTGCCATTAAATTTGAGGTCCTGGTGCTTTTAGTCTAATTCATTTCATATATGCAATATGTCTTTCTAGTCAGAATGAAATGATTATTTTTCCTTTCCTAAACTGCTAGACTTCTGGGGTCATTTCTTTTCAACTTTAGGAATGGGGAATCCAGTGGGTGAGTAAGTTCGGATTACATGTTTTTGTCTTGTGAAATTTAAGATCTTTTCAAGTTGTAGTGGTTCTCCAACCCCTTTTATACAAGGCATGTCAAATATTTTTCATTGGGAGAAAAAACGCCCAGAAAATAAATCCATTTTTACCACACACACACAGCTACTCAACTCTTCTGAAAGTGCAAATACTGTCTTGTTAATGTTCCTGTTTTGGTATTTTAATGTATCAGTCTTAGAACTTTCAGACTACTATCTTAAAAATTTCCATTTTTACTTTTTTTTTTTTTTCCCCTCACATTTCCATTACCCTCCCATTACAAAATAATTTTGCTTTTAAAATACACTTCTGGTAGCACTGCAGAAAGCTCAGTCATCCAAGTCTGGGTTTCTGGAATAACCAATCACTGTGCAGTGCAGTTTTTCCATAGCCCATCTGATGTCTTTTGTCCCTCTGTGAATGGAGGTTTTAGACTTGTGATGAAGTCCTGTAGAGAAACAATTGGAAGTCACATAAGCAAGTTATGAAATTCAAGAAAAAGGGAAAGTTAAAAACTAGAAAAGTCAGTGTCAGGTGGAACTGTAGTCAGTTGGCTACATCTTTTAAGAAGAGATTTTGAGTGGCAAAGCATAACTGTAAAAAGGTTAACAAGAGAAAAGCTCTGTTGTGAGACTCCACAAAGAGTGGAGAGGAACAAGAAGAAAGCTGGCAATCAGGATTCATGCTTCAATAGACCAATGCTTACAAAAAGAAAGAAAAGACAGAGAGATACGCCCTCAGAAAAATGTGATGGTTAGGTAACTCCTAAGTATTCAAGTCTCCGTGCTGCCTGGCTGGAAACAAGAATATAACAATCTTCATGAATATTTTGGCTCCTGCTGCAGGAGATCTGTACACTTCAATGACCAGCTGCCATCTGAGCAGGCTATATCTAAAAAAAGTATTCAGAATATTTTCTGTAATGTGGGTGTCTAGCAAGCAGAGGAAAAAGAGATCTTGAAGTTCCTAATATGAACCAAGCTTCAGAGTTTGGTTTATACTAGATCTTTGAGCGCCTGTTAGGTATGAAACTCAGTGTAGAATGTTTTTCTACACAGTGATTAAGAGAAACAAAGGGTGATAAACACATGGTCATCATTGATGCTCAGCTTGTGAGGAGGCAGTAATACCTCATGTCAGCATACTCAGATAGTACTAAGACACAGGGAACTACCTGGATAGTGCTCCTACAATATGGAAGCAATAGGAAATAGAAATTACGTGCCTAGACACAGAATCAAGTTACAGATCATCTTGGAATTTCAAAAGATTCCTTATGAAAGAAAAATTAGCTATGAGTAACCTGAACCTTTCCAGTTTGGAAGGCAATTTCCTTGACTTGCGCTATCTGAAGGAACAAAAGAATGGGACCGATATTCTTTCCTCTCTTTCAAGTTCCTTTTGTTTCTATAGAACAGTGGATTAATAACACTGCATTTTATTCTTGTTGAGACAAATTATCCTGATGCCTATAGCCCTATGTTTCAGGTGCCCTACAAATTTGTTGAGAACAGATACCCAAAGTCTCACCCTCTGAATGAAAAACAGGGAGCTGAAGTGTGTCCAAAACAGCGACCAGTGTCTTCAGCTTGCTGTGAGCAGTGACATAGATGGGTCTCACAAGGATTTAGGGGTCATGTTTTAAATACAGTTTGAGACATCAGTCATAACACAGACGAAAAGTCTGAGGAACACAAAGTTGAATTGCTTGAACATCATCCTATAAAGCCTGTATGACTCACAGTTTATGGGAGCAAATTGCTATGGTTGCTGTCAGCCCCAGAAAGGCCAGTGACCAAAATAGAAGCTTTCATTTACTCTTTTACCTCAGAGACAGGTAAAAAGGTTGAGGTATATTTTTGAACAATGGAGTCAAGTTTGAATTTCCTCTGACACAGCTGACTATGGAGTTAGTGATTTGGTTCTGTCTGCTTAATTTTATCAGCAATAAATGAGTTTAAAAAAAAAAAGGCAGAAAAGAAACTGCAATTTTAGTTTGTTTATTGAATGAATGAACTTCAAAGATAATTTTTATTCCTTTTCACCTCTGTATCTTGCTTGTTGATCCTGTATGGCAAGAAGCATATTTTCAAAAGAAAAACATCTCTTGCTGTATTCAAAAAGGGAATTGCATCCCTATCTATTAATCAAATAATTTTTTTTCCTCTGTGTTATGAGAAAAAGAGGGTGTTATGATTTAAAACTCTAACCTAGTATAAGGCAGCAATACATACAGCACTTTGTTTTTGGGCTTTTATCAAACAATTTCTTGCATAACCATTCTCCTTGATATGTAATAGTCTTGTGACTGGTCTGTACTTTCACATGACTATAGGTGCTCATCATTGAATATAGAATTTGATTTTTAACTTGTTTAAAAAATAAAACCATAAGAAGAATATTAGCAAATCAGACTAGATGTTTTTAAGTGTAGAAGTAATCAGAGATATTTTTTTTTGTGAAACATATTTCTTTTTTTTTTCCATTTCTCCTTTAGAAAATACATAATCAACAAGAGTGACTTCTATGTCTTCAAAAGACATGTCATTTGAGACTGGAATTCAAATAATATTTACAGTATGTTCTGGTGTATCCTGAAAAGTCCTTAATAACATCTGAAAGTCCAAAGCAGTTCTTTAAGAATGAATAATTTAAGAAAGAAAAATTGAGTTTATTCTTTTTTCTTCTTGCAGATCAGGTATCTTTCAAATATTGCACAAATGAAAACATTGTCAAGTGCTTGTCTTGAAAAATCTCCAAAGTACTTCTTAAAAAAACCTAAATATGAACCTATCATCAAAAAATGAAACTACATATAAAATTTCAGCATCTGACTCAAAATATAATGGAAAATATTTCAAATAATGAAAATGGAGCGGAGCAAAGAAAAAAAAGAAAAAAAAGTAATCAATTTTTAAATCATCTCATAAGCTTTTAAATTTTGGCCATTTGCATGATTTCACAGAGTGCTCCCCAAAATGTTTCTGCATGTGTCTAAAGAGTGATATGGTAGACGTTCATGGCGGATCTATGCAGTTGTTGCATCGCACATATCAAGTGATTTTTGTGTCAGATGATGTTGCCAGGAAGCTCTTTCCCAAAAAATAATTTGCAAAATGAGCTAGTGTTAGATCACAGCACATCTCAATACATCTTAATTTGCTGGCTTAAGGAATAATTGTTATCATAGAACAGATTTCCAGAAGTTATTCATCTTCACCTTTGTGCCAGGTTTTCAAGGCGGATCTTTAGAGCTACCAAAGCTGTGAAGTGAGTGGTTAGAGCATTCCAGGGGGACCACTGTACTAGCAAGGTTTTTCATAATCTGTCTCAAAATCTCACTGTGGGAATACTTTAAAATTCTGTCCTTGTTTATTATTTGAAGAATTTTTAAAATCTGGTTCCATTGTTGCATAATTTGATTAATGACATGTAGAGGTATAACAGTGGCAGAAAAATACTACTGCAAGCAAATCTGTGCAACTTGACATGCCTGAGCAATTCCTTTCAATGGATCATATCTGTAGCATGGAAGTAATTAATAAACAAGAAGGATTACTCTTAGAGATGAACTGTGTAAATGATTAAATGCTCTGCTGCATGGCAAGTGTGCTGGATGGAGCATGGTGCTCTGAGGCAGGGCACTCACCACGATAAGAACACTTACCAGTTCTTGGCCTGCCTGATTCTGAGCATTTGCAAAGGATATAAGAAAACAGTTTTTGGAAGTCCATTTTATCTAAAAGCATGGGCCATAGCTTCAGCTTATAGTTATTTTACACTGTGTTAGTTTTCATCTCCTATATCTATATATTTTTCAATATTTTGCTCAATATATGTCTGATATTCTGTTAAGGGTCAGGCTCGAGAAACAAAATCTTGCCACAGCAGCTTTACTTGCCACAATAGTAGGTTGAAATAAATTCTTTTTTCTTTTTCTTGTTTTTCTTCTTTTTTCTTTTCTTTTTTATTTTTTCTTCTTTTTCTTCTTTTCCATATTAGAGGATATAGTTTCTGATTGTTCTGGCAAATTTCTATCCACAGTTGTGCAAATTCAATATGTTTAGAACTAGAGAATCATCCCACTGAAAACACATTTGCCTATTCCTTGGTGTACAGTCTTGTAAGAATATATGACATGACATCAATAAATCTGCTATCAGCTTGATTAGGATTTGCAAACATTGATTGAGAATGAAAGGTTTGCATCTTACTTGCTAAATATAGAGGGACAAATTACCTTATTCATTGGGAGAAATAAATGGAAGCCCATATTCTTCCCATCATTTTTAAAGACACTCTCTTGTGATAAAAAGCTTAGCAATTACTGATCAGCTTCCCAAAATCTTCAGAACTGCATGGCCTCTTCCAGGGTAATTTCAAAACTTCGGTGCTGGACTGCATCCATCTATTAGATGTCAGTTTAATCCTGGTGCAGTCACTTACATTTCACAACACAGTAAAGTGGAACATGGCTCTACGTTTAGGACAAGGCTTTCCAACCTCAAAACAACTTTAAAAAAAATTCCAGAAAGCAATCAAACAAACAAAAAGGCTGAGGTGCGTAACAATATGAGTAAGCATTGTCTGGATCTTACATGTTACAAAGTGCAAGCTCCATTGTTAATTGATCTAGGTTGTGTTACTGAATTTGGCTACACAATTTGTTGTCCTGACTTGCATGGAAAGTGACCACATTGCAGTTTCTTGAAGCCAAATTTCCTGACTTTGATAGACAGATGATGGAAATTTGTTTGAATATTTTCTGTTTGTTTGGGCAAAGACCCCTCTGAAACTGGTGAGGGACTGTCAGACATAAGTGTGCTCACTGCCTATCTGAGAGTTGGGTAGTAATTAATGTTTACAGAAACTTTGGAAATAAGTGATCAAAGTAATTTAAAGCACTGTAATTTGTGCTTGAGGTATGAACATGTTTGTACATCTCTCTAACCTACTCAAAGCTATAGTACAGTCATGATGGGCTGGGATTGTAGGCCAAAGAAAACTCCCTTTGGTATAAAATACAACATTCATTTATCTTCCCTTTCATTGCACCTTCCATCATGCTTGAATTGTTGTCATCTCAAAGACAAAAATGCAGTTCCTTGTCTAGTGGGCACAGTTTTACTTAGGTTTATTCCTAATGATAAGGTGGACAATTTAGAAAAGAGGGAGTAAAAATCCTTGCTGTTGCCTAGTATACACACTCAAATGGCTGGGGAAAGAAAAAATAGTAAGGATACAGAAGTTCCTGCTCTGAGGGAAAGTGCAATTTGCACCACAGCAGAGAACACAGTAGCACTAGGCAAGTGGAATACATGAAGACACAAACATATTAATCATGCTTTCTAACAGCATAATTATATTCAACTTGGCTGCATTTCCAGCAAAATAGGTCAGTGGTTTCTGGCTATACAGGTATTACAAATCAGTCTTATGCTAAATGGACAAATACAGTTAGTGCAATTTCACGTAATGTAGCAACTTGTTAAATTTGGAGATCATGATCTAAATACCAAAAAGTCCTGATAAATCACTTATTTCATAATTTCTTTTCAAGAATCTATTACGTTTTTGTTTTGACTCTGAAGAAAAAATAGACTGAATTATGGAAGAAGCTGCATAAAATAATTAAGTTTTGACATTTCTTTTTCTCTGCTATTTTTTATTTAAATAGACACTGATAAATCTTAGGGACTGAGGTGAATAATTAATGCACCTGTGCTATAAAATTTCCAGATTATTTTATTTTGCTTTTGTATAAGATAATGCTCATTTGGAACCCTAATTAAATAAGCAAAAAAGAATACATGACATGTACTATCACACATACTAATTATATTACAATTTCTAATTTATTTCCTTCCCCAGATCTAGCGATTATGTACATTTTTTAGGAAAAAATTCATATAGGCCTCATCTTCTTAGAGGTCCATCTTTAAAAGTGAAATGTTGCATCCTTTTTCTGCATAAAACCCCTTTTTCATTTTAACAAAATGGTCTATCTGGTATCCAGATACCAGATAGCATTGGTAGCATTGTTGGTTGCATTCACCTTTTCTTGACTGAAGAGGTAGAACCCTGTGGAAATTGCTGTGTTTATTATTGCAAATGCATCTGAGATCAAGGCTGACTTTGCTTGACCTAATTAATGTGTTTATGCCTTTCAAAATTACCTTTCCATTTTTTACAGAAGAAAATAGCTCTTTTCAAACATAAATATCTTTCAAAATATCAGCTTGTTGGATGCTGTTCTACTTTTCTACTCCCTGAATTTGTAGATGTCCCCACTGGCTGATTGAATCCTTATCTAATGAACAGCTCATTCCAATTGCTAAACCAGGAAATGAAAGTTGTTATTGTTCCTAGACCAAAAAAGCGAGACAAGGGAGCAGAGTGTAACAGGGCTCAGTACATCCTCTATCAACCTTTGTACAGGTCCGCTCACAGCCAATATCAATCGAAAGCAATAAAAACACAGGGGACTATATTAAAGAATGTAACATTAATCAGGACCTTGAAGAGATTAAAAATAGCCAAGACCTTATGCATCACTTTTTTGACACTTTTTCAGTACTATGATTTTTGGACTGCATGCCCGTATGGTGAAGTCAGCTTTTTCAGGCTTAAAATAGTGAGATCACTACTCAAATGACATATCTTTTAATTCTGGGAATCATCCAGTTGGTATTTTAATACAAGGAAACAAGGCTGCCAGGAGACAATATCATTTGCTCTTGTTTTATTTTTTGCTTATGAAGCAGTAATTTTCCGTCTTTAACTTAGGAGAATTTCTTTTGGAGGAAGAGACAGTCAATCTTTAGTTACATCATCAGTGTTCATAACCATCACACTAATGCATTCAAGTTTGGAACAGCTAGTCTATAGCCCAGAAGAGGATAAAACTCTGTGTGTTGATGTCTATCCTTTATTTCAGTCATCTTTACTCATTACATATATGGCACAGCCCAACAACCAAAGGCTTTTCAATACCAGTAAAACTAGAGGTCTTCTACAAATATTACACAGAGCTGAATTATAATTGCAGGGAATACTGAGTCCACATTTCATTTCAATTTGCTTTTGTTATGTGAATTTAGTTCTGGAGGAAGATGCCCTATTCACAACTCTGGAAGTGGTTTACTTTCTCAGAACTGGTGCTGCAGAGCCAAGTCAGTAATGCTGACTTCCCAAATGCTTTAGTCCTGGTGTAATCACTTGTAAGGTGAGAACAAATCCACCAACAATAAAGTTGAGTTAGTGCCAATACGGCAGTTTATTGATTGAAAAATAAAGCAAACAGTTCTGCTTGAAAAGATGCTGCACCGTGTAGTTGTCACATGTAATAAAATGGCATCTTGTGGTAAACTGCACCAGAAGTCAACTGTTTCTTCTTCTAGATATTAATATCAAACTCTTAGATAGGCAGACCTCAAATCCTTTACAAAGGCAACACCATTTTATAGTAATAAATAATATTTTAAATTTTGTTTTTGTCATGGATACCATGTCCTAAAGATAGACCATTTTGTTAAAATAATTAAGAAGGTAATTGGTTATAGTATGACATTGTAAATAAATAATTTTTGGGTATGGGTGTTCATCAGGTAACAGATAGTTTATGAAAGGCAGAAAAGTTGTAGGCCATCCTGGTTGAGAACTAATTGTTACTCTTAATAAAATAGAAAACATTCTCTTGTACATCAATAATTTATCTTAACAGTCTTATACATCTGGAAGTGAATACATCTTTTGCTGTGTTCCCTTACACTAAACCACTAAAACAATGTGTGACCCCTGCTCTGCCCTGACTGTTCCTGCCTAGCTACTCCTGGGTCTTCCTTCCAAGCTGCCCATTTCGACCAGCCTGGGACTGCCAGTACCCAGGACTGACCCAGGACTGCTCAAGGTGGACCTGTGTCCTGGTCATGGACTGGACTCCCTTGTTGTCCTGGCTAATGGACTGGATTTGCTGGATGGAGTTAGGAACTGCCTGTAGGCACCTCTGTCTCCATCCCTGTTTCCAGTCCTCTTTCTCAGAAAGGCTTTGAATTGTGTTCCAGCCCTGACTCCATCTCTGTTCTCTGAAAACTAGGGACTTTTGTTGGAAACATCCCTCAGATATTTTTTACTATGGTGGTTCCAGCCTAGAAGATGTGAAAGAATGAAATACAGTCAAACTGGGGGTGTTGCTTTCTGTTGGTGTATTTGAATCTATTTGAATTTGTTATCTATGTGAAGGTGCTGTGTCTCCAGCTGAGTCATAGTTAAAATAATTTATATGAACCACACTCCACGTAGTTTATCCAAGTTATGTTACTACACTCTAAATGAAGGACATAAATAGAGAAGGAAAAATAAATTTTTTGTGATTGTCTTGTTTCTAGGGGATTTGTGAACTACTACTTATATCAGCAAGGCTACTGTGTGTGGTTCCAAAATTAGGTTACTGCAATAAATGTAGAATTCCTTTCCATATGCTGCATTGTCATAAGAAGCAATCACTGTTTTTGCTGGTATTGGGTATGTCAGAGGTGAGAAGTCAATAATCTGTGGCAATCAATAAAGCTGAACAAGCAAGAAAAAAATAACTGATTTGCTTTAGTTGAGATTCCAACCACACAGTTATGAAAGCATCACCAGGGTTTTTTGAGATGATACAAGAAGGGATAGGACCTATATGTTTTTACAAAATTTAGATGTCACCATGATGCCCCAAAACACTATTAAACTATGAATAACAGGATATTTCTTTAACTGAAACATATCTCTATACCAAACATGATAAAAGTGAAGTGCACACAATATAGGATGAAGTAATCAATTTAAAGTCAAGACCTTAGCTTTTCATTATATTTAATAGCAGACATTTCCCATTTTAGGTTTCCCCTAAAGTTAGAAAGGACAAAATAAAATA
Organism: Pyrgilauda ruficollis; assembly: GCF_017590135.1. Lineage (NCBI taxonomy): Eukaryota > Metazoa > Chordata > Aves > Passeriformes > Passeridae > Pyrgilauda > Pyrgilauda ruficollis. The sequence continues at coordinate 9,229,561 of NW_024525156.1, forward strand.
AAATCTTCACAGAGCAGAAACAATACACCCCTAAAATATCTGTGAGTCATAAATTCAGAAAGTGCCTAATAAAGGACCTAATTCTTTTATGTTTGCTGATATGTATCTTCATAATACTTTACATTTCTAGTTTTTCTTTCAATAGAGCTGCTTAAGGATAAAGCATCAAGAAAGTGAGAACTAGACAAACTTTTTCACCTGTCTATCAGTTTAAGCAGCCTGTGAAGCTTCATTTGAGAGTACATACATTTTGACAAAAATAACATACTTTCTTATTTCTTCCCCCGCTGGGAATTTGCCAATTTAATTTATCTAAGATTTTGAGATGAGAGGAGGGGAAAAAAAACCCCAAAAGCCTTTCAGCTAGCAGGATGTTGAGCTTTTGAAGTTCTATTTTTATTTTTAATTGTATTTTAATTGATTGGTGATTGTGCAATAGAAATAGAAATCTACTCAAAAGAAAAACTACAGGAACACATTAGCAAAGTACGGTTTTTGCCAGTGTGTGTCTACAGTGACCTGTGGTATGTTCACCACATAATTTATTCTCTGGTTTCTTTACTGAGGCTGTCAACAATGGGGACAATTAGAACTAATTGTAATGGTAAATTTAATTGTCTGGATGACTATATATTATATGGAGAGTGATGTGCTTAATGACCCTTGGTTGCTACTGACCCAATGTATTTTATCCCCCACTGCTCTTATTTTTATCTGCCTTTCATTGTTTTGGGTGTCATGAACCCACTGAAGCCATTTTGTCTTTCTCTGACACAATCAATGCCAAAATCTGCAGCAAACAATTTCTCTCTCATGTATAATTTTAGGATGAAAACACATCCATCAGGAAAGATATACCACTTTGATATTCAAGCAAGAGACAATCCCTTGGGTCTATTAGGAAAGTTTTAATGTGATTTAATAGAAGCATATTGTAATATACTTTATATATAATAATTTTATAGTAATACTACAGTAGAAGCATACTTTACTGTATTATATATAATTATAGAAATATTAGTCTGAAGACCTTATTCAAATGCTCCAGCTTCTTTTTTTTTTAATTTTTTTTTTCAAATTCAGTATTGCAAGATGAAGACAGGGACTCTGCATCAGACTGCAGCTCTGGGATAAGGATCTCAGACTGCCACACAAATATGAAAAGTCTTAACTGAAAACATTTCAAATCAAAATATATTGATGCACAAATGTTTTAGTTTAAGGGTTTTCTTCTCTGCTGTGTGACTTGAAGGTGACTTTGTGCGATGAAAGCTAGTGCAGAGGAGAGATCATTGTCTTTATACACTAATAATGGTCCTAAAAGTCTCTCTGGGCAAGAAAAACATGAATGGGCATTTTTCCTCCTTCATTTTCACCATGCTACTCCATTATTATCACATACAATTATTGTAACTTCCATTAATAGAAAAGGGAAGTCAGAGGTCAGGATGCTCTAAACAGCTGTAACAAAGATACTTGTGCATAATAAAGTGGATGATGTGTTTGATTATAGGGCCCAACACTGGCCAAACCAAAGTGAAATAACAGAAAATCTTTATAAAGGAGACCCAATGCAATGCCTGATTCTAGCGGATTCTACTCCAAGAAATCACTGAGGGATGATATGGAACAAATGGGCAGAAATGGTGGGCAAAGGGGAAAGGAAAAGACCAATAAACTATTTTAATGTGACCAAAGTCACAGCCACCTAAATCACAGAACATCTTGGATTGTAAAGGACCTTAAACATCATCTGAAGATGATGCGCCAGGATGCCATACAATAGATCAGGCTGCTCAGGGCCCCATCCAACCTGGCCTTGAACACTCCAAGGGATGGGACATCTACAATGTAGCTGGGGAGCCAGTTCCAGTGCATCACCATCCTCACAATGAAGAATTTCTTCCTAACATCTAATACAAATCTCTCTTCTTTGGTTTAAAATCATTAGTCCTTGTCCAGTCACTATCTGCCCATGTAAAAAGTCCCTCTTGCTCTCCTTTTTTAAGCCCCCTTCAAGCACTGAATGTCTGCAGTAAGGTGTCAGCCAGAGCCTTCTCTTCTCCAGGCTGAGCAACCCCAAGTCTCTCAGCCTGTATTTGTAGTAGAGGTGCTCCATCCCTCTAGTCATTTCTGTGGCCTGCTTCTGGCCTCTCTCCTGCAGGTCCATGTCTTCCTTTTGCTGAAGATCCCAGCCATGGATGCAGTACTCCAGGTGGGTCTCACAAGAGCATTCATTCCAAATGATTTAGAGTGATATTGATGGTAACATTTTAAATACATTTATATGTACCAACTTTCCCCCCTCTTCCATAAACAGCTTTAGCAGATCAAAAAGTTATTAGTTTCATCCATGTCATAGTTGTAACTTTGTATCTGTTAGAAATCTTATCTTTATATTTTGCACCTGGGACTTGCATAACTTTCTTGCACTTGTCAAAGTGCACTCTGTGACTGAACAAATACAAATATTGCTTGCAAAAACTTATATGTATTTCTTGCTATGAACAATTCCAATAACCCTAATGCCATTCCGTTAACTTTTTCTGGAAAGAAAATTTCAAAAAGATACCTTTCACAGGATGCAAGCACAAGACCTATACAGCTACAGTAAACAGATATTTAAATACTCATTATTTTTCATCCCTCACCTAAATTTAATTGCACAGTCTAGCCTGTTGTGAATCAATGAGTTTTTAGAACAAGATGAATATGTGTAAACATAAATGCACTTTTTAGGAATATATCCACCTTTTAATATAAATAATGGGCAAAATTTTCAAGGACGTGTAGAACTGGGTGTAAACCTCTCAGTTCTGCTTTCTTGAGCTACACAAAGAGCTGCAGGTAAATACACACCTACAGACTTGTAGTGCTGTGCAGATGCAGAGAGCAGTCAGGCTTGTGCCACACAAAGTGACAATGAAAGTGTGGAGGGCAGTGGGAGCTGACCCTAGGGCTGCTTCCAGGGGAAGTTCAACATTTCTGTTGAGACCTTATTTTCTCCATGAGGCTCATTAGCTTAGGAGTAACACTGGATAAAAGCCACTAAAGTCCATTTGGGTCTGAGCTAATACCTCTGTGAGTTGACCTGAACACTCTGGGAAATGCAGTGCCTCAGGAAATTCCCCTCCAAGAGCCTTCGCCTCTCACAAGATGTCTGGGAGAATGCAGGCCTAGAAGATTGCTGGCACCCTGGAAAAGAATTCTTTGGTGGAGTTTAATATCCTGCTTTAGATCTAATAAAGCTTCAAGGTCATGCAGGCATACAAAATTGTTTAGAACTGAGACAGGATTTGGGCCCAAAATCATAATGATGTGTCAATTTGTTTTTAGTATGTGAAATAAACCTTTTAATTTTTAACTCCATCTAGCTTCTTTTTTGTGTACTTTATAATTTCTTTCACAGGAAAAATTCTCTTTAGTTTGAAGAAGAGAATTTTCTGATAAGAATGTCCTAAGCAAGTCCATCCAACAGGCTGCTGGGTGTGTTTAAATTCTAATCAATATGCATACTGAGATATGTAGTTATTTGCAAGCAAGCCAGCTCTGTATGTCTAGGCTGCTATGAAACCTTACAGAAAATTAAACAGAAACTGGGCTCTGAGCCCAGGAAAACAAAACCACCACTGCCAAAAAACAATACACTGAAACATTATACATCTGACATAATACCAATTAGTCTCATTAGCTTTGTGTTTGCAAAAATCCTTTCTTAGCAGTGTTATTTTTTTAAAGCCCCCTCAGCCTGATTCTGCTTGTAGTAAGCATGTAATCCTCTCCTTTAACTTGTCCTGTGATGTTTTAGTGCTCAGACCTGCAAATCCAACACATTATTTTTTGCTCATGAAATATACCAAAAATCATGTCTCTGTTTTTGAAAAAAAAAAAAAAAAAAAAAAGCCCATGATGCAGTCCTTCAGAAAAAAGTGAACATATAGCTCCTCCTCTTTTCCCAAAGGGAGGATCCAAAGTGTGTGCTGTCTTTTTGTGAGGTGTAAATTATTTCTTAGTTCAATAGTGGGTAAGGCCAGCTGCAGGCACTGCCGAGGTTGTACAGGAAAGATCATGTTATAAGTTTTGTTCAATAAATAATTATGCTCCTTTTTCATGGTTTCTTTGAGGCTTTTGATCACAAGAATGAAGCCTGTGGTTCTTTCTATTCATTTGGGGTTTTTTTTCTCTTCTGTTTACAAATGACTGACTCACTACTGTGTGATCCTGAAGGGTTCACAATCCAACAATGGAGTGAATCAGCCAAAACAGTCATGTCCTGCTTTAAATGAGCAGACTGTGAGTATTCAGAAACACCTCAGCTTCAAAAAGGAAAATGCTTACATTGTTGATTGTTAGAGCCATGGGGAGAGGAGCTGGCCTTGTGATAAACTGCTACTGGCACACATTTCACTAAGCATTTTTATATTTGTATCCTGTGTTTTCTGCATGCTATTGAGAAGTCTTGCAGGAAGTAGGTATTTTCAGGTGCATTTGAATATATGGAAACGTGGCAAAGTCTGTCAGAGCATGAAATCAGATTAAATGAAAATACTGAGTCATGGAGTGGCAGTGGAGGATGCTGTGCACAGAACAACATTATTTAAACAGTGTTGGTGGCAGACAAGATGGCAGGCCACAGTAGGACATGGTTTGGTTTCACAGGAAAAAAAAAGTCATTTTATTTGTGGCACTGCTGTTCCATTCTTGTTTCATCTCATCTGTACATCAGATTTTGAAATCTCTGCACAGCCAAAATACAACAGGGAATGTATAAACCTGAAATGTCTCTGTCTGGTCTCAGCAGAACATTTCAGTTTTAATTATATATTCTCCTTTCATTTTGTTTGATTGTAACATTTGCAAGAGTTTCATGTTGAAGTTACATAACTTTTCAAAGGCATAGGATGTATAGATCTCTTATAGATCAATTGATCACTGATTTATTGGCATCTCAAGATAAAAGCTGGAATGAGATATGAAAAACAACATTCAAACAGAATATTAAATTTGATTGAATAGAGACACAACATTAAAGACCTAACTTACCTAGCTTCTTGCACCTTGTCGATTAACACAACATTAAGTGAACACAAGCTACTGCAAAACACCGGTTGTCAGGATATGAAAGAAATGAATGCAGTTTAAAGAACTGCACAAACAGGCCTAGCTTAAAAATATTGGGTTTGAAATCCTTGCAGTTTCTTGAAATTATATTATGAGTAAGGAAATAACTGTGCATTTCATAGGAAATGGCCAGACATGCTGAAGAAATCAAAATTCCATCCTTTAAAGCAAGAAGAGGAAGCTCTTCTGCTGCTTATGTCTTCTATTTCAAAGTTCATAGTCACATGGGTAAATTGGTGCTTTCATACAAGATTTTAGGAAAAGAGTGCGAGCATGACATCTGAAAATTAATTCCTGAACATTTCTGGTATGACTTTATAAAATTTAGTAAGCTAGACTAATAAAATAATTTTTTAGGAGAAAAAAAGTTTAAAAATGTTCACTTGAAGAATCTGGATGAACTACCTTCAATTAAATACACTGACCAATGAAAATATGATCATTCAGCTTTATAATGCGACATTTCAGACACTTTGGGTTTTTTTTTCCTCTGATTCTTCCTTTATAAATAAAAGAATGAAGGATAATTATTCAGGGAGACAATTAAAAGAATAGAAAAATGTAATAGAATACTATTTTTTTTCAGTGTCATCTACTCATCAAATCAACTTAATGAAGCCACAGGACACTTTTTTAGTCACTTCTAAATTTCTGCCTTTATTGTGCCTGCCAACACTCGGAAACTGTCATTCACTTTTGTACACTCTTTCTTCATTACAACCAAGGCAGCTTTTCTTTTCCTCTATTATTTTTTCCCTTTCAAACCAATTAATATGAAGAGTAAGTTTACTTTGTATTCTAAGAGTAAAAATTCAATTCAAGGTTTTGGTAAGGGGTCCCTGCTGTTAAAATATATTTTTTCAAATTTTCATGAATATGCAGGGACCTCAGTCAATCAGTACATGCACAAACCAACCCAGCCCCTGTTAGGGTGAACTTACAGCCACAGCTGACAGCAGGCAGACACTGAAGACTAACAGGGAAAGAAAAGGCTTGTGGAAGAAGTTGTGAAATGATCTTTGCTAACACAAGCACAGCCCTGATTGCTCGGAAATAGTGAAACAACAGCAGCAGCTCTCATTTGTAGACATTTCTACAGAAAGACTTTTCTGAAGCAAATCCAGTCTTGTCTGGTTGAGCTGTCTGAGGAGTCATGTGCTGTTTCTGACTTGCCCACTGAAAGGCTGATCCTAGCAGCTGATCCTGTGTTGTCCATCTCCCTTGCCTCACCTTCGGGCTGAGCTGCAGCCCTCAGCCTCTCCTAGTTCAGGCCTGGATCTGAAGATTTGCTTTGGCCTTTGCCATGACCACGTGTCCCCCACTGCCTCCTGGGGCACAGGATGAGACTGAAGGGCCATGATACCTGCAGATAAGTGCTGTTTTGCAAGTAGTCTTCTTCAGCAGAATCATTTTGCATTATCTAATTGCAATCAAGAAACCAGTCAGTAATCGGTGTTTCCAAATCTGTTTTGCTTTCTGTCAAGCAGAGACAACTCTTTAAGATGAGCTGCAAGGTCTTTTTGTCAAGCTAGTAAAGGTTATCTGAGGACATAGAGTAGACACTTTCATAGCTTTAACCATCACAGAATTGCTTCATGAGGCCCTATTTACTCATTTGGATATACCAGAAAGACTCACTTTGAGCACAGTAGCACAGTACATGTGGATTTATTAAGATAGTAACCACTGTAGTCAAGCTCTAATGCCTCTGGAATTGTTGCACTCATAACCCTCACAGAAGTTGTGTTTGATTGAACTTGGTTTTATTATTTGCCAGCTGCCTCCAAATTTCTCCTTTTTATTACTTATTTTTTTTTCTGCTGGTTGCTCAGATACTAGTGTGGCGCTGTCTTTCTTTTCTAGTTGCTAGTCAAATTTTGTAACTAACCTCCTGAGAAGGATTCACTAGCAAATTTGCTTAATTGTGAAGGATTACATCATGAACAGGCATCTTGAAAACCTGAAGAGTTAATTTTCTGTTAATCTTACAAGTGGATACTCTGGTTTGTTTTTGTGAAACTGCGTTTTGCAGGGATTCTTTGGCAGCAGATGTAAAATCCTCTCCCATGAATTCTACCTTGAGAATCTGTGTTTCGTGTTACTGCATTGAACATCATAGTCTAATAGATCTGAATTATCAAACCCTTGTGGAATTGCTGACGTTTTTCTTGCCGACCATGAATCAGATTATCTCTGCCTTTATGTGTTTAACTTTTCTTGTGTCACTATTACAGCATTCTCTATGGTGCTGGAAAAGTAAATGCGGATAAGAACAATATTGTGGGGTTTCTCACTCCCCTCCAAAAAGACAGCATTTCTCCTTGTTTTATCCCAATGTCAACAAACTCCAATAGGAAAAGTAAGCATAAACTGCAGTTAAGTAGCCTCGCTCTCTCTCTGGCTCAGTCTGCTGACCTACCAACACCTCCTGCATCTTCTGCTCTGTACAAACACTTCTTCCTCTAAATAAATGTGCTCACACTTTGGGGCTTTTGTTTAATCAGGTTGCTTTGGTTTTTTAAAAGACCTTTTATCCCAGTTCAGCGATACACATTGTGTGTGAGCTTAAAGGATCCACATCTTTCTTGTTGTGGTTGTTGTCGTTGTTTTTTGTTGTTTGTTTTTGTTTTGTTTTGTTTGGTAGGTTGTAGGGGGTTTTTAGTGTTTTTTTTTTGTTTGGTTTGGTTTGGTTTGGTTTGGTTTTTTTGTTTTTAACACTGCAGTTTGGGGTCACCTTTCAGCCTAATCCCTCAGGCACTGCTGGCAACAACCTGAGCTGCCTAGTCTGGCTGCCTCTAGCCAGTGCATTGCACTCAGTTTCTAAATTTCCTCAGAACTCTTGATAGGGCTCTGTCTTTTAAGGGGCATAATTCAGCCACAATTCTGTCACTCTGCTTTGTAACATTTGCCTAGATTGGATTAGTGTCTCTGCAGGTGGTCTGTCTCCAGCTACACTGCAATGAAATGGAAAGGACTGAAGGCAACTGAGCGCACTAATCATTTTTCAGGGTAAACAGCCAGGCCAAAGTACTCTTTCTAACCGAGTAGAACTCACTCAAGAAATCCTAGTCACACAAGCATTATTTTTCTGCATCAGAATCTTTTGGCCTACTGTTTTATGGGCTAGTGGTAGCAATCTGTGTGTGTCCAGACTAGTTCTTCCACCCAGTCTCTTCTTGGAGTGCACAAATAATGAATCACTGAATTTTCATCTCTATCGGGGAAAAAACTAAGTCACTGCCCTATAGTGTAGGCTTTTTGTTTTTGGTTTGGTTTTTTTTTTTTCACTTTAGCCTGTATAAATTTCATTAATCTATTATACCTGAACTGTTGTAAATACCTGACTTTCTCAGTCTGTCACTTAGAAAAAGTGAGAAAAAAAGTTATTTTACGACCCTTTGAAGACATTCTTTGAAGCACTTTAAAGTTAATTTAAACTCCGTAATATTAATTTTTAATTTTTAAAAAAATGTAAAAAAAATTCCCCTTCTTAAATAAAATTCTATGAAATATGAAATCTCAAACATAATGGGTAAACTTGACTTAGAATAAAAGTGCACAAGTATCAAGGAGGAAATAAAATATGTCAATGGCACAATATTATCTATGTTCCAAAAGTTGAATGGGTAATTCTTCAAAATTTTATTTTTCTTTCTATTGTATCTGTTACTCTGTGATAAACACAGCAGAAGAAATTATTAGCTTTTTCAAAAGTAATTGTTATCTTCAACACTGAACTATCTGCAAGCTTCAGAAACATCAATTTTATAAGAAGCCTCTGAAATAATTTGCCACGTTCATTTTACACATATTCCTTAAGTAGAGAGAATATTAAGGGCTTGGTTCTGTTTGCTAAACACAGACATTCAGAGAAATCCAAGGATATCCAAGACATCCACATTACAGTAGAAGAACCAAGAGATGCCTGTCTAGACTTGTAATTCTTGTCTTGGATATTTTAAAGGGCATTAAATATATATGACCAACAGAAACTCACTTCCAAAAGTCCTTTTATTTCAGCTGCCAACCTGAAAAATACCTATGACACAGTTTTAATGGAGCAGTTTGAATCATATTGGCCCCTAGTTTGTGCTCATACCAGTTTCTGTTGATGCTTTTTGCAGGTATAATTACTAAGGCCAGGTCCTCGAGTCTTTCAGGTGGGCATCCAGACGTGGCACTCATGGACATGCTGGCCTCTGAGCTAGACCTCAGCTGCCCCTTTGACTCCAGCAGACTGAAGGAAGTAGTTTAGTTCTCAGGACGCTGTTTAAAAACCACTTGAACCCAGAAGCAGCTGAGATCTGCAGGCTGGGCTTTGTGCAACTTAGCGAGGAAAGACTCCACTGAGTGTCTGCCCGGCTGGTGAGCCCTTCCTGAGCCACATGCCAGAGTTCAGGATGTGAGGAATGCTCTTCCCTGTTTGCAAAAGCACATTTCTTAAGTCTTCTCAGAAATCCTCACAAAAGAAAGTTACTGTCATAGCCCTGAGGACGCCACCAACTCTGACCATCCCTGCCCACCCTCTGGGGCTTGTCACGTTCACGCTTCCCACAGCCCAGGACCCCATGCCAGCCCCCCAGAGGCATCAGCCCCTGCCCCAGCGATGCTCCAGCAGGGCTGGTCTCCACCTCCCCATGGCTCTGGCTGTCAGCTTCATCAAACCAGGCTCCAGCCTTCATGGTGCTTTCTGGCTTGCCTTGGACCTGGCTCATAGCTGTGGACCTGCCCAGCTGTGTCCATCCCTGGTTCCCCAGAATCCTGTCTCTTGCTGTGGCCTGACAGATACACAGTAAAACAGAGCATCTCATCCCCTTTCTGTGATAACATGCTCAAATACTATTTGTTCTAATGTCAGGAGGTTTTTTCTTGTTGGTTTCCTGATTTCACCCACCTTGACCATTGTTCAGCTCAATATTTTCTTTCCATATAAATGACATCTAGAAAAATAGGACACCTTCTCTGCCCACAGTAAACGTATAGAAAGCTGGAACCTTCCATATGTCAGAATGAAGTATTTTCTGATATGGTTGTGCCCAGCCTCATCAGTTGAAACACCAGCCTTTCCACAGCTTTGTTAGTTCAGGAGTAAATAAATAATGGAGGAGTGTGTACATTGAAGCAGGATCTAAACATCAATTTCTAATTTTTTACAAAGCATACTTTGAAGCAAAATATCCTCAGTGTGTACTGCTCAAGGACCAGGTTGCCCTGTGAGAAGTGTGAGCATGAGAGAAATAACTTCTTTCAGTCATCCAGTAAAAGACCTGATCACTTTTACTTTCTATTTTAAAGGGGGTATCTTTGGGCATAGGTCTGTGAAAGACAGAGATACTTCTCTACAGTTCAAAATAGTATCTATTTTGTAAAAAGCAGTGGATTGTAAGATATACACATGTCCTTAATGACTCCTTCTGGCTGTCTGCTCAGTGTGCTGCCTTTCTGTGCCTTTCTTTTGGAGTTTTAGTTCCTTCTTTATATAGGGAGACTGGGTGCTCCTATGTATAAGATGCTGTGAAGCCTTGCACTGGAGGCAGGATGCTGAAATGTCAGGTGATATGAAATGATACTGTGATGCTTAAATTCCACCTGTAAATTTAGCTGATGATGGCACACATTGACCTAAGCAGGCCCACTGAGAACCTGAGTGAGCCTCACATGCTGTATTGCAGTCAGTCCAATCATTAGGTAGTATACATGCCCAAGCAGCTTAATTTAGGTTGCTCAAGTCGTGCACACTCAGACATCCTTATTTCAGCTTGTCTAATTAAAAAATTGAATAAATCTTGACACAATAATTCCCTAAACAAATTTTTATGAAAGTCAAATAATTGGTGGAGGAGGACCAGACACTAAAATCAGCATGTTAATCAAGAGTGTGGAGACAATTACTTCACAGTCTTTGCACTTGTGTCTGGCTATTGACAGGCATAGACATGATGCAGTTTTGGACTTTCAGTAAGACACAATTTTGTTCTTTAATTAAAATCTTTACTGGGTACAGATTTATCCATTGTGTAGCAATGGAGAAAATTTGCACAAATGGCAGTAAAACCTGATGTAGTACCCCTATCAGTATGAGCTATAGGATGTTCAAGACTCAGGACAAATCGGACTCAGAGGCCACTGGAGGCAAGAGGTGCCTGTGCTGCATCGCACAGAGCACAGGCTCCTTCAGATGCTGAGAACTAAGGAAGGATGGGGCAGGAAGGATTGCAATGTATGCAGCTTGCACATCATGCTTGCCTGTATGCTTGATGCTTGTGTAACTCATTGCAAGACTGTAATTAATTATCTGGGCTTATTACAAAGTTTGGTTTAGTGAGGTATTTTTGTTTGTTTTGTGGTTTTTTTTTGTTTGTTTGGGTTTTTTTGTTTGATGGACTTTTAAGATGTTGCCATTCTGCAGAAGATGTCAAATTTCGCCCACAAGTTTTTCTCTCAAGGTTGTAACCTGTGTTTGATTAGGAATCATTTGGAGATTTTCAGCTCTGTGATGCCTGGATGTCGGTTCTGTCTTCATGTTTGTTTTCCACTTTTTTTTTTTTATCCCCAGTAGTTTTTTTCATGTTTCTTGCCTGCTTTTCTCAGGCTTCCAGAATGCAGCCAGAGAAAGTAACAGCTGAGTGACAAAGGACATTCAGGGCAGTGTGCATCTTCAGAGAGAGAGAGAGGAGGGCTGATAACGCTACATACAGAGGGATGTTTCCTTTTGCAGAATGCACATTGAGAGACGTCTTTTCCTCTGAGAGATGTGGGATTCAAAGAGTTATTTTAATTCTAGCAAATATTCTTGTATAACTAAACCCTAGCATTTTCCTTGCAATAGTAACAATTTGATCTAAAATGCAAAGCTGCTCTTGAGCATGCCAGGCTTTTTGTGCTGAAGCTCTTAAAGGGCAAACTGCAGCAGCAATTGCTTTCATGTTAATGACTGCTACAAGGAAGGACTTAATTTTGTGATTCATAAATATCATTAAACTCTAATTTATAGACATGATCATTTCAAGATATAAAGTAGCCAATCAGGTCAAAGGAATTAAAATTTCTACATTTTGTGTTTTTAGTATAAATTCATTATTTCTGTCTGCACATTCTCAATCTTAGGGCTGCCATTAGACTGTATTAATGAGAACATGACACTGAGACAATCTTAGCAACAGCAGCTGTACCAACAAAATGCTCTCCTGAGGAATATTGATTTCCTTTCTTGGATGTACTTAAACAAAGGCTGGTATTGCAGACATCTTAACCTCTGTGTGTGCTTTAGTCTTCTGAACATTACTGCATCATTGCCTTTATTTCTGAGAGGGAGTTATTCTGCACTTTGACAGAGATGCATAGCTTTAAGTGCTTAATTGATAGTCAGCACATGCAGATAAGCAGGATTAACCATCTTTTTAAAAATGTGTTTTTTCAAATGGACTAGTTCAATAATTACATTTTTGACATTAATAAAATATAACATAATATGAAGCCATAGTGGAAAAGAAAGGTGAGCACAGAACACAAAATATTACCGATTTCTTGGTAGGGAAAATTGGTCTTTTTCTCATTAAAAGTGTGTGTCATTTCAATAAACGCTTCAGAGAGGAGACGAAAATGGTTACTTGGGAGTCTTGGTGCTTGCTGCAGGAGACTGTCTGTGAATTATGCCCATGTTTAATGATTGCTGGAGAGCTAGGCAGATCCAGCAGGACCACAATTCACAACTCATCTCAAACATGCACTTCCATGAATTTGTCTTGCTTGCATTTTTAACACTCCTTCCTCTGCTCACGGTGTTGCATGTGCTCTTCCATTTAATAGCAATTTAATGAGATTCAAAAGTGCCCTGACAGTCAATGCTAATTCTCTGCTATTCAAAAGCCTGATATTTTTCTGCACAGGTATTGACAAGTAACATTTGAAGTGAATTACTCAATGAATGAAAAGCAATTCTGGAGACATTCTGAAGGGATACAGCATCATCAGATTAGGTGCACTTAGGAGTGCACATAATGATAGTTTTTACTAAAACTTGAGAAAAAGTTGGTGCTTCTTGCTGAAATGAAAGAGGAGCAAAGTACAAACTCAAAATGTGAAGCAAAGATCAAATTGAGAAGTGTCTATCAAAGCAAACATCTAGGGTGATAATCTTGGGCTATGTTTCATAATAGTACAGGGGACATTCTTGTTGAATTTCATTAGCTGAGTTGCTGTTTTCCAAAAAAACCCGCTTGAGCTCTGTGGCAGCAGTTTAAATATATAGTCAGCAGGAACACCACTGCTAGAGGGAGGGCATGAAGAAAGCTGTGGTATCTGCCAGATGCACTGGACAAGATAGATATGGAGAGGACAGTGCAGAACAAGTGTCTCTGCCACTGGTTAAAGGTTCATGTTCAGGACTTCAGCACAGGTAACGCAGATTCAAAGGGGGTCACTCAAGTGATGGAAGATCTCAGTAAGGTTCATGGTGGATGCTGCTAATTTGGTATCTTTGCTTTTTATTTTGTTAAAGAATCTTTTTTTCTACCCAAAAGCTATGGTAAATTGCTGGGAAGGAGATTGAGAGTTTTTCCAGTTGGCTTCTCGCTGGATTGCATGGAGCCTTTTCGAGGAAAGAAGCGACTAACCCTCCAAAGCAAGCAAATGTGCATAGCTGAGGGCCACCTTTGCTGAGAGTGAAGTAGGGCAGGCAAAGCATCTGAAAGACAACAAAGAACCAGGAGCCTGAAGCAGAGCAGACAGAGGAAGACAGCTGGGAAAAACAGGGAGCAGAAGTCAGGCCCTAGGGGTCATGAGATTTTTTTTCCCCAGCAGACCCAAAGGGGGAATGTTCAAACTCCAGTATTGTGCAAATCTCAGTCTCACCCAAAAAGCAACTGAGTTATTGAACTAGGATCAGGCCTAGAGCCAAAGGATCACACTACAAGGACACAGTGGATGGGGGGGGGGAGTTGTTTATAAAACATTTTTATTTATAATCTGCCTCATTCTCAGCTTTCTCTCTTCTAAAAAGTTTATTCTTGTTAATGTTGTGATGTAGTCTGGTGCTAGAGCTTGCATAGCATGGCATGACTCTGGGGGCACTTGCTCTGAGAAATAGGTGCTGACAGACCCACCTCAGGGTACTGGCAAACTTGGGGTCCCTTCACAGCTATGCAATCCTAAGTGACATCCTAGCAGGCTGGCTTCTGCTTCAGAAGGATCAGGATATCAGAAGAGGAAACAGAACATTAATGTTTTTAAGGTTCTATGTGCACGTTACTGGGCTTGCCCCAATTAGTAACAGTCATTACGAATTGGGGCATATGGTTACTTAGATTTGATATGAAACATTATAGCTTTTTCTCATTCTTCTTCATGTGTTTCCTTTCAGAGTTTCTTCTGCATAACACTCTCAATCTCCTATCAGTACATTATAGATATATCTATTTAAAATAGAGGTTCGGGATTGAATTTTAAATAGTTGCCTTCTGGGAATTATTTGAGTCTGGGCCCATTTTTATTTTCTTTAAATATCAGGGCATCTTTTAACACCATTGTGCATTCATTTAGGAACAGAAGTTTATTATTCTGCAAATTCAAAACTGAAAGTATATTACCATTTTATACATTATTTTATTAATGAATAAAATACTGCCTTTGACATTAGATAATGAATTGTCTAGAATAAGCTTATGTTGCAAGAGTCTTATGAATTTTTGTTTCCAGAAAAATACTTAAAATTTTCAACACATTCCACTTCTTTGTCTTTGGAGTAATCTACAGTAGGAAGCTGTGTGTCTGTCTCATGTTTTCCTGCCTGTTTGACAGCAGAATAGCTTTTGGAAATTCTTTCTTTAGAGTTTTCAATGCATGATTTTCAGCAGTTGATCCAATTTCGGTTTAGTTGTTTGCTCTCTGAGCAACACAAGTGATTAAATGTAGTGCACACATAATTTCCAGTTTTGAGAACGGTGTAATGAGATGGGTCTATTAAGAAGATAAATAAGATGGACACAAGTGGGAGTAAGAATAGCTGGTGGCTTTATTGCAGTTCATCAATTTGAAATAAAGAGAATTACAGATATGAATTTGCACTAATTTCAAAGATGCTCAATACATGCCTAGGAGCACACTTACCCAGATATCTGTGCAATAAACCTCCCAAACTGACCAAAAACTTCAAAAAGAAAACAAAACTTTCCAAACCCCTTATGAGATCACTTCCCTCCCCCAGCAATTAATCAGGTAATAAGCTGACCAGTGGATGGGATTAGCATGAGATGATGACATGCCCTAGGCACTAAATAAATGCAACAATGTACTTTCCAATCAAGAAGCTCTGGGCCCCTTCTCTGCTTGTGTGTTGAACCCAGAGGTAGACATGATGCATGGCAATGACATCTGTACACCCTGAGTACATCATATTTTGTTAAAACACAACAAATTCCTTGTTGGTTTATCCACATTTCCACATTACAAACCACGCCTAATTGGGAAAAACGAAAAACTCTGCAGCATGCTGTCTGAATTAACATTTCCATAAAGATCCTAAAATATTCTAATTACTAGTTTTCCCTGTGCTACAAACCTTTAGGTCTTTTTATTCTTTCTGCTTACAAGTGAGATGAGTCTATATAAGATCCATCTTCTAAACCCAAGGAGTATACTTGAGTAATCTGAAGTAGCTACTACACGTTTTCAAGGACATTCCATGTCACAACAGTGGGACCATTGGCTGAAATATGTTCCACTTTTTGGCCCGGACAAAGCTCCTGATCAAACCATTCCTGTACCTGTAAGCTGTACTCTCCAAGAAATCAATACTTTTCATTAAAGGAAAGTCATTAATTCCTTTTATATAGAGGAGTTCTGAAATATGTCGTAGGCTTTTACCTGAGGAAAATTAAAATGTGTGATTTGCATCCCTTTAAGATCTCTGTGAGTCCAGCTTTCTAGTCCTGACTTTTTGGTCAACACTGAGAACTGACATGGTTAGTTATTTCACTGAAATAACTGTGTCTGTTACAGCTTTTAAGCTCTTCAGCATTTAAAGCATACAGTACAATATTTAAGAAAATTATACTGAGGAAAGCACTGTGATGTTTCTATTTTCATTAGAGTACTACGTGCTCTGAAGCGTATTTTGGATACTTCTACAGATCAAAAGCATGACCTCTGCAGTAACTCTCATTTTACTTTGAAAAATGTGAATTCATCTCATGAAAATTTGAAAGGGTCGTCTGTTCTGAAGACTATGTATATAGATAATCAACTCTCTGTATCAATCTACAGTCAGTTAATTTTTTCTCTTCTTTCTTTTCCTAATCCTTCTTGTTCTCCTTTCAAATATAGCCTATTTGCCTGTGAATAATCTCCATTCTGTAGGCTACAATCTGCTTGCTTCTTGTCCCCTTAGAACTACATACATCTATAAATATTTATTTCTATTTTTGTGCTTCAGAGTTTCCACACTGGACCAGAGATGAGTGAATGGCCCATTTTAGAGAGCTACCAGCATTAGATGCTCCAGAAGACAGGAATCCCTCAGCACACAGGCAGAGTATAGGTCATCTGCTCTTCTCCTTCCTATTAAAACTTTGCAGGCCTTTTCTAGTGGTAGGAAAGGGCATAAGTTCAGAAAGAAAATCTGAAAACCCTTTCTAACTTTCACATATAACCACTCTAGTAATGTGTGTATATATATAAGCAACTCAGGTATGTTACTCCTGTTCCATCTCTTGCAAAAATAAAAAATACATACTATGTTTCTAGTATATAATGTCAAAGCTATAGAGCAGTATGTAGAATTATTTTTTGACCTGTAATGATCTATATATTTTTAGACCTGTAATGACAACAGTTATTTCATTTTTCACAGGAAAATGCCATTGATCATCTTCAAATAAAGCTCAAAACTCCCTTCCCAGGGTTGATAAATCAGTATATTGGGTTGTTATTACTTTTATCTGCCAAATAGGTTCTTACCTCCAACCATAGGTCTTCTGTTGTAAACATCATTCCATAGTGAATGAAGCTAAAGATGACTATGGGTGCCTCTGGACAGAAGATATATTTCTATCTGGGTTGTTAGTGAAACATCAATTCCTACATTTTCTACTAGTTTATAGATAATCTGGTTTTGTATGCTGTTCTTTGTAGTTTCTCTATTAATAGCATATTTTTTATAAACATTTGGCTGAAGAGAAGGGAGGAAACCTGATTAGAAGGAACTGTGATTACCCTGCCTATTGGGGGGATTTCGAGTAATTTTGGGAAGAGCTTTTCAGATGGCAGGCCAGGTGGGAGGAATGAGAATTGAGCCAATAAAAAATTATTCAGACAGATACATGGTAAAAAACCATTCATGTTTCTGATAACAGTATTACTAATATCTCTGAGAAGTCAATCACTTTCTACCTCTTGTGAGTTGTAGATCACTGGTTATTTTTCAAGTTTTTTTTTTTGGAATTTTTATGGTAGATTTTTTTTTTCTTTTTTAAGGGAACTCTTTAAAACACCAAAAGCAGATTGCTGTCTAAAATATTCAACTTTCTATGGTTTTCTTCAGTCAACCTTGGACCCCAACTACATAGATTGGAAAAGGAGTCATAGAAAAGGAGTGCTATGCCTGATTTGATCCTTTTTTTAAATACAATTATGTTTCCTTATTTGAAGGATTTCTTGTAGAGTGATTGAGGTCTTGGAAGAAATATATATGTACAAGAGGAGGCTGAGGATTTGGACATAAGTATGTAGCTTCTAAGAAATGAACTGGTAGCTACATATCTTGTTACTAAAAATATGAAGAATAGCCTTGCTCAGTTGATAGTCCTAACACTAAACTCACATGAGCCTTTAAAAAAAATCATTAGTCCATAATTTGAACTTGCACTTTGAAAACTATATGACTGAAAAATTCTGTATTGATATAAGTATACTTACAGCATATATATATGAATTTACACTTTCCTGCGTAACTTTCAAGGGCAGAGAAACATTTATTCTGAATATCAAACCAATAGATTTTCTTAACTCAAAGAATGAATAAAGGAATGCCTGTACATAATTACCTACTGTCCTTGTGATGACCTTAAGGTTTATTTACTTATATGTGTAAAGAAAAATATTTAAATATTAATATTTATTAATGAACTAAATGCTGTTGTTCATGATCAAAAAGGGCAGATCTCAGCACATGCACAACATTTATCAGTACTGAGTTGCTCCAACACTGATACACAGATAAACAGGTGTTTTTTCTCTTAAAAATGCATATATGTTTAAATTAAAGATGTTTTTCTCATTGGTCTTTTTCAATAATTAACGATGGAAAAAGCCATACAAATATATAAAACTAACTTCTGATTTGAATTAGTCTTGCTTTTAATTTTTCAGATTCAGAAGTTTCTTAAATGCTTCTGCTTCCTTTTTATTAACCTATTTATCCACTCTTGTTCAGTTGTCCATCAAATTTTATGGAGAAAATCTTCTTAAAGGCTGAATCTCTAGTTTTATATTTCCAACCCTTAATTGCAGAACAGAAAAGTGATTTAGCTTGGTTTCATTTGGTCATACTCAGTGGGAACACATGTAATCAAATCGGTGGTCATCATCATAAATGTGGAGCTCTTCCTTATTTTTTCTTGGTTCTTGTTTCATCTTCCTTGTCCTTTAGGCTTATTTCTTAAATATTTTTGTATCATTCACTCATTTTTTTGTTTGGTTCCTTCCAACCATGTTATTTCATTCCTTATTTTTATCAATGTTTATGCAATATATGATCTTCTTCATTATCTTCTGAATGATCTACCTTTTATTTCAGACAGCTTCTGTTTTCCTATCTCTTTTTGCCTGCTGCTTGACACAGACTGCCATGACCACTTAATGTTCCCTTCAGCTGGCACTTGACAGTGGCAGCACTGATGCCAAACCACCATATGTGAGAGAGATTCAAGGTGGGCTAAGATTGTCAGCTGTTATTTTCCTCATCATCCTAACAGTTTTCCAAAATTGCCCTTTCCTCTGGCTAGTTCCAAAATTTGTGTTTTCTAGAGCTTTCAATGTACTCTCAAACTAATGCATAGCTTCTTTGCTTTTATTTCTCAAAGAGAAGGAAAAGAGGAGTTAAAACTGAGAAGACTAGTAGACCTACCCCTTTTATGATTTTTTTGTTTGTTTGTTTGCAAGGAGAAGGTACTGAGACTTGGCCAAGGTCTGGAAGTCATGTCTGTTGGCTGCTATTGCTCCTTGGGACTCAACCAAGGAATCTGACACAGCTGTAGTTTTAGCAAGTCTGTTTTATATGTTGGAAGAGAGATGGTTGAAATGCTATCAGCACTCAGAACTTATTCCAAAAGTTGGACAGAACATTTGAGCCACTGTTTGTAATGAAACCTTCATCATCATGGCTCATCTCTACACCATGCTTGACATAATCTTCTTGTTTCCCTAGTAGAAGGCAGTATTTTCTCCAGATAATCTGAATTCAGATTGAAATGTTAGAGGAAACAGCAGCAATCCCAGAACTGAGTTAAATTTTCAAGCTCAGCCAATTAAACAAAAATACCTATAGGGCATACTGGCAAATAACTCATCTTGTGTATAACAGGTTCATGTGGAAAATGTGTTTATGTAGTTTAACATCATTGGTTTT
Organism: Pyrgilauda ruficollis; assembly: GCF_017590135.1. NCBI lineage: Eukaryota > Metazoa > Chordata > Aves > Passeriformes > Passeridae > Pyrgilauda > Pyrgilauda ruficollis. The sequence continues at coordinate 9,249,305 of NW_024525156.1, forward strand.
GATGGAGATAGGAAGTTCAAGAATGAAGACAGATCAACTGGTTCACATGGAGAAAATCTCTGCTTTTCACTGAAGTGGGAATTGCTTATTGTTGTTTATTTTACCTAGACTAATGTGTTTTTCCTATAGAGCGCTTTTTTGGAAAATCAGACAACTGAAATTTCTTTTGTTGAAAGCATTTTATTTCACTTATGCTGAAAAGGATTAATTTTATTTTGGAAAATACAGAAATAGATAAAATCTTTGATAAAATAAAGCCACTGAAGTGCAAAATAAGACAAAACAACAACAACAACAACAAAATCTAGTTGCTGAAATTGGTGATTTTGTTGGTTTGTAGTCACAAATTGACTTGCTCTCAATTTTTATGCTCTTTCCAAATCCTAGTTGATTTGAACCTTAAAGAAAGAAGGAAGCAAGGAAGAAGCAAGTCAAGGGTGACATAGGCAGCCATTGCACCATGCTGATCTTACACTACAGAACTTTCTTGTGAACTTTAAAAAAAAAAACAAAACAAAACACACATTTTCTTTAAATAAAAAGCCTGTTTGTTTTTTTTGTTTGTTTGTTTTCACATCACAGTGCAAAAAAATTAAGAATCTTTAATTTGGGTAATAAAGAAGATAGCTAAAGTACAATATTGAGCTCACTAAAATGGAGGAAAATCATGCTGGATTTTCTCCTAATACATCACAATCAAGGTTCTGGTATGGAGTGCTTATCAGTATCTCCAAATTTAATTGGAATTTCTATTTATAAATAATCTTTTGAGTAGGGTCATTGATCTAGGCTATTTCAACATATTTAAATGCATGGTTACTGGTGTAGTTTATGTATTCAAAACAATTTTGGGAGTCACATTGATTTTAAATAAAAGAAGATAAAATAGCCACAGCCATCCTCACACCTATGTGTGCTGGTCATTCAGCTGCCTGTAGGTGGCCTCTTGTTTACAAAGGTTTTGTGATTACTGGTTGTGCTCTTAAGCATGCCTGAAGTATCTTTTAAGGCTCCTACATGTTTATTCTGCTTTCAGCTTTTCCTTTTTGCTGCTGAATTACAGGGGGTTGCCTGTACATCACTGTGGAAGCAGTGCATAAAAGCAGTTCATAAGGGCAATGTATTTAACAGTGTTGGACTAGATCCTTGAATGCCTCTGACTGATAATTTAGGAAGAATAAGCAAATACTTTTAACAGGTGAGTAATTTAAAAGATGTATCTATCTTTTAAATGGCCACTGTATTATCATTATTTTAAAAGATTTGCAACCAATCTCCACATGCCTGTGCACTTTTACAGGAGTTGTTGGTGAAATAAAATTTGTCAAGACTGCTTGAAAACAATCCCTTTGGATTTCAAATTTTATGGCATTTTTCTACTGCCCTTCTATTAAGGTCAATCAGATTTCTGACACTGACCTCCGTGAAAGACAGAGATCTGGCCTTTCATAAATCATTCCTGCCTCTGCTGAGATAGTCACATTTGGAATAAAAAGCTACCATATTCTTAGGCTCAAAGGACACATGCTAATTTTGAGTAGAGGAATTCAAACTAAAATAGGAATACAGAGATCCTTAGACTGGAAAGGGCAAGCCCAGAGGCAAGTGAGAAGGCATGATTGCTAAAATTGCGGTATCAGTCTAACTAAAAGGAACTTCCATTTATATTTACTTGAATGCCTGTGCTGTAATGTCTGGTATTACGAGGCATTTCATAAAAGGCTGCTGCTAAACTAAAAATTCTCTGTTAAAATTACTAGGAAGCAACATTTCTGTGATGAAATACATGCTAAAAATATTGACAAGAATAAATCCACACCATTCTTTTGGAAAGCACCAAGCCTTTATCTTGGAAATTAACATTCACTGAAGAAAAAGAGAGGCAAATGAAACTGTGAAAAATGTTTTGCAAATGCACACCGCTTGCACATAAAATTCCTCTTCTGTTGAAGCAGATCTTATTTTATCTACTTTGAAACAATGCTCAGCATAACTGTCAGTAATAAAATAGCAAGTATTTCCAATCTCAGCCCTTTAACACTCAACTTCAGTGATAAGCAAATTCCAGAACCTTCAAGTACTTTTTAAAGGGTTGCACAGCTTGAAAAGGTTTTTTTTTAATGCTCAAATTAAAAGTGAATCAAGGAAGGGAAATAAATAACCATGAATTTCTCAAATTTCTACTAATTTCACTTTTTTCATTAATCAAATTTTAGGCAGACTTTTTGATATTCTTGTAGTTTCTTTTATAATTCCATCAAATGACAGAAAATGTATAGCTCTACTTCTATTCTTTGAAATCCATACCATTGAAGTGTCTTTTTTAATCTACTTATCTTCCTTCCCCCTTCTATTGATTTGTAAGCTGGCAGTGTTAAATATCTTCAAAAAAAAAAACCAAACCAAAACAAACCACAAAACAATAAAAGAAGAAAATAAAAAAAATCAAACCAAAACAAAGCCCCCTCCCCGCATAAAAAACCACAAAACCCCTATATGTTTTAGTAACATTTCTGCCCTTGTGCTTCCTTTTGCAATTCTTAGCAGATATTTTTTCACTTCCCACTCCAAGCCATTGTAGGCTCTCACTGTTTGCTATGTTTACTTTGGGGATGGCTATAACTCAAGCCAAGGCAAGTTGTTTAATCTCTGTGTTATCAGTAAAAGCTTGTAGAATATTTTTAGGCATACTTTTTTTTTGGAAACCATTAGGCAAATATCCTACCAAATATTTAAGTACAGGTGTTTTCTAAGCATTTGTAAAGATGAGCCCGCATGAAGAAGAATGTAAATTATGCTCTTCCAGAAACCAAAATATATCTCTCAACAACAAAATAAGAACTTCTCTAGCTGAAGTTCAACTTTGTTGTTGCTTAGGCAATTGAGGGGAAATGGGAAGGGCCTTGCTAAGTTGCTTTCTTAGGGGAAGATGAGTATGGTATAAATTTATTTATTTTCTCTTTTCATTGGGAATGCTCAACATTTTGGCTCTCTCTGCTAAGGAGACCAGATTTTTTTTTAATCTGTCCAGGATTACAGGATCTCTGTTTATAATTCCCCCAGCTGCTGGTAACCCTCTGGTTTTCTGTCAATACTTGCATGAAATAAAATTTACTTGGCTGCTGCTGAGTTAACTAATTACTACCCTCTGCTTTTCATCAAAGCATTCTCCAGACATTTGATTTCATGCCTTCTTGATCCATCTCAGTGGAATGAATTTAGCCTATAGAGTATTCAGAAAAATATTTATGCATGAGATTGGAGGGCAATAACCTCAAAGAGCATGGAAATGCCCAGGGCTGTGAGCAGGAGAGGTAAACACTTAATCAAGATCAGTTTATAGCTGAGGAAGACATAAACTTTCTGGTTTTGTCAGGCTCCAAAAGTCATCTTAATCAATCTGTAAACCAACGAAGCATCTTTGTTCAGACCTTTGCATGTGATCCAGTGACTGAACAATGGATTCTTTTGTTCCAGCTCTCCTCTTTACAAAGAAGGTTTAATTACTTCTCCCAGTTAACCAACATGACATTTAGTTTTAGAGAAGTTTCCAATTGCCCACAGATCAAGGATAATCTTGCTGGCAGATACCAAGAACCTTCAGCATAGGAATGCTTAATAGACTGCAATATATTATAGCTGAAATGGTGAGAATTGTGAAAATTGGTTATATGGTATTCAGTCTCCTATGCCTGGTGAAGTGTTTAATAGCTGGAGAGTTATAAGGGCTAGGTTTATTTTTGGCTGTGTGTTAAAATACAACTTCATGAAAAACTGCCAGGACTTCTGGAGTTCTCTGTGTACTGAGAATTAAAATCATTGCTGTTGTGCATCAGGAGCTAGATTTTAATTTTTGTGGTAGTGAAGTCATAAGCACTACATATTAAAGGCTTATTTTTAGTGATGCACTGAAAGAATGCTGTGTCTAGAATGAATTTTGGGTTTGTTTTTTTTTTTTTTCCTTATAAATTAAAAAGAGGCAATAGTCTTAACCTCAAAATACTTGAGCTGTGTACTTTGCTAGTGTATGTCATCAGTCCTCTTCAAAACAGCCGGAGAAGACTTATGAACATTTTCTGCCCCCTGGTTTCCTAAAATTGCTTTCATAGTTTGCCAGCAGTGAAAGAAATGGATGAGATGACAGAAGTTCTAAAGGAGCAGTAATATTTTACAGCCTCTCATCCTTGAGTAAGGTCTTAACATGGCTGAGATAATGATAACAATTTTGATCTTATTAGTAATCTATACAAACAGCATTCAGGGTTTTCATGGTTTTTATTAAATTATTTTGTATCCACAAGTATCAAAATAAGGAAGAGTTAGATGACTTTGTGTCTTTGAAAGTAATGTCTTTAATAAAAACAGATCCTCTCTTTAATAACATTGGCCTCATGCACATTTATTTGTGCTATCTGTAAAGGTACACATCAGATCTGAAAAGAAAAAGAAAATCCTTCTTCATAACTGCAATTCTGCTCATTTATCAGCAAAACTGAAAATAGGTAGAAGTCGGGATTTCATGGGACAAAAAACCCCCACCCGATATCAGATGAAAACATTTTGAAAGGATCATTATTTTTAAGTGCTTACCTCAAACTCATGTTGCAACACTACCAAGAGGAAAGAAGAGTGTGATAGCACTGTTTCTATCGTAAATTAGTATCCAGCCTGCAGCTGTGTAGCTCATTAAAAACTGTGTCATTTAGGGATATTTTGAAAACACAGAGGTCCATTAAAGAGACTGGCAGTGTATGGTTGTCAAACAGACATGCAATTATTGTCATAATATTGCCATCAATTGGATGGGAGAAATTACACGATGAACTGAGAAGCTGTTTTATATCCTTTTGAGATTTTCCAGCACAGTTTTTCCTTTATTTAGGCCAGCCATCACCCATATTTGAATATGAGGACTCAGAGTGTTTACTGGGAGGCTTTGTGAGTACTAATTGAAACTTCACTCTGGCTTCTGAGGGCTACAATATTTTCCTCCTGCTTTCATACTGCCAATCTACAGCGATTTACATTGCCACGTCCCTGTGACACAGATTAGCTTCTGGTTGTCCATTAAAAATCTTGCAACATAATTTCTTGACATCCACATTACTGTCCAGAGATGTCCCCTTGTCATGCTTGGGTTGTTTGGGATTACTGAAGGTGGGAATCTCATTTCTTCCCTCCATGGTGGTGACAAAGCACACACAATGTCTAACTCACACAGCCAAACTCTATGGCTGCAGCTCATGTTGTCCATGTGTTTTAGCTCTATACTGATGTGATTATTTCCAAGAGTCAGTAAAGTCCAAGACTGAGTAAAGCTTGTTAATTCTGCTCAGGTCTCAACTACAGCTGCCTGAGCTGCTGTTACCCACTTGGCAGTGTGGCTGCAGTTTGTGTACTGGCCTGAAGGCAAGCCCTCTTCTGCAGCTTTTCCAGGGTTCCCTTTGCTGGCCAGCTTCTGCCTCTGATTACTGAGGAAGCTTTGGTGCACTTTATACACCTTTGCTTCTCTCTTTTCCTTCTCATTATAAACGGTGTCCCACAGTAAACAAAACCTCAAGTGACACCCAACCAAGTTCTGCTTTGCAGGGTTTAGGAGGCACTTTTGTCTGAGGAGGCTGGGGTGGTTCAGGGGTAGGGACAAAAGCTGCTGCTCCTCATAAGACTTGTTTTATCCTTCACCAGCTTTACTGCCTTTCTTTGGAAGAACTCCAGCTCCCCTTTTTGCAACAAGGAGCCCAGAACTGAACACAAATTTCAGAGTGCAGCCTCACCAGTGCCGAGTACAGGGGGATGATCACTGCCCTGGTCCTGCTGGCTGCACTCTTGCTCCATTCACCACCACTTTCTTGGGCCAAACATCCAGACAGTTTTTTATCCACTGAATAGTAGAGCCACAGAAAGTCAGTTTTTCCAGGAGAATGCTGTAGAAAACAGTGTCAAAGTCTTTAGTAAAAGTCAAAATCATAGATTTGGTGTTCAATTCTGTTTGCAGATGTTTGACAAGCATAATGAGCAGCTATTTGTAGTGTTGGTGTTGCAGATAAAATACAAAACAGTCCAGGAAGCCTTGTCTATTTTGGTTACAATAATTTGTCGCTTCTATGTATACAAATTGGTTAAGGTCTTACTAGTGAAATTACTAGCATTCTTTTCCTGCCTTCATATTTTTTTGTCACTTTTTAAGACACTTTATAGAATTGGGACCTGAGAGGAATACAAGTTACCCATTTATCAAGCGCTGTGCATTTTAGAGAAAGAAGTACATGGGGAGAGAGGGGACAGGGACAGAGAGTGATAGGGTTAGGTGGAAGCATGTCACCCATCTGAGAGTCTCAATGATGTCTTGTTGCTCCCCTCCATCTGGTCTTCTTGGCAGTGAGGGTGTCCCGCCATGGCCATGCCATGCCACCATGCGCCACATCGAAGAGTAAGGATAAATATACACTTTGAGCCAGGGGGGAACACTCATGTGCCTTCCTTTCAGGGAGTCAGTTTGACACTCTCCCTTGCAACACTGAGGGTCTGTTGCATCGCACTGCAGTGCTCTGGTGCAGGGCCTGGGGACCACTTTGGGGGGACCTTTGATGGGCCATGACACTCTCTCTGCTGTGGATAAGCTTTCCCTGGGAGAAGGGGCCCTCAGTGGAATCCTCTGCACAGTGAAGGATGGGTGGTCACAGCCTCTGGCCTGAGGTTTTCCAACACACACCCAAAGCCTCCGTCCTCCATCCTTTGGTGGGAGGGTCTGTGTGAGCCTGGCAGCTGATCGCCCTGGGGCTGTGATCTCCTCCCCAAAGGCATTAGGCTTGTGGTTTGTGAGTGTCCCCAGCCCTGAGCTGTTACTTTGTCTTATCCTCATCTGTGAATTGTTGCGATTCGTTTTGGGGGGGTGCATGCCATTTCAATAAAATGAAATCCTACAGTGAATGGTCCAGGGCCTCACCCCAAAGGCCTATTCAGAGTGTGGTGGAAACCTCTGTAGCTTTTGTAATACAGTCTTGCTATAATAGACAAAAGTCTTTCATGAAAATGTTTAAGTCATAAACTATAATGTTTCAGTCTCTGACAAGCGGGAATGCCAATAAAAAACTACACGGAAAAAATAATGGGCCAAATTCAGTCTTTCTTTTTTTCTTTTATTTGAGTCTTCTGAGAAGATCACATAGGAACAACCACATAAAAAGCACTAATGTAATCCTGGTGTAGAAACCTTTCTTGTTAAATGCAAAGATATTCTATATATTGGACACAATAACAAAATCTTTTGTGTTCTGAGGAATAATCCATTTCAGCTAACACCAGACTTGAAGGTACAGTCTCACCCTCTCTGTTTTGATGATGTGTATTTTTCCAGCTCAGCTTTTTAGGAAGGATCAATAGATAAATGACACTACTATTTGTGCTCAATCCCAACTGGAAAGGCTGAAATTTGGACTCCAGGATTCCCTCCTACTTGCACTTTGCTTGCATAACGTTAGAGGATTTGGGGGCTGTCAGGCCTGGTGATTCCCAGTGTGGCTAAATAAGGGCACATTTTTCAAATCTGGTTGCCCTCCAAAACTGTATTAGGACTGAAAAACATGTAAATTTAAGCAGAACTCTGTGGTGTTGAGTGGTGACCATGCCTTGATTATTAAGGATATAAAAAAATACACCAACCAACTTTCAAAATTATGACTTGTGACACATTTGTCATGTGTCAGGCTCACAACATCAATCAAATCTTGCATCCAGTGACTGGAGAAATTATCTCATCCAATGCTGGATTTAATTATTTTAAGAGACATTTTCAGGGCACAAAAAATGTAAAATCTTTTAAATCACAATGATATGGAAACAAAAATATTCACTATACAAGTTCCTTTGTGCTTTTTGTTCATAACACATTGACTTACATCACCTGTCATGCTACAGAGTCACTGATTACTAATGAACACATACTTGACTCTGTCATTGTCACTTGGGCCAGAAGTCTTTCTCTCTTTCCCTTTACTTGTTCTTTCTTCCTCTTTCTGCCAGCTGTATACATTGTGTGAACACAGATTTTCAGTTCTCAGGAACTTCTGTTTTGTATATTGCCTGCTCCACTGGTTGTTTCCATCCTTGAGTGGTTTCTATATTCTGATATTTGAGTGTAGAGTTTAGTATTTGAGCAGGACTGCAGTGAACATTTGATGGCAAATAGCGTTATAATGTCGTCTTGCACAAATGTTTCTAGCACCTTTCAAAAGGCATAAAGTCAATCTATCCTACACAGCAAGCAAAAATAGCAACTGTCTACACTTTGTTTCTGTTTAGTAAATATCAGAGTAGAAAATGTGTTTGACTAAGGTGTGGATGAAATAAAATTTTTATAAAAAGGAATGATTGTTATAGTTGGGGCATCATGTTATTTGAAATGGTGAGATTTTCCACCTTGTTGAGGATAAACCTTGAGCAGGAAGGAAGCAACAATCTGACCCAGTGCTCATTTGCCAGAAAGGAGTGGCAAAGTTTTCAGAATGCAGAGGCTGAATTTTTTTTATTCCCATCTCTTACTATATCAATATGAACTGAGGGGATTAAAAGGGATCTAACTTCAGCTTTTGAGATGGAAAAGGGGAAACATTGCTGGATTATACCTCCTGTCCTGTGGCAGGCATTTCTCTCCCTATTGGGGTCTGGTCCTACAATAATTATGTAGCTTTTCATTAAGATTACTGGGCTGCCACTGCAGTTAGTATTGACCGTATTGAGTGAGTAGTTTATCTGAGTACTCAGTCCAGGGGTGCACAGTGAGATCTGACAGAGCTGAATTTCAGATACAGAGGCCAAACTCACAGACCAAACTGGTGATGACTCACCAAAAAATCACCTCTTGGAGAAAAAAAGGAACTAAAAAGGGGTTAGCTGCAGCAAAATTCTGACTTGAATCAAGAATGATCTTATTTAAATGTGTCAGAGGAAGAGCTGTAATGTGCTGCATTGGCTTGTCATGGATATCTAAACAGTGACAACCTCTTAGGTTAGGGTGGTTTTTCCTTTGAATAAACTTCAGCATTACTAAAGTGGGATTTAATAATGCAGTGTTGGCTTGTATTTATGACCCTAACCCATTCCATACTCTTTTGGGTTTTGTACACATTTGTCATTTCATTTTTCTTTCCACTTACCCCAGTATGGGATAGAATTATTGGGACTTCACACTTTTTCTGCATCTTTTGCAGATTTTGGTCAGTTTACTTGGATAAAGGAAAACATACTAATTTGGGTCTGTTATTATTTTAAAAGAACAGTTTAATTACATCTTTCCATTTATGTTTATTTTGCAAGATTAATAAATCATATAATCTGAGGGAGAATGATTTATGTATCAGCACCAATACTCTGATATCATACTTGTTTCTACCTACCTTGAAACCACCAACAGTGTAAATTTCATTTGATCACACCATTCTTTCTAATGCCATTTGAGTGCTTCCCACAGGGACTGATTTCATCAGAGGATTAGGTAAGAACCTGGTTTAAACAATACAGTCCCATTTTGTACTTATCTGCTAATTAATAATATATTCTTAAAGAATCTTTATGCTAGCATTTTAAGTACACAATTTATTTTACATAAGTCAGAGACTAGCTTGTGTACTAAAATTGTATTTTCTTAATAGTCATATTCCCATAAACTGGTCATTTGGAAACATGGATGTAGCATGGAAAATATTTTGCAACCTTAAATATAATAGTGACTAGTATCAGCAGGAATGCAGTAAACGCTGGGGTTTGGTTCCATTGTCCACTCTGGCTAGCACAAGACCTCATAAAACCTCTTCAGATGTTTGGGTGGCTAAAATCTAGCTGCTGCCTCACCCTGAATATTATCTGCAAACACATGAACAAACAGGAGACCTTGGCTTTCACTTTTGCAAGGCCAAACAAGCCTAGTCTTTGTGCACCTACCAAGGAAACCACACATAACTGGCAGTGATAAGGACAACAGAAAGAAAACATTAATTACTTTGAGCAGCATTAGAGTAGAGGGCTCCTGCCGTGCTCCCCAGTTACTTGTTCTTCACAGCTGCCTTCTCAGCTGGGGGCTCTAAATCAGCACTGTGAGAAGAGACAGAAGTGACCATAATGTATTTCTTTATGGTGACAATTATCTTCCCCAGTGTAGAAAGGTAGTTCTCATGTAATACTCCAGACTTCTGTTTTCCAATTTAGTTGTACTTATTTTTTCCTATCACTGCATAAATTCAGTCAACTGAGCTGTCTTGACTCTGTTAAGAGTCTGATCTCTGAACAGCTTTACAGAAAATGATAAATGCAGAGACACTCATCGCAAAACTGATGTGTTTTGTTTGTACTCGGAAATGTTTTCTACTTCCCTCCCCCCTTGCACAGCATGCATTTAAATTATGCTTGGTCAAATTCTCAGCTGCCAGATGTAGGATGGGGGAGGGAAGCATCTCTGAAACTTATATTAATCCAGTGCCAGCTAGAAACTGTTTGGTCAGGATAGATCCTAAGACCCTCTTCCCTGAGAAATCAGACAGAGACGTGAGAGACGGAATTTGGCCTCAACAGATATTAAATATTTACACAGTAGCTCTATCCATCTTAAGAAGTTACCTATATTTTTTCAGTCAATACAGAAAAAAAGAATATTTCTAGGACCTATTCATCTTTCATCTGAACTCCAGCAATCTGCCTGTAATTAAATGAGTTATGCCTGAAAAGTTCTTCTTTTCTGTCACTGGCTACAATAGAAGGAGATTTAGGGATGAGCTCAAATATAAATATCTAGGTTAGGTGACACAAAACTCTCCTGAGGCTCTGTTTACCTGGGTGTTCATCCTTGACTGAGAAGTCTTTGTAATTTAAACAGTGGCATTTCTGCTCTTTGTGTGAATGTGGAGTGATGCACCTTCTCTTGTTAATTGATAGATATTCATCTGGAGATACAGCAGAATCTCCTCATAATGACTTTCACAGATGTCAGTGCTCTAAATTTAGTGAGGGATGGGACACTACTAAATAAACCCCCAGACTGTCCAATAAGTCTGTGGTCAAAATATTCTACATCAAGCCAAGACATTTAAAATATTAGGAAAGACCTTCTTGCTTTGTTTTAATGTGTTTAAGTGAAGGCTGATCATGTGGAGTTTGGTGGTAAATTTGGTAGTGTAGTCACAGACTTTGAGGGGGAGTGGATATGTATATTTTAATTATACATATTTTAAAATAATTGATACTAAATTTTTCTTTGTAAATGCATTATTTACAGATATGCCACAATATTCATTAGCTTCCAGATATTTTCCTTGTCTTTGACTTGTACTAGTTTCTTTCTTACATGCCTGGTGTTACATTGTGATGTGCACCTGACATTTATTCCAAAAAAGATTTTGCCTAATCAGATATCTGCCTCAACATCCTTGGAAGATACTTTTTGTGTCATCAGGGTCTCAGATTTTGCCCAACAAATTGCTAGCAAAATTCTTATCTAGCAAGTGTTTTAGATATGATTGAGTACCTCATTAACACCTTTTCCAAAAACTATAGTGAGAGTAACTCCTACAATTTGTACTTTGGAAGAACTTCCACTTCCTATCAACCTGTGGTGTGTTTTTATGATCAAGTTAACTAATGATTCTTCCAGGAAAAGTCTCCATGTATCTTTTTTGTTAATAATGAAAAAGGATGTAAAGTACAAAGTATGTGTATCAGCAATATGTAAGAGGCAGCAACAAGAGCATTAATCTGAGTCTCAAGAGACCCTTGCTCCAGGATGAGTTTTTTAATGTTACTGGATGTAACCTTTAGACCCAAATTTATCCAATATCTTTGGCAGACACTGGAAAAAAACAAGCAAAAATTGGTCCTGGTTTCACTTGGGATTTCCTTTTAATTACATGACTGTCACACAGTCTGGTTTCTGATTTCTAGCCAAATCTTATGTAATTCTCCACACCTCACTGAGATAGCTCATCAGTGTAGCATAAACAGCTATCCTTACAGTTGCTGCAAATCATGGGGGGGAAAAAAAGTATATCAATAATCTTGTAAGGCACATCCTCTAGATACCAAACATACTGAGAAAAGATAAGCAAGTCCCATGACACTTTCAGACCTTTTATAGCTTTATCTATTATGGTTTGTATGTATGTCAGTATTTTCACCCTGAATTTTTTTTCCCCATGGAAACATACACTTTTATCTCATGCCTCACTTTTCCTTATAGCCTGCTTGATCTCAGTGTACAGAGCTCTTCACTTTTAGTCTGATGTAGGTGGATGAAAAGTGCCTCGCTGTGTAAAGGAGCCATATAGCCTGAGATTAAAATGCTCTGTTATGTGCCAGCAAAAAAATTTCATCTGCTCAAGATGCAGGCAAAAAGGAGGAGAGAACTCCTGATGGAGTCGAGCTTACAATGTCATGTAGGGATATACACGTGCCTGGCGTGAGGGGGAGGTTCCCACAACATTTCTGTCTGAGGAGCTATAGTACAGAAACAATACAATAACTGTATCTGCACTAGTAATTTTTGTCAGGTGTCTCATAATTTGCTATATAGGAATACATTTTTCCCATTATAAAGAAATTAGGAGTGATCTTTCACTGTAGCAATACAGTGTTTCTGAAGCCCAATCTGTTGCTGGACACTCCTGTGCATATGCCACTCTCCTGTGTCAAAGAGTGGGTTCAGAATTCCTGGTGTTCTCTGTGCGTGGCTAAATTCAGTCTGGAGATGCTGAAAAAGAAATTATTTGAGACTGTGTTTGTAAGAGCTAGAAGCTGGTATGTGATGTGCATCCAAACTGATCCAAATTCTTGCACTGTGGCTGAATCCTCACACAGCGGGGACTGACAAGAATATGAAATGTTTTCAAATCTGTTGTATTTAAAAACTGTGGGGAAAGGGTGGAAGTTCACTTTAAATTAGAGTCAAGGGCACGGAGAGAGAAAGCCTTGTTAAATGGTACAGAAAGTGTCAGGAGGAGAGAACTCCAGCACCCTGTGGAATCAGGAGAGCAACACAACAGATCACGCTATCACCAAGAGGGAGGTCATAAGCCCCAGTAAAAAGGGGAGGGCACATATTCACATCCCTGTTCCAGCCTGTGCTTGTTGGGAGGAGTCCTTTCCCCCTCCCTGGAGCAGCTGCAGATCCGGCAGGACTGCGGGGAGGGAGCACTGCCCCCTCCCACCCTGCCTTGCCTCCTCCGCTGCTGCGGCATCTCCACTTCGGGGGTTTTGCAGGGCTGAGCTACCCAGATGCTGTTTATTTTGCAAAACCTGGAAGATAATTGCATTCACGTATAAGGACACAGAGAGATTTTGTATATGCATTTGTGTGTGTGTGCATGTGTGTGAGAGTGTGTGTGTGTGTGTGTGTGTGTAATATTTTAAGCTGTCTGGCACATTAATTTAGCCACCTGTCCTAGCCCCTTTCTGCTGCACAAATTAGATTGTCTCAAGGGAGCCTGTGCAGCTGATTGGGTCTGCCTCGTTACTAAGGCAACCCTTCTCCTTTCTGCTACATGCTTTATAGCTCAGCTTCACCAGGCAAAAGATGGAAGAGAAAAAAAAAAAAAAAGTGTTTCAGACCCTGGGGATACCAGTACTTAATAGATGCTCTTAGCAGACTTATTTATTCAGACAAGAACACAGTTTCTAAATGTGGAAGAGTGGTGAAGCAAGTAAAGTTGAATATATATGAAGGGGATGATAAAGACCAAATTAAAGGCTTTTACAAATGCCGTATGAATCTTAAATTAGCTATGCTGTGTTTAGTTGATGCAAAGGTATCATGACAGGATATATCAGCAGCTGTCCCTTTGAAGGTCATCCCTGATTAGGAAGAACAACAGAAACTCTTTATGCCAAAAAACCCACAAATGTAGGGAGGAGTCCTTATGTCAGACTGGCTACAGCCCAAATGATGTTTTATGATCATTTTTCAGAACAAAATTTTTAGTTTGTTCCTGTTTCCTGCTTTTAGGTGATTTGTATTGATTGAATACACTGCAGATATGGTATGCATTTTATGATGAAACAAGGCATGATTTTTTTCATTGAAGAAGCACTTCTTGATCTCATCATTTCTTCGGCGGCAAATCCAGGAACATGATAAGCAAAATAAACACGATTATACTCAAGGATGGATAACTGTTTAAGGTAATTATATGTGCAAATGAGAAACAGGGATGGACCTTTGAGCTGTAAGTTCTAGTCTTTCCTGTGAGGACCTGTGTTCAAAAGTATAAATTTGTGTTTGCACTGGCACAGGTGATGTGCAGTTATAGTCTATGATGTACCTGTTTATGTCTTCTTGTGGTCAGTCCATTAATTGTAGATAATCATCTCTGTTTTGTTATGTTGAGGGGATCAAGGGAAATGTTGTTTGGACATTCAAAAGTCTTTGTGTAGATAGGATTGCAGTGAAGATATTCCAAGGGTGTAGATTTCCTTATAGATGGATTTAGATGCTTATAACTGGAGGAACGGCTCATACATATAGCTCTTCACAAAAACAAAAAAAAGAGGTTCTCAAGGAAATACAGCAAGTTGGATTTTGGGGTTTAGGGCTTGTTTTTTGCATCCTACTAAATAACAAAAATCATAGAGTTATAAAATGGCTTGAAAGAGACCTTAAAGATCACCTTGTTCCAACCCTCCTGCCAGGGGCAGGGACACCTTTTGCTAGACCAGGCTGCTCAGAGCCCTATCAAACCTGGTCTCAAACAAATCCAGGGATGGCACAGGCATAACTCATCTGGACAACCTATTCTTATTCCTCACCATGCTCACTGTAAAGAATTTCTTCTTAATATCTAATCTAAACCATTGCCGCTTATCCTGTAAGGACATGATTTGTACATGCCCTTGTAAAAAATTCTTTCCATCTTTCTTGTAGCCTCCCTTCAGATATTGGAAGATCACATTTAGGTCACTTCTGAAGTCTTCTCTTTTACAGGGTGATCAATCCTAATTCACTCAGCCTTTCAAGAGAATCCACGGCCTTTCAAATTCCACCCTCTGTTGCCAGACCTGGTAGCATCACAGGCAACATCCAGCTCAAAGTAGAAGACCTGACAAACCTCACTGCATTTGACTTGGTGAGGAGGAATAAAATTTCAGGAGTTGATATCCTGTAGGACACATGATACGTACCTCTCATGATTCCTTGAGAAGCAAGCTAATATTTTTATTTAATTTGCAGTAATACAAGTGGTACTGATCATATGAAACTCAAATCTTGTTAAAAGTTAGTTACAGAATTTGATGCCTTTCCATGCTAGGCTGCACAGACAAAGGTCATTTCACTGTTTTGGAAGACCTTTCATTTCCAGTGCAAGTCAAAGTAAATAAAATGTTAGTGGATTCAAACTATTCCAATATTCATCTCTCAATTTTCCACACTAAAATTTAACTTCTGCTGCTCACTTCTGCTTTAATGTGTTTCAGTTTAAGATTTTTTTTAAAGCACTAAGAAAATTATTTTTTTTTGTCAGTGATAGTCTGCAATCTGCATATTTTTCCCTGAATTTTTCACAGTGTAAGCTTTTGTAGATTTATCTTTTGCTCTAGTCTTGGCAGTTTGAATGACTTGAACCTTGAACTAAGAAAGTGGAGATTCAACTCTGAAAGTTAGAAAAGAAATATGTATCTGGAAACTGAAAACATATGTTAAAATGAGTGCAACTAGGTAACAGCATGATTAATTTCCACTTGCAACAACTATCTCTTAATTTATCAAGGAATGGTTTTGAACTTGTGCCTTAGTCATTTATACATTATTTGGCTTGGTGTAGTAGAAAGCATTATGTGCTGGTCTGCTATATAGAAAAAGGCAAGTTAGACATATTGTTCCTTGTAGATAATCCATTTAATTAATATAAATTCCCTTCCATTAGGGTAAACTGAAAATTTTCATTTTTTGTGGCTATAAAGATACAAATGATGCATTTTCCATTTCCAATGATCTTACATGATCTATCATAATGTGATTTTTATGAGAGAATTAATGAGTCACCTTGTAAAAATCACTTTTTCAGGGAGTACTTTTATTGGGTTTGCTTGGCAGGGTTTTTGTAGTGGTGGAAGGGGTTGCTACACATAAGGGGATGAGTTGTGTGAGAACCTGCTAGAAGCTTCTCTGTGCCAATGTAGCCAATGCCATCTGACTCCAAGATGGACACACAGTTGGCCATGGCCAAACCCCTCTGGGATAACATATTTAAGAAGGGGGTAAAAAACTGTGCAGCAGCAGCTGCAGCTGGAGAGAGAAATGAAAATATATAGGGGAGCAGCCCTGCAGACACCAAGGTCACTGGAGAAGGAGGGGATGACGTGCTCCAGTCGCTGCAGCAGAGATTCCTCTGCAGCCCATGGTGTTGACCATGGTGAGGCAGCTGAGCCCCTGCAGCTCATGGGGTCCCTGGAGGAGCAGAGATCCACCTGCATTCCATGGAGGACCCCATGTTGGAGCATGTGGATGTGATAAAAGGAGGTGGTGACCCCATGGGAAGCTCATGCAGGAGCAGGCTCCTGGAAAGACCTGTGTAGAGAGGAGCCCATGATGGAATAGGTTTGCTGGTAGGACTTGTGACCCCATGGGGGACCCGCACTGGTACAGCCTGTTCCTGAAGGAGTGCACCCTGTGGAATGGACTCTGTGCTGGAGCACTTAATGAAGAACTGCATCCCATGGGAAGAACCTACCTTGGAGAAGTTAATGGAGAACTGTCTGCTGTGGGAGACACTTGATGCTGAAGCATGGAAAGAGTGTGAGGGGTCCTCCTCTAGAGAAGAAAGGAGCAGCAGAGACAACATGTGATAAACTCAGTGCAACCCCCATTTCCTGTCTCTCTGTGTTGCTGTGGGTAGGAGATAGAGAAATCAGGACTGGAATTGAGACCAGAAAGGAGGGTGGGGTGAGGGGCAAGTGCTTTTGAGACTCATTTTTCTTTCTCATTATCATACTCTGATTTGATTGGTAATAAATTAAACTAATTTCCCAGTGTTGAGACTGTTTTGCCCTTGATAGTAATTGGTGAGTGATCCCTCCCTGTCCTTTTCTTGACCCAAGAGCCTTTTTTTATAGGTTCTCTCCCCTGCCCAGCTGAGCAGGGATGTGATAGAACAGTGTTGGTGGGTATCTGCTATCCTGTCTGCATGAACCCACCACAGTACTGAGTGCTCCAAGGAATTAAAAGATATCTCAAGTATCAGAAGACCTTTTCTTCATGCATCTCTTTTTTATGTAGCTGTTTCATGCAGTTCTGTCTTATGTAAAATGTCTAATTTTTATCAGAGGTATTTACTGTTTAACAATACAGAATTGTAAAGAGACAGAGGCAGAGTCCTTATCTCAGGGTCTTGTCACTTGCTCTGGTATCATTCCCGTAATGTGATTAAACACTACTTTCAAAAGATATTTATTGTCTTTCTTGCCCCTTCCACCTATTCCAATCCTATGAGGAAACTGTTGTATAGCTTGGTTGCTTTGCTGTATAGAAACATGTAATTCCCAGTCAGTTTGCAATAATTTCTTTTGTGTCAGCATAGTCTTTTAACTTCTGTCTTCCTTGTGCTTAATCACTTGGTGCTTCTATAGAGACCAATCAAACCCTTCTCATCCTTTAGCCCTGGCCTATAAAACAGGCAATCCACTCTCGTAAAGATATCCTTTCCCTGAACAACCTAAATATATGTTCAGATACATAACCAATCAGAAGCACACAAAACACAGATTGTCTTAGCAATGCCTATTATACTTACATAAATATTTGTCTAAGTCTACTGGGAAATACCGTGTCTAAGTTGTCCTAATGTGCCGGGGACACATTTTCCTCTCTGTTCAAATTACAGCCACCCTTGAATTTATGTTCTTGAAATCTCATTATCTGCTGACGTCCACCTGACAAATTCCTATAGCCACAGTGTGATGTGGCATTTGGTATAATTAAATGCATCCTGTTTCCTCTGTCACTCTTCTTAGTGTAAGCTCTTTTCATTTTGTCATCTACTAATTGCAGTAGCAAGTTCTTACTTTAGAATCCAGGTGAAGAGTACAATTGTTAATGAATTTTGGGTTGTGGCACTGTAAAATCATTAAGATCCCTGTGAACAGGACTGAACTGTATGCTAAAGCCATTCAGAGAGACGTTCTACCACCTTTGTTGCCTGCATTGGTCTTTAAGCACCTTCCTCCTGGTAAAACTTATTGTCTTCATTGGTAAACTTAGTTCTAATAAGCTTCCTTCAGAAGCAACTGCTGTGGCTTCTCCCTTCACCTAGGTTTCTGTCTTATAAATCTTATTTGTCTCATAATCCAGGGTTGCAAGAAGGTTCTGTCCCCCAAAGTGTTAGAAACCTTAAGTAGGTTCAAATTAAATCCTTTATTTAATCTAAAGATTGGTTATTAGATTAGTCTGCTTCATCATATGCTAAAAAATACTAGTTTTCTTCAAAAATTTCTTTAAACTTTACATACTAGGAAAGCTATTTAGTTGCCTTGAGGTTGTAA
This sequence comes from Pyrgilauda ruficollis, assembly GCF_017590135.1. Taxonomy (NCBI): domain Eukaryota; kingdom Metazoa; phylum Chordata; class Aves; order Passeriformes; family Passeridae; genus Pyrgilauda; species Pyrgilauda ruficollis. Next base: position 9,267,818 of record NW_024525156.1, read on the forward strand.
GTTTATTATGTATAATACTTTGAGCGGGCCTTACAAATATATAGGAAGCTTGTGCTTAACTTGTATCTTATGCTTCTCCTTCCTCATTAAATGGGTCATTAAAATACTGATTTCCTCAAAATTTCCAGGAATATGTATCAGCTCTTCCAAGAATTCTAGGAATGTTATTTGTATATCTGTCTCAATCTTAGCGCACAAAACTTCTGAGCTTTGTTTCAGCATCAGTTTTGATAATTACCACGCTGAGATATACATTCCTACAAACCATTTTATTTGTGCCCCAGGTCCAGAATTGCGCTTGTTTAAAAGCTGAGGTAAAATGTTCACTTACAGTCATTCATATGTTGTCTTTATGTTCATTGTCACTGCGTAATGGCCTGTCTCCCCTTCCACCTTCTTAATTAATGTAAATTATGGACACTTTGTAATTGCTTTTAATATTCTTAGCATGGTTTAGTTCAGCCTCACTTCTAGTGAATCATACTTTTCTCCCATAGTTTTTGACCTCTAGAAAAAAATATTATTATTTGCAATTTCTCTGTACTTTTGCCTGCTTTTTGCATGGTAGTTATTCATTCTGTATTCAGGTCCTCCTTGAATAATTTTTCATATTTTTAGGCAGCTTCCAGAAAAATGTTTGTACTTTCTATTTGAAATCTGAAAGTTAAAAAAATCCTTGAACTTTTCAGTATCCGTAATTTCTCAGTGTGTTTTTCCCAATGAAGTAACTTGAATTATAGGTACAATTAATCTTTTTCATTATTTATTTAAGTCAAAGAGAGTTGAGTTCATGATCACTGGATCCACGCTCATTTTTCAATGCCTGGTTCTTTTAAAACATACTGCTTAATTAATTATTTTTTTTTAAACTTAAAATAGCTTCCTCGTTTGGGATTTTTTTTGTTACTATTACCATAGTAATACTACTTGGCTTCTCTACTTTTGCAATATCAGTTTCTTAAACTCATGCAGTTTTTGCTACTATTTACATTGTTAGTTCTACCATTACCTCCATTTGACCACTGATTCTAGACCAAGTATCATCTACTACTCCAGAAAGATAGATCAATGGTGTTACTGTTTATTGCTTTAATTTACAAATGATCACAATTTCCTGTCATTTACATCATTTTTATATACCTTTCTTCCTGAATTACATGTAGTATTCAGTTTGACTCTTGTCTCATATACAGTTCTGACACATCCCTTTCAGGCCTGCAGCAGTGCATAGTTATGGGACAAGTATGCATTTCTAGTAATTCGCTTTTATGGCTTAATCTTCCTGCACTGGTATAGCAACAGCACAATTTGACTTTGCACCATCCAAATTTTTAAGTGGAATAAGCACAGTATTTCATTGCCTATATAACTGACTATAGACATTTTAAATTACTTTTCAAAGAAACATAAATGCATTCTGGAAAGTGGTTTTGCTTTGCCAAAGCCAGTACTTGGAGTTACATCAAATTCATCTTTCTCATATGATTGTCAAGAAAAGGTGTAAAGATTCTCTGCACTGTATAACATATCTGTACTTTATCTTACAGAGTACAGTTCGATGTCTCAAATATAGTCAGGAATATGGTTTCTATCAAACTAGGAAACACCTCTCTCCTAATCTTTCCAGTTACAGGACCAAAATCAGATGGTGACCTGTTCATCATGATGGTAGATGGTCCCATTTACTCCCTAAAGTTTGTTCTTTGCTATGAAACTCTTGTCTACAGAATGTATGAATAAATAGACTTAGACCTTGGATGACAAATAAACAGAAAGACTTTTTTTGACTCGGTTTCCTCTGCATTTCTGTCTTTTGTGTCTGTATGTCAGACATATTTAAATATTACTTTGGTGAGGCTCTTTTTTTTTGGATCAGAGTGCTGTTTGGATGCTATTGTTCAATATAAACAGCAAGAGACCAAACAACGGACACAGAATGTAATTTAATATTGATACACTGTAAGAGTTCGGCAGAGTGATTTAATTAAATGCTAGTGGAAAGGTACTTAACCTTTTCTATTAACCAGAAATTTATGCACAAAATGCAAAGACAAAGGCAGTTTGCATTAAACACTGACTTCTTTTAACTAAAGAGCTGTGGAAAGATTGATTGCATTTGCTTAAGAGGGAGCAGTGCTGCAAATTTCTTAATTCAAGTGGCTTCCATTTAATTGTCAAGTGGCTCCAGAAAAGGAACAACTAGCTGAGAATAAATGACACTCCTTTGTTTCTGATCCTTCCCAAGTACCCATGTTTATAATTGAAAGATGCAGAAGATTCATATATTGAAAGGGTCTTGAGCTTATGGGTTTGGTGTCTAAATATCCATATCCAGTGAGAGGGAGAAGCAGGGACACTGAGGGATTTATAAGCATACCCCTACCCAGTATTCCCTAGACCACAGAGGGAGAATATTTCAGCTGTGGGAGATGGTTGTCTTTCTTAGAAGCCCAACACATGCTTTCCTGTCAGGCACATTTTCTTTCACTGGTCACAGTTACTAAGGAAACCACCTCTTCTGTATGAAGGCATCGTAGGTGCCTCTTTTGGGGGCTTGAATCTGGGACTGCAGCCAGCCACAGCTTGCAAATTGAAGCCTGTACTTCAGCATACTTAACCTTTGATGTGACCATAGATACATTGCATAATACGGAGAGCTCCTGCATGATGGAAGTGGCTGAAGGACAAGTTTTCCAGGGAGGGAGGGCCAAGAAAAACTCCCTTCTTCCTTGCTCTGAAAGAGTAGTCAGCAATGCAAACCACTGCTTATGGGACACTGGGAAGAGACTGATTTAAGTCCTCTTAGGAAACCTGATGCCAGATCTACAGAGTAGTGCAAAGAACATGAAATATTATTAATAAAAAATATCAGGATAGTAACTGTAACAAAAGTCCTCCAACTCACGAAATTATATATATGGTGAGACGAGCTGACAAACTCAGGAATATATGAGCTTGAACCATCTCTGGTTTCATCATTCAAACCATGTCGCTGACCTACAAGCTCCAGTGATTCAAAATGAGGTGACTTAAGAGATCACTGTTGCTGCTGTACACAGCTATTGATTTAACTCCCTTTGTCCTCACACGAGCAGAAGAGGAACTCATGATTCCAGTGAAGTGTATCCTTTAAACAATACAAAGTATGCACTGATATGTAGCCTAGTGCACTCCTAATAAAAATATATTGAATACTAAATAAAAAAAAATTTGCATCTGTGAATACCTGAAATGCTGATTCTGCTGTCTCAAAGGTTTTGAGATTACAACATTAATAAATTCATTGATGGGTAGTTCTGAGCACCATGTATCAAAACTTAGAGTTTGCCTTCATCCCTTCATGGGGATGAACAACACAGGCTGTGGGCTACAAATATTACTGGTACTGATAAAGGAGAAAGTTGGCTTAGAGTGTAGTAATCTGAGATCCTTCTAAAGCATGCCATGATATATGGCTTTGGAGGCAAAGTCCACAAATATTTTTGGACTCCAACTCCCATGAAGGTATGGAGCTTCTCACACTTTTGATTGGAAGTTCTAAGTTCCCATAGTCAACATGGGACTTAGACCTCAGCAAGTCAAAGGTCTCAGTGTGTCTCTTTGAGGAGCCTGCAACATCTGTTAACATGTAGAGTAAAAATAAATAAAAAATCACTTTCTCCTACCTTCTCTCTAATTACATGGCAACTCTTGAGTTAACTCTTTCCTGTGCTCGTACAGTGACTACCAAAATAGGTCATTGATTTCAGCTGTGGCCTCTGCCTTTGCCACAGTGTGATGGTAGTCTTCATGAAAATGAGTATTTCAAGCGGCCCTGTCAGCAGAAATAAAAAAGAATTTTAATGACTGTAAACAGATTCTATGTTGACATTTGCCTCCTTTCTGCATTTAAAGTTTTCAGTGTTTAACACATGAGTTATTCTGAAACAAATGATACAATTTGCATTTAGGGAGCAGCAGACAGAACACAGTAGTAGGCTGCTGGACTGAAATTCCTCTTTGGGTTCCGAATTTTCCTACCACTTTCTAATTAAAATCCAGTTGCAGTAGTCTCATCAGGTGAGAAGACAGCTGAGTGAGTTGTACAGCCAGACATTTATAATTTCCTTAGCTCTTTCCTTCATTCTCCATGGCTAGAGATTTACAAACATAAATAATGAAATCAATTTAATTTGAATTTTGCTATTCATAGAAATTGCATCCAGAACTCAATATATTCCCTTTATAGTAGATATGAGTGATAATAGTCCCTCCTAACCTTTCCCTTTGTGTTTGCTCTCTTGCTTTTTCTGTGGATATATTCTCTCTGGATCTTTTGAAGCTAAATGTGCAAGAGTGCAGTTGCATTTATAGGCACATGATGGAGAAAGGAAGAGTGGTGAAGTCACAGCAAATCCTCAGCTTTTAAAAACAGATGATTTGCTGCAAATATTTCTTGATGCCTGCAATATGTGCTCAGCGTAAACAAGGGGTTCTGTGAACAGCTAATGAACTAATGAAGCCAGATTTCCTATGAATTTCTGTCTCTTGATTGACTTTTTAACTGAGACACAGTTTCACATTATATTATGTGTAAAACATTCTAGCTGCAGAGCCAAAAGAGGCAGTCCTTGTTCTTTAATTTCTTTCTACCATGCATTACCACCCCATCAGATCTAGCAATTATACAGCCTGGAGAGAAGTTTGAAACCTTCATTTGTGTGTGTGTGTGTCTGTGTGTGCGCGCGCGCGTGTGTGGTGTTATTCCAACTGGATCAATGAGCTGATTATCTCTAAGATCAGAACCTCTCTGCCAAGTTTGAAATTTAGTCATAAAGCTCTAAAGACTTTAGGCAAGAAAGTGAATGTGTCTGCAGGCATATGCATGGGTTGGATGTTTAAGTAGGATGAGCGTGTGCTGCAGTCTGATTTTAGAGTAGAGTTAAATGAATAGCTAAGATAATAAATGTGTCTTTGAAATGTCTCTATTGCCTGTGACAATTCATGCCAGAGAAGGACAACATGTAAAACTTCAGGAACTTAAAGACACTGTTAACTATGCTACAATTCAGGATGCTGATAAGCAACACATCAAACCTTCTGGCTGGATTTCCTATCATTTTCAGGGGTCTAAGTGGTATGTATTCAATGCACTTTGATGAAATGAATGTGTAAACGTCACTAGTGGAATATGTCAAGATGTTTCACTTGATACACATGTGTAAACAGTCACCCTTGAAAAGAGTTTATATTTATTGTCAAGCCCAGAATAAAACCAGTATCAGCATCTAGGCAGACCAGTAATATGCTGTCAAACTAACAAAAACACTTTCAGCAGAATACTAGCAGAGGAATAATCGCCTATTCTGAGGATGATAAATGACTTTTGGATCATATATGGTGGTATCCTCTAAGCAGAAAAGCAGACAAGAGCCTAAACTTTGATGGATGTGCTGGAATTATCTGCATGTGGATCAACAAACTATCAAAATGGTTTCAGCAACTGCCCTCAGAAATGTTGCTGTGTATGTGATACTTGATGTTGACCTAAGGCAATTTGGGAGACGTTGCTTTAAGCACATTTTCTTCGCAATCGTAAACGAAGCAGAAAGTGTGTCTGGACTATATGCAAATGTGCACTCTGATCTGTTAACATCTGACACTTCATGATAGTCATGGTCCTTAGTGCCTGGCCGGTTCCTCTGTTCTCCCTACATTTGTGTCACACTTATCACTTGCTCTGATAGCCACTAGGCCTGCTCAGTCTTGTACCCTGGCTAAGTCATCATCTGGAGAGCTGCTGCCTTGCTGCTCCTCTAGCTGTGGCAGCGGATGTCCTTGGCTTAGCCACTGCATAAACTCTGTGCCTCCCCTCTCCAGTTCCACCCACCCTGGCAGGTGGCCCCTCTGCCTGCTGGGGCATGTGTTTCAGTCTGTTGCACAGCAGTGGCTTTGGGGAGCAGAACGCAAAGCCATTGTTCAGCGCTGGCATTTTCAAGGCCTGACTGAGGGGCCAGTTCCCACCTTGTGAGCCCTGCTGCAGCTTGAGCTCCCGTGACCCAGGACTTGGCTGCTGGGCTGATGCAGTGGATTTTGCTGCCTTGCTGATGGACTGCTTCGCAGTGTGAGGAGAATCACATTGCCTCTGTTTCAGCATCTGCAAAATGTATGAAGTTGAACTCAATATTCTTCTTAAAACCCTTTGATCTGTGCATGATGTGGGTCGTGAAACAGCTGGAATAAACCCCACCGTGACTAATTACACTAGTTCTGATTTACCCTTCAACTTTTCTGGCATTGCTAAGGTAGGGAAGCACATATGCTGGCTGGAGTAATAGCACAAAGGCATTTCCCACCTTACTAATATAATTTAAATTTAATTTGGTGAACAGACATAAGCAGTGGCACAAAAATAGTGGTTTTGTTAGCATCAGTCATACCTGCACTGAAAGTATTTGGCAGAGTTATGCAAGATAACCCTTTCTATATACAGGTGTGGAATATATTTGCTCCTTTTCACCTTCCACAACATCTTGTTTAAAAAGAATCTTTGGTGCTCATTACTGACACAGGTTACTATTTAGGACCATATTTTTGTCTGTATTTTGCTCATATTTTCTTCTTGGTAAGCATAGCTCTCCTCTTTCAATTACCCTTCACCTTCCCCCTCTTCTGCAAGATCAAACAACAGACTTCTAAGCACTGGAATAGATTTCAGAGGGGCTGGAGGGTGGGGAGGGGTAGTGCCTGCTGTAGTTACCTACCACTGTCTTACTTTTACATCCTTATAAGGGTATACCACGCAGTAAACATTGTGACATTTTAATTCTGAACTGCTCACCTTTTGCTGCTTGTGGTAATACTATCAAAGAAAGTCCTTTGGTATTATTTTACAGAGTAAAGTTTCTTTACCTTCTTTGTGAGGGATCTGGGGGTGGCTGGTTGGGATTGTTGCTAGCTTGGGAAATAAAAGCACACATATCTGTGCTGGCTTATTTGTCCTGATGAGAAAACACACTGTAGATCTACCCAGAGGAATATTAAATGATAGCCAGGTTTCCAAACTTCTGCTTACATAAGCAATAACATTTTTAAAAATGCTATCTTTTTTATCTAGGTAAAATGAAGGACAATAACCTTCAGTGACTCTTGCTTTCCTAGTCAAGAGATTTAGACAATACAATTTGGGGATTTTTTTTCTCATTAATATTAATTTTTAATTTAATTTAAAATTACATTTTTGGTAGGAGCAATAACTGACACCACAATAGTTGATGCCATAAGGATACTGCTTAAAAGGGAAGCTAGAAAACGGGACATTAGTCTATAGCTGACTGAGAGTAATTTTTTTCATATCTCCTAGTCCACAAAAAAATAAAAACATCAAATCCAAATCACCCACATGTGTAGACCCTCTTTTAGAAATTGCTATCATACATTACTGCCTATGTACTAGTGCCCAAGGGTGCCAGGGTAGCTCTTCAATTGGAAGGCAACAAAAAGCCCCAAGCATTTGTGTAACCTCACCAAAAGAGCATTCAGCCCTCTCCCAGTATTTGAAAATCAAATGCCAGTCATAGTGTTAATATAAATGCAGTTAAATAAACATTCTACCCTTCTAAAATACAAATTCCAGCACATCTCTGTCCCAGGTAGATGTTGTAGGCTGCAGACAACTGTAACTTATACATGGTTTCATAGTGAAAGGCAAGCAGTGGACATTTCCATGTTAGCTGGGTTTTTATGGCAGCATTTCTCTCAGCAGCTCTGACACTATCTGCAATTAGCCTTCTGTTCTTGTTAGTGGACTCTAATCTTGTGATTCTACAGAGATCCTTAGGTCCTTATTTTTGTTTCATTTGAAATATACTAATTTTTAGAGACACCAGTATGTCTGTTGTGGCTTCACTCCAGCCAGCACTCATTCACTCCCCCCCGGTGGCATGAGGGGGAAAATAAGTGTAAAAGTGAGAACACTAAAGGATTAAGATAAAGACAGTTTAGTGGAGCAGAAAAGGGAGAAAAAAAATTTCTAATGATGATAAAAGAATTAGAATATACAAAATGAGAGATGCACAATACAAATGCTCACCACTTGCTGACTTACATCTAGCCAGTTCCCAAGCAGCAGCTGCTGGCAACGTTTCTTCCCAGTTTATGTGCTGAGGGTGGTGCCATAGAGTATGGAATAACTCCTTGGTCAGTTGAGTCAGCTATCCTGGCTGCCACACTGCAACTCCTTGGGCCTCCTGGATGATGGGGTGAGGGGAGAAGCAGAAAAGTCTTTGGTTCCGTGCAAGCACTGCTCAGCTTGAAAACTTGAATGAAAACTTCCCTGAGTTATCAACACTTTTTCCAGCACAAATCCAACATATGGCCCCATACCAGCTACAAAGAAGGAAAATAACTATTCCAGCCAAAACCAGCACAACATCATTTTACCTGTTATGTTTAGTTCTGACAGAGAGATGCCCTACTTTAGTCTTAGAGGTCCAGATAAGTCAGCTTATGTAGGCTTTGTAAATGCAAAGTCCATACACAAAAGGCCTTGGGGTCTTCGTATGTCAGGTGAAAACCAGCTGTCTGACATCACACAGCTGCTTTACACAGCAGTTTGAGACAGGAAATTGCTGAGCTGGAATTAATGGGGAGGAGACAGATTGATTCTTTGTGTATCAGCAACACAGAAAGGTAATAATGAAAAAAAAAAGAGAAAAAGAGAGAAGGCTACATGCTGTGCTGGCTGAAACAACTGTGGAATTATAAAATTTCAGTTGATTTTGTTTTTAAAAATAAAATTCAGAACTATTTGCTACCTGGTGCATTAAAGTGCATTTGCTGTTAGCACATATTTTAAATCACTGGATATGAGATATGAATACTGTGCTATGGAGAACTGAGTTGCCAGTGAGATATACTTTGGAAGATTACAAATACCTAAGGTTAGAATGATGTACCTGTTAACTCTGTCGAGGTAAATTTGAGGAATGCTTTGAGGAAGTAGTCTTTGAGTAGTAGTCTTTTTCAGTCTGTGCATGTCAGAAAACTGCCTGGTGAACTCAGGAAGTGCATTCATACAGTGAGAATTGTGTTAGCATTTGAAATCCTCTTGTAAGTTGTTATAATCTATTTAATTTATTACTATTACCTTGAAAGCTTGCCACCTACAGAAGCCAAACGGTATGAAATATCTGTGCCATGAACTGGAAAGCTGAAGGATTCTTGGAGGTATTATCTTAATTTGGAATTTAAATTAAACATTATGCACTTTGACTAAAGGTGGCAAATAAAATACCTAGGCACCTTAAAATTGGAATCCTGTCTAGCTGAAGCAGCGTATGTGATTCCTATTTTTTCATTTTAGAGTAGTAACAACAGAAAATACTAGTAAAAAAGAAACCTAGATTTCTCTAATTTCCACTTTCATTGTCTAACCAAGCTTGTACAGCACTTAACACTCCTTGTGAATTTTGCTGTTAAAGTTTTCAGATGTTAAAAATTGACAGCAACACAATGGTGTATGAACCACTTCTGGCAACAGCAAAAAATTCAAGAGCTGACAGAAGATTCATTATATTCTTCACTTAGTCTCAAAGTGAAGGGCTTAGAGACTCTGAAGAAAATTAACAGTATGACAAGAAACACTACACAAAATATCTGTGTCCCCATGCTCTTCTGGTTTGACTGATTAGCAAGGTCCTCAAACAGAATGGTTTCCACAATACTGCAACCTCAGTTCCCATGCTCTTCTGGTTTGACTGTTTGATTAGCAAGGTCCTCAAACAGAATGGTTTCCACAATACTGCAACCTCAGTTTTAGCATTCAGTTCAGAGCTGAAGTGATTATTCAGTTCTTTCTTACAGCCTCCATTACAGATGGTTTCCTTAAAAATTCCTTTAATGTGAAAATTTCTCTAATTGCTTCATTGTGCCAAGTGGAATATCTTGGAAAGCTTAAAATAAATGTATTCCACCATTTTGGAGCCAGAGAAATATTTGAAATAAGTATTGTTTAGTATTTATAGTTTTTCAAGTTCCTTCTTCACTCTTTGTTCTTGAGCAATCAATGTGATTTTAATTTAGCCATTTATCTTGAGACAAGGCACTGGTGGAGATGAGGAACATCTATTCTAATACATCTGTGTAAATAATTAAATGACGTGCATAATCTGCTTGGTTGGTGTCTGAAGTAGTGTAGGATACATTACCAAGTAGTCTTAGTGTGACATTTGTGTATGTTGTTTTACTTGTAACATGATTAAAAAACTGACTAAAAAGCCGTGCCAGACTTTTAATTGAGTGTTGGCAGTTGCACATAAAAAAAAATCTAATGCTTAACAGTTGTATCAGAACAAGTGCTCGAAGGTAAACTCATGTTAAGCTTTGACAAATAGAAGCAATGATAGTATGTATGTGCCAACAGTAAGAGAATCAAGATTAATTAATAAATTGCAATTTGCAGCTACATATGTTCATAGTATTCTATTCTGGCACTACAGATTATTTCTGTATTTATGAGAGGGATCATCAGTCAGTGTTGCCTAAGATCATTTATATTTCATAATACTAGAGAGCTGAACTATTTCAGATGTGATGAGAAGCCAGAGGACAACTGTGCAGTGTTGCTGTATTCACAAGCAAGTGGCTTCAATCATGAGTATTATTACAGTTGTTACAGATTTCAGGAAGGATGCTGAAATGCCATCAAAGAGCTTTGGATTTGTACTGTCCTTGGTTGAATTCAATCCTATTAAAAACTTATAGGATATTTTAGCAAAAATATCTTCTCAGAGTTATCAATATTTTCTCATTCTTATGGTTGATTTTAAGTAAAAGTACGTATTTTATATTGTGGTTAACAATTTTCTGAAAATCATCCAACATTTAGGTTCATTGGTAAGCATAAGATTTCACTTCCCTGGTAAAACAGAGAAATAGAAATTTTTACTGTTACCATTTATACCATTTCACAAATGGTATAATGAAGTTTGGCTTCTACAAATTTAGGCATATAAATTGAAAGAAACTTAAAGGCAAAAATTTTCAGACACTGAAAACCAGGCGACTGAGCTTCCTTTTCTTATGCTTCAAAATACTGGTATTGGGGAAAGGAAAAACACATATTTTTCTCATTTAAGTGTTTGTTTAAGTGGCCTACCTCAACAATAATGTTACAATTAATAGAATCCAATTTGCATATATATTTTGAATATACAGTTATAGTTAAAATCTGTTGAATGTAAAATTTACTCCTACTGAGCTTTTTGCAATCATATAAATACACAAACAGTAACTAAGCAAAGTTTTGTCAGCACTAGTCATCTATTCTTTCAATTTCCTGCAGCTAACATATTAATTATCAGCCCCTGGACATCAGAATGAAATATGTAATTGATAGTTGCTTGCTGCTATTTGTCACCCCACCCCCCTCCCACCCAGGGAGCAACACTTAACATCAGTCAATAGCTTTAAAGTATATAAGTTTTGCAGCAAAAATCTGACAGATTTAGATCCAGTTTTATTTAATGCTTTCAGTCTTGAACACGCTCTACACAGAATTTTGAAGTACTGAATTAAGATGAGAGCATTGCCTGTTTAATGCCTGGCTCTCTGAAACAGAAATTATGAGGCCAGACTCCCACATTGCCAATAAGATGAAAAAAACTTTTTTTTTTTTATGTGAATTTTATAAACCAAATTAAGCCCAAAAGAATAAATTTCCAGAAAGATTCAAGATACCTCGATAGATGAAGAATCAGACTTGGAGGAGACCTAGTATTCTTAATTCCTTGCACCAATGGGGAAATGAAGCACCAAGCAGCCAAAGAAGGTTTTTAAAAAAGTTACTGGTTTTAATTACACTTAGTCTTTAATTTTTTTAAATCTTTTAAACGGATCCAATATATGCTGATTTTGGGTTTTTTTGTTGGTTTTTTAAAGACTGGTGTGAATTTTGTGTTCCTTTCTGAAGGCTCTCAAGAGGAGGTGTGATGCATGCCCGGTCCTATGTACACAGAATGAAATCATGGTGATTTAAGAATCCCAATTATTAGGAGCAGAGCTTCCATGTGACTGGCCTTGAAGAAATTATGCTGACATGAAAGGGACAGATGAGACAATAAGAAGAGCTAGGAAAAGGGAACCCACACGAGTAATCCATAGGTTTTATACCACATGAAGAAGGGGTAAGAATGCCTGCAGGAAAATTATAGTGCTGGTCCCAAATGTGTAAATTCAAGCAAATCCAGCTTTAACTAGTCACCACAGTTGATAGCTGTGGTACACGGGTAGCTAAGTAAAATTATACTGGAACAAATCTGCTTTGGCTATTTAACTTGCCTTTTAGGTTAATTCACTTTATCACTTCATGTGTGGTTACAGGAAATTATAATGATGAGAGCATTTGTTGATGCTCATACCGGGATCATTAAGCAAGGGTGAAATAAATGTTTTACAATTAAGGTTCTAAAATGGCAATTTTAGAATTAAAAGTTATTTCAGTCTACCATAATACAATATATTCATCAGCACAGTAAGCTATTTTGTCTGCAATATTTATCATTCTATACTCAGCTGTAATTATCTCTTTAGGACTAATTCTTGGGACCATGAAAATTTCCAATGTGGTTATAATATAAAGCTAAGGCTTATGGTTACGTCAGTGTTCTGGGGTAATCTCTTGCTGAATGTGTGTGAACACTCCAGACAAACAGTTTATGTTGAAGGAACAGAAAAGTGCTTCATACCAGTAAATGAAGCCGTGCAGGTGTCAAATATTGAACGCTTCTGAAAAACTGCCTTGGAGAAGCCATTAACTGGAATTTACGTGGGTAAATTGTTTGCTGGGCAGTGCAGCCTTTGTAGTTGTGTGGGTACAGAAAATTCCATGTCCAGCCACCCAGACTGAGCTCTCTAGGGCCAACTTAAGTCTTGAGTCTTCACTATAGTAAAATGGAAAAAGGAGTTCAAGCTATAAAGCTTTGTTTGTAACTTTGCGTAAACATATTATGAAAAATTGTTAGGTTATGTGGAAACAGTTTTTTATGAAAGTATTCACTGATTTCTGCATTAATTACAAGCAATACTGACATATTAATTTAATATTACTTAATAAGGAGAATCTTTTTTTTCTCCTTTATCTATCTCAGAAGATCTAGAGCCACAATTACTCTTACACAGTGAGTTTTCTGAATCACTGTCAATAAATTGACACCAAAACATCATTTATTGATGTGCCATCTAATGAAATGAGCGAGGGTTCATTAAAATAAATATTGAAATAAAGATTTCTCTGATTGCTGAAAGAGCAAAAGTCTATAATAAATTAAATCAAAATTAGAAGTACCAAATCCCCTAGTTTTAATATAAAATATGAAAGTTTTTGCCACAGCTGGAGTTAAATTTACTGTTATGGATGTTAGATTAAAAAAAAACAACTAATCTGAATTACAAATTTTTTCCTCCCCATATGAATGAGTAGTAATTATATATTCATGTGTTAACATGCAAGATCAAAAAGTTCTAGTAGCATACAAAGGCAATCAAGCTACCTTCTAAGGAATTAAAATAGAATGGATTCCCCTGGTGTGTCAGAGAGAATTAGTTCCCCTGTAGTGTCCATCTCCAAGTGAAAGGAGCTGCAGGTGAGGGCAATTGTGAAATGTGAAAGTTGTAACCAAGAACTGGAGCAAAGTCACGTGGCTTAGTAAAAAGGAAAAATCAAGCTCTGAGTGGTCCATTTGTTAAATGAGGATGGTTTTCAATGACCTTATATCCCCAGATGTGATGGCTCTGGCTGTCATATTTGAACTGTCTGTTCCATGACTACATTGGCTGATGAGCCAATATGTTCCTGCATTGTCCAGCAATGCCAGGATTCATCTCCTTCAGCAGAATTTATTTTACTCCATTGCACTTTTTGAACTTTTGCTGAAACTAACTGGAAATGCAGCTGTTTTTGTGCTTTCTGAAACTACTGTCTACAATGTAGACCACAGTTTTCCTTCCTCTCCCAAACTCTGCTATCAGAAAAGTGTTACCAAAAAGATAGGAAAATGATTGACAAAACCTTAGTGTGTTTCTGAAAGAGAATAGAATACAGAAATACATAAGTAAACTTTTTAGACTGTGTGTTAGGACTAACATACAGTCTTCTCTTTTAACATACATAACTTCTCTTTTTGTTACTAGTGCAGAGATTTTTTTTCAAAACACATTCTGGCCTGTCTTTGTCCTCAGCATCCAAGTTAAATCAATTTTGCGTCCAATGTAAGCTTTTGAATCTAAATTAATGTGTTCCATATCAGGCTACCATCCTTTCTGTTAGGCTTTGTCTTTGCTCCATTTAAAGCTTGTAAACTGCTGTAGATAAAGGACTGCTGTCTTGTACATCCTGTTGAAATTTGCAGAAACAGCAGTTTTCTATTACACTTGAAATTCAGCCTGCACTTTAATGTGTATCACACAGCTTTATTAGTCTAACTGTAGACAATCATGTTTTAGCAATAAGGAGTTTGGCTGTGGAAGTGACTGATTGTACAGCATTTTTCCCTCACCCCCAGACTACTCATTTGATATTGGAACAGCTACACCAGAAGCAGTGATGTCCCTTTAAATATTTCAATTTAATCCCATAAATAAACTCATGAGAAAAACTGGCAGATGATAGGCAAAATTGGTCTGCATTAGACAAAGAGACATAAAGAGACATTTTATTAGACATAACATTTAGAAGGGACAATTATGTGATTGATGACAATTTGCAGATAAGTGTTTGAGCTTTAACATTCCATGATTATACATTAAATCTAAACTGGATAGCATCTTGCATAAATTGACTCACTATTGATCACTTGCTGCGTTTTCATGATTACACCATTTGCAATACTTTGGAGAAGACTGACGGAGACTTTTGTCCCAACTCTGGCAGTGAGAGCTCAAACCGGATTTAGTCCTTCACTTGCCTTAATGTTTCTTTTCTGTCTCAGCCAGAAGATGAATTACCATTCCTCTTGGGCACTTAAACTTCCAAATCAGAATGTTTCCTGTCACACAAACATTGCAGAGGAATTTTGGCTGAGGGGTTTGCACATACTACTTTCATTAGGTACCTTAGTTTAGTGATATACCTGCCTTGCAGTATCTCCCCCAGCCATATAATAATATGCTGAATACACATATATGCCATAACAAACAGTATATTTTATATGTATTATTATTAATATATATATTATTTTATATAACTATTATTATTGTCAGAATAAAAAATATATTGGTTATCTCTTTATGCACAAAACAGTTTTTTAAGCATGTAAGAGTTAGAATACAGATTACTTTCAACATGTGTAGCATGAAGCTTCTAATTTACAGCAAATTAAACTCATAAATATAGTTATTACATCTCATCAAATAGTAGGGGAACTTGACAGAATAAAATATTGTTTGGGTAGTTGTATTAACTGAGTGAGGAATCACACACTTGCCTGTTTTTGAAGGTTCAATAAGTGCCATTTAAGTTGGTGTATTTTGATTGTATGGAAACAGCATAAATGAGAGAAATTCCCTAAAATAACTGATTTTTAAATATATGCATCAAGATATTTAACTAAGAAACCAGGTTGAAGACAAATCACCTCTACCTTGTTAAAAACTTTCAAGAGAACATAAACACAGAAGTAATAGTATGTATTACTTGTCATTTGAAGTTCACTGGAACAACTTACAGTTTATCCTGTGTAGGATGATCTGCAAAATCACAGCCTCTCTGTGCTTTCTTTCATTAGAATGAAACACTGGAAAAATAAAAGTAAATCCTGAAGAGCATATTGACAATCGCAAATCCAAAATGAGAAAAGATATTCGCTTTAGATGAGAATTGTAAGGTCTGAAGAGCAGTTTTATCAAGACACAAATGTCTTCAAAATATAATTGCTTTTGGCAATATCAATACTTCATTGCATATAAATGTATTTTAATTATGAATAGAAATACATGACTAGATCTACAAAGCTCTTCTGGATTTTTGTTTGTGTTTTTTTTTCCTTGTTTTGGACAAGTATTTTTTGATATGGTTGGGGTTTTTTTTGGTTGTGGGGATGGTGGTGGTGATGGTGGTGGTGATGCTTTTTTTCTAAGAATAAGTTTGGATTAAACCTACAAGTATTGTAAAGAATTAAAATGTTCCCAGCTCAGTAGTTGGTCACAAGGTGGATAAAACATAAACATACTTATGGTTTGAAGGAAGCAGAATGTGAAAGTGTGTGGTAGAGAGGACAAGAATAAAAGTTCTCTGTATACAGGACTGTCAGGACAAAATGTAGGGCATGGAAATGGCATTAAAGCAAACATGAAGACAAACATGTTGATCATAAGGATAGCAAGGAGAGATGTGGTCTTGTGATTTTTTATTTTTGATTTCGTGTAATGTTAAAAGTGTGTTTTTAGCATTGATATTAAACAAACAACCAACATTTATTGACACAGATTTGAGATCAAAGTAGCACATATATTTAAAAATAAGTTAGTACAAATAAGGTGCAATGGGATCTTTATCCCCATTTGTTAATACCAAGCAAATTCTTTTCCAGATCTCTAAAACTTGCATTTCTATAATGTACACGTACACACTTCCAAAAAACTCAGATAAATTATCCAAACTGCAAGATAAACGGCTCAGATGTAGATACATCTAGCTCAGAGACAGTGGACCATTACATCTTAAGGCTGTGTCAGAGCCAGAAACTGAATCAAAATATTTTAAAACATTGTTGAGTAACTTAACCACAAAGTTATCTTTGCTACTGTGGTATTATCTCCTAAGTAGAAGGCTTATCTTCAGTGCATTGTGAAGTTAATTTCTATTGTGCAAATCAATATCACAATAAAATGGAGGGAGCAATCTCTATGCTTTGCCAAATGAAAATTTAGGCTAGGCACCAGTGGAAAAATGATGCTGCAGAGAGAAGACATAAACTGTCTGTCTACAAGCTCTATATGTGAGGTAAGGGGGGAAAAAAAGAATGCAGCTTTGTAATATCTTTTTCTTTCAATTTGTATGTTTTTCTAAGTGAAAAGCAAAATTTCAACTTCACTGAACATATCCAGCTGGTGTGTCTACAACTGCAACGTGTATCAGCCTCACTCTAAATGTGTGAGTGGGACAAGAGTCCTGTGTGTTCACTCAGTACCTCGAAGAAGGTGTGAGCTGCCCTTTGCCTCTGAGAAATCCAGATCCAGCTGAATGTGTCTTATCATTTATTTGGTGCTTGCAGAAGGACAATTATTTAAACTAGATTCTGTGCTGATATTTTGTGGCTACTTTAGATTGTGAAACAGCTAAAAAGATAAAAAAGGAGAGCATTGCTGGAGTAAGGGAATGTGCTTTTGTCAGGATTATGGAAGCCAACATCTGGGCTAGAAAATGAAAGTGTTGGAAGTGATGAAGTGTTGGAAGGAAGTGTTGGAACGAATGAAATATAGTTTACCTCTAAATTGGAAGCTAAGAAGAAATTATTATTTAAACTTATTTTTGCTGGTTTTATTTTCCCTGCTCAGTAGCTCTGTGTTTAGCAAAAACATGCTTAACACATTTAGCAAAAAGATACATAAGACTGAAATGCTCAAATGAATACAAGTAAATATTGCTTTTATTTTGCCCTAATTTTTTCATCCAAATTATAGAGAAGGAAATGTGGCTAGTCTTGTAGCTATCCTAACAGTACAGTGCTAATTATAGAAACAAAGAATATATTCAGGATGTGTAATTAAAGCAGCTGACTATTGAGTAGTCTTGAACACCCACAGACAAGAGGAGATCTGAAGGAGGTGGTATTTGAAACAACTAACAGGTTAGGAAAGCAGAGACACTGATTTTGGGGATCTAAGTCTGTTGACATAAGCTCAACGTCAGAGAGGGCAGCTTGGAAACAGCAGGAAGCAGTAACATAACTACAGTCACAAAGAAGACAGGGATCTGACAGGGTGAACAAGGAGAAGAGTAAAGAGAGAGGGAATTTTTAACAACCTTTTTTTCTTCCAATCCTTATGGCAGGATCTATAACAGATTTGGAAAATACAGTGTTAAACCAGGCAGCTTTAAAAAATCAAATGAAAACAGGTTCCACTGTGAGGGGCACAGTATTGAAGAAAAAAACCAGATCTCTTCATCCAAACTGGGATCAGAGAGACTGAAGCTCAAAGGAACTGAGGAAAAAGAAGGTAAAGAAGGTAAAGAAGCCTAAGGCACTGGGATAGCTGGTGGTGTGCAAGCAGGTGCAGTTTTTATAAAGTCTAGTACCTATTTGCTAAATCAAAGTGAGAAAGGGTTAAATAAGAAGTAGCCATCTTATTGAAAAAGACCTTTGCTGGCAATGCTATTCTGTGGGGTAATCCTGTTCACTCCTCTTTCCTTTTAAAAGGCAGCATGTGAGCTCCAACATGTTGGGAAACAGAGAAAAGTTATAGTTGCAATAATGTATTCATCTGTGGTACAAAAAGGTGTGTACATTGGTTTTGGGTAAGGGGAGTCATCCTAATGTAAGGGAGCAACTTCTGCCTTGAATTCAATGGTCACTGACTGAGACAATAGGATAGAAGGCTCTAATAAAAGTCTTCTCTAAGTAGATGACCACGTATTGACTTGAAAAAATGAATGTAAAACACCAGAATCCAATTAAAAACACCTTTTTTCTTAATTCTCTGTTGTAAGACAATATTATTATGTATAGTGTATATAAATCTTGTCTGTGCATTGGCATAGACAAAAACCTGCTGCATTGTTCACATACCTAGTTATTAATCTGCAGTTCATCTAAAATTGCTATTGATTCTCTTTAATCATAGTAATATTTGTTTGTTTAATAGAATATAGAGAAATAATCTAATGAGTGATTTAAAAATTACTTTGCAAAACACTATTGATCCTTCTTCAAAATATTGGCTAGCATAAGAAAAATTTTCCCTGACTCTAGGATTGAGATCATACCCCTATCATATTTTTAGTTCATTTTAGGGGAAGAAAGTAATGTAAATTAATTTTGAAAATCTAAATACACTGCTGAATATAACCTATAGAAATCTATGATCAAGCTTCTTTTAAAGTATCTCGGGACATAAAATCACAGAATCACAGAATTGGTTTGAGACCTTAAATCACATCTTATTCCAATCCCCCCACCATGGACAGGGACATCTTCTAACACAGTGATCCAGAGCTGGAAGATTGTTGTGTTAAAATGCTTAAGATATTTTTTGCATTGTAATAATAAATCATGGTTTTCTGGCCTTGAAGAATCATTTACTCTGGGCTCTTTTTAGAGAGAATTTTCTGTTGAGAACACTCCATGAACATTTAGTCACTGGCTACATCTTACATCTTCTTATACCCTGATGCCAAGAATCATTAAATCACATAAGTGAAATGTTATATTTTGCACTGTTATTCCTGTACTGAGTCTAATGATTTATATTTGATGTATTATTTTCCCTAAAGCACTGAATCTTTGAAAACATTATATTTCTTTCACTAGCGAATAATCAGTCATCCTAAAAATAATAATAGTAGTAATGATACCTTTCATGTTTCTTATTTGTGTGTGATTTTCAAACTCAAATTTTTGACACTTATTATAACCATATCTACTGGTTTAAAAACTTTTGCATCCCCTGGAATAATGTTTTGTGCACTTATAACCATATCTGGTTAAAAACTTTGCATCTGGTTTAAAAACTTTTGCATCCCCTGGAATAATGTTTTGTAAAGTCATTGAAAACATGGCAACCAAATAATTCTCTGCATCTTATTTTAGTATTTTTCAATTAATGGGGCCTTTAATTGTCCAGTAAATCGATACTTTATGTGAATTTCCAAGAGTTATTTTGTATTCTTTCACATACATTTTCTGTTTTCTTTCCCAGTACTATCTCTTAAGTGTTCAAAAAATAACGATGAATACAGAAACAATATTGTAGCTATGTTTCTGGATTCTATTCCCTTTTCAACTTCATGGTTGAACAGTATTGGAGTGAAATTCTGTGTTTGCTTGTGATGATCTTATTCGGCTTATGGCCAGACTTAAATTATTCTTTGAACCTGTTAAAAGACGTAAATATTTGAATTTTACAGAGGGATGAAAATTGGTAGCTACAGTGCAATTCAGTAGTTCACTAAAGTAATCTGGTAGACAATTGTGCACCTTATTACCTTAATATTCTCTCAAATTTATTTCTTTTTTAAAATAAATATTAATACAATTTGGCTTGAATTACTGTCTGGGATATTCAAAGATAAGTGATCCGGAGTCACATTTATTAATTAGGAAATATTTTCATCAGAAGAACCAAAACAGTCAAAATATAGAGAGATGGTGATAGTAGGTGGCTGTTCTTACCACACTTCTATTTTACACCTAGAGCAATCCTACACTGTTATGCAAGGAAGCATGGTCTGATGTTCTTTACACTGCACACAGTATAATGAGCTATAATAAATATAAATTTAGATTGGTAGAAATAAGTTTTAAGGTATTTTCAAAATAAATCTTGTTCTGTGATGCCCAACCAGTCTCTTGATCAGTACATTTATAGTGTGGTAAATATGCAGGAATGAGCCTTTTGAATATTTTTTATAATTCAACAGAAAAAGTCCTACCATGATGTTCAGTGTTAGTTACTGGTATGGAGGCTTTGTAGGTTTAAAAATAGGTAACCTGATGGTTACTTTCTAAAAGACAGATTAATATGCACAATTCCAGTGTCTGTGACTCTAGACTATAACTATGAGGCAGGGTTTTTTCTGCTCTCAGTATGTACTAATTTAATACAAATGTCATACAGAATGATAGCACAAAACCTGCTTAATTCTATGGGAGCTGATACTGCCCTTTTTTTAGGGAAAAAATCTTGGACTCTAACTGTTTACAAATATAAATGTAACTCATGTTTATAAAATATTGCTACTGTTTCATTTACTTCACTTTTCCACTCAATAATTTATTCTTTGCTGTTCCTCCTACACAAGGTAAAATGTAAAAAAGAGACATTACATTTTGTCAGCCTAGACTGCTTCACTCTCCAGTCTGTTCTATTAACATGCCTTACGTATTTGCAGCCTAGTTAATATGATGCTTTTATTTCTTTCAGTTTTTACCATGCTGGCCATCACTCTTTCCCCTCACTATGCAAACAGAAAGTACCAACATTTGCCATGCTTCAGGCCTGGAAAGTTTAGAAAAGACTCAGTAAGGGAACTGAAGGAGAGGAAAAAGGCTCAGAATCACACAGATTTATTTTAGTCAAGATCAAAAATAACAACCAGAGTATTTGTAAAAAGATTATAAATTGCAAACTGTTACTAGAATTAAAAATGAATACACTTTTGAAAGCTGAAGCACATACAAAAAACCCATTAACTGAGAAATGAGAGAGGCTGTAGACTTACCTGATTTTTCTTATTGACAGTGTTACTTTATAATTTGTGAGGAGAGTACACAAACACTGTAATGAGTAATGAAGTCAGAGGTTTTATAGTCTAATTTGACTTGAAACAATTTAAAAAAAATACTATGTCCTCAGCACCATTTTTATAAACTTTCTATGAACACTTTTGGCAGCCAAGGTAGAGTACAAGACCTTCCTCTGTACTCTTCCTCCATTACTGCTTTGTTCCCAAAACCGGGTAATGATGCCTCTGCAGACTTTCTAGCAAATTATTCCATAAGAATTATGTATTTCTGTTTCTTCTGTAAATCCTTTCTGTGTGCTGAGATGCCACTACACTGTGTGCTATATGAACACAAGAACAAAGCTGCAGATTCACCTCAAATGATTTGTAAAGTAAAAGATGTAAGAACCTGTGGAAAAGAAAAGAAGGCATCAAAGTTAGGGGTGAAAGAAGGCTCAGACTCCAGTGCTCCAAGCAGTGGATAAGTTACCTTTTTTTGTTTCTTTTTTCCCTCCAATTTTCTGGATAGGGAAGTAGGTAAGTTTTTGCAGGGAAATGCAAAGTTACCTATGCAGACATTAATGGGTACTCATCTCAGGTTTGAGGGGCAGGTGGAAGAATGCATTACATTTTTCATTTGGATCTACCTGGCAATGACAGTTGGACTCTTGGAAAAACAGGCAGCAGGAGATAACTTCTCACATGCTCTAACAGGACATAGATCAGGATCATTTACCCTTGTAAAGGTTTAGAACCACCTATCCTATCCAGAGGAATGGGAAGCCCTGTTTATCTACCCTGTCTGATAAATATAAGACACACACAGTTGTAAGTGACAAGGAAGGCTCATTTATACATTCCTTAGGTGAACAGGGACCTTTGACATGGTCAGAACCTGGCCTGACAGAAGGCATCCTCTGAAAGAGGCTGGAACCCAGTGCCTGGCAGTGAACCAGATGAATTGCATATACATAATTCCACAGGAGGGGTTGAGATCAAGGGAGTTTGGAAACGTTGAAAATTAGCTGCTAAATGATTTGGTTCCTTAGCAATTGCTTGCACAGATATAGGAAAAAAAAACTCTGAAAAGGAAAGAAAAAGACTTCTGCAAGAACAGAATGGTCC
Organism: Pyrgilauda ruficollis; assembly: GCF_017590135.1. NCBI lineage: Eukaryota > Metazoa > Chordata > Aves > Passeriformes > Passeridae > Pyrgilauda > Pyrgilauda ruficollis. The sequence continues at coordinate 9,290,361 of NW_024525156.1, forward strand.
TTAGAATTTATAAGAAAATGTTGACCTGCCTTCAGGAGGGTTCTCTTCTAATGATGAGATTAGTGGGCAAGTTGGGTTTCCTCTATTTATCTCCCAAAGTGCCTATCAAACACCAAGAGAGATCTTGAGATGCAGAGGTGCAAGCATGGATGAGATGCAGATGGCCCAGACTCACTCACAGTCCCCAGACCACAAAGACCTGAAGATAGGGAAGGACAGAGCTATGTCCATTTTCCAAGAAGATAAACCAGTGTGGTAAATATTTCCATGCTCATTTCAAGTCTGAAATAAACTTGGTTTGAAAAAAGCTTTTAATCAGACCTTGAAACAAGCACCTTATAACACCTCCAAGTGTGAAAATTCTCCCTAAAATGTTATGTTTGTTCTCTTTGATACATAAGGATTAAGCCTGAAGGCAGCTTACTTTAAAAGCAAGAGGGGAAAGAATCAACATACTCAAGCTACAACATTATCTTTTGGAGCACATTAACTTGGTACATCTTTGTTGCTCATGTCTTTTGATCCTCAATATATTTCTTCAGGCTGCAGGTACACCTAGAAAAAAATTAATGTGCTGAATATTTTTCTAAATCTTCACATTGGACATGTTTTACTGAGAAATAATCATTTTCATTTTGTTGACCTTGACTGAGGCTGTCACAGCTGTGATTCCTGTGCAAAAGAGCAGAAGCAGTGAGATAGCTCTTAATATCACATTTTCTCTCCAGTCCAAGCAAATTCTTGGTGACAAGGCAAAAAAAGAATGTAGGGAGTTACCTTTTGCTTGCTACTTCTCGACAACTACATATCAATTTTTTGTATGCATCTGAGCACAATATGCATATTTGCATATCAGCACAATGCTCTTCAACATCAATTGCATTTATCTCCTTTAAACCCTTGGATCATGCTGTCTCACTGTCCACATGTGCGCTCCTGGGATTAACGCTCTTTGCCTGGCTTCAATGGAGTTTATTTCGTCAGAGCAGCGCATATAATTCTGTGCTTTGCTTTTGTGGCTGGGATGGTGTTGATAACACACAGTGTTTTGGCTACTGCTGAGCAGTGATTGCATGGTGTCAAGGCTTTCCTTCCAACCCCTGGGGGTGGGCAAGAGGTTGGGAGGGTACACAGCCAGCACATCTGGCAGACACTGACCAAAGGAACATTTCCTACATTCCCATGATCTTGTGCTCAGCAAAGAAAGCTGAGAGAAAGGAAGAGAAAGTGGTTCTACTGGTTATCACTTTGGCTTCCCTAGCACGTGCACACAATGTGTACTGAGGTCCTGCTTTCCTGGAAATGGCTGAACATCTGCCAACTGGTGGAATGTGGTGAATAAATTCATCTTTTTACTTTGCTTCTGTGTGTAGCTTTTGATTTTCTTATTAAATTGAATTTATGTCAACACAAGATTTTCCATCTTATTTTTTTCCCCTCTTCTGTTTAGGAGGGAGAGTGAGAGAGTAGATGGGTCCTGCAGCCATGAATAAATAGTCACTTCTGATGCTTTCCTGTGCAACACTTCTCTGAATTATGAATATTTCTGTCATTTGAATGTTACAGCCTTTTAGTATTATTTTTCTTTGATAGTGTATCAATTACAGTATCGGAGCTTCTCAACACAACTATTTCCAATTCTTATAATGTATGTGGCTTTTTGTCATACCATAGTTCTGTGAGTATGCTTTCCACCTGTTCTTGCAGATCCAGTTTTTTAAATCAACCTGTTCTAAACTTAGGCCAGGTATACTCTGTAAAACTCTATATAATTTTATTCTGGTCTTTTTTTTGAGTGTGAATTTGAAGATTTCTAAATTAAGAATTACACATATATTTAAAACTACACACAATTAGAAGTGTTCCTCTGTTAAGGGTATATTTATTTATGCCAAGAATACAGCCCACTTTCTTCTTTATGATTGTTTTTTTACGGCTACAAAAGTATACTGATGTTTCTTGCTAATAAATCCTCTTTCATCATGTCTCTAGTGAAATATTTCTGCCTTGAGTACTGGCAAGCCATGAAGAAGGAGCTGATGTCTTAATTCAGGTTCTGAATTGGAAAAAAGAAAAGAGTAAAAGGGCCGAATACATTTAATGAAGCACAGAATTGCCACGTAGAATAATGTTTGAACTAGAAAAGAAGGAAAAAAAGTAGCTATGTTCTTGCAGTCACTTGTGGATGGGCTGTTCATTTTGCTCTGCTATGTTGCAATTATATCCTGCTGAGTGCAAGAAAAGTTAGCCAGCTCTCAGCCTCCCCAGAACAAAAATCAGCATGTTGCCATTCTTCTTCTCTACCAAGATGTTGTTGTCAGCTCAACTTCCTGCTTGTTTCTTGGTTAAATTTTGTTTCATCTGATTCCTTGCATCACCCAGAGACAAACTGCACTTCCTTCCTTTCTTATCTTTTGCACAGAATGGGAAAGCGAAGTTTGTGTTCTGAACTTTCATGGTAGGGACATGCACAGAAGTAAATTAGGTATTTTGCTCCTCATATCTGCTCTAATATATGGATTTTATGGAACTGTACAAGCTGATAACAAAAGCAGATAGAGTGCTCTAGGCCACGTGAATTGTCTTTCTGTATGGCTGCTGGTTGTGTGGATGGCTTATGGCTTGGGACAGAAAAAATGTGAAATGTGGAAATGTGATATCATTACAAGTGTATTAAAGGAAGTGATAGAGAGGTATTTTGGAGGTACAATGAAAATCAGAAAAAATTGGGGGTTTGGTTGGTTTTTTGGTTTTTTGGTTGGCTCTGTTTAGGATTTCTTTTTGCTCTAGGAATATGGCTAGTTTATACTAGTGAGAGCTTGATTTACTGTTATATAGGGAAGTACAGGTACATTGCAGAATAGGATTCAAAATACCTTCCACTGATGTTAAATAGTTTACAAATATATTATTGTGACATTGATCTAGAAATAAAAGTCTTAGAGAAACACCAATATTTTCCTCAATTGTAATATTAGTTGTTATCATAAATTATCATGCATATGAAAATGATGTCCTCAAGTGCATTTATCTCATGTCTTTAAGGTGTTCCTACTACTGAAATAGCGAAAAGTGAGTTTGACCTTGCAATCACTGAAGAAAGCATTAGCTGTATGCTAAATGCTTGTTATTGATCTCCAACTGAGCATTCACATCATTAAGTTCTGCAGGTGCTTAAGTGTGTGCAGGGCTGGGGTTGATTTCCTTCCTTCTAATTCCTTTAAGAATAGATATCTCCTTCAAGGTTTGTTCAGCTTTGGAGGAGTGCTGTTATAAAGATCTGAACTTGCTATCAACTGCTGCTGCTGCACACACTAACATGTAATTAAACAAAAATGCATGTAAATATTAACAGTGTTGGAAGCATGTGCAGAATCATAGAAGAGTCTCATGCCTGTGTGTGTTAGGGGAAATTTAAGACTGTGAGTATGGTTTTCTACATTTAAAAAACCTGACTGCACACAAGACATTCCCACCTTTCCCAGGCTGAGGTAAACATGTAGTCTATACTAGCAAATTAACTCTGTTGAATGAGTTAAACAAATTTCCACATACAGTAAGCCACACTGCCAAATTCTCTTTGCCAGCATATCTGTTTTAGCAAGGGTATGATTTTTTTTCAGTTCTATATTGAACAAAACCTTCAAATGCAGAACAAGATTGGGAAATTCAACTTTCTTTGTTAAAGGAAACAAGAATGCAAAACTTAGAGCCATGAGTCTACCTTGTGCAGAAAATAAGCAGGACAATTATTTTTCTTATCCTTGCACAAATTGTGATTTAATTCTAACAGAAATGTCTATGACATATGATGGAGGTCATCTTCCCAGAACAATGAATAGCACATGGATGACAGACCTGGGGAAAGAAAACGGGAAATTTAAGCCTTCAAAATTTATCAACTTTTTATTTTTATTTTTTTAATAAATCTGCTCAGTGCACAGTTTAAAAGTTACAATAATATTTTTTTAATATCTTTGTTGTGGTTTGCCATTACCATCACCATCCTCAGCACATGTGTTTCTAATTAATTCCTCAGTAAACCAGGAATTTCTATTTTGTTTCAGATATTATATTAAGGTATAAGCTATTACAATTTTAAAAATTCTATAATCTGTTGAGTCCTTCTTCAACACTTGAGAAGATATCTTACCCCCACTCATGTCAGCTTTTCTTTCCTGATTGTGCTCCATGATTACTTTCAGAATTGATTAACTTCTAGTTTATAATAATACATCTAGCAGTTGTGAAATAACCGAAATCAGCACTTCTTCCAATGTTGCATCTCTGTGAGCTGATTCAACCCAATTTACAGTTATTGAGTTGGACATTTTCTCATTACTCAGGGGCTGCCAACCAAGGATTCTTAAAGAACCACAACCTCCAAAAAAAGCCTTTTCCCCCTTCTATTGAGATTTTGGTGGGTAATTATCTATATCAATATGTAATTTTTTTCTTTACTGAGGTTTGTCATTGAAGGCTAAAAAGTGAAATCTAGGCGAGTACTCCAGAATATAAGCTCCTGAAAGCAGTAAAATTAATTCTGCTCCAAATGGATAAATGAGCTAGGTAGATGACTTAACTAGATTCTGCACAGATTTCTGTGAGCAATAGGGATGGATGAGAATGTCTATTTTTCTTGAAATTATTCCGAAGCAGAATTTCTCCATATGAAGCTGTAAATTTACCACATCTTAGAAAAGGGTCATTATGTATTTGTTTTCCATTGTAATGGCCAGGAGAAAAACATAATGCTAAAAATTATATACACTTTAATTTCTTTTCAAACATATTTTAGATTTAATTCCTTTACTGTTTCACTTTTTTTTTGCTATGGATATGCAGTCCTAGCTCCCTGTGGCATCTTGAGTGTTGTAGCTCATTGTTTGGAAGAACCAGAGTCAACTGAAAGGATCAATCACTTGAAGAGACAATAAACTTGTAGATACTGTTACAAGAATACCTGAGCAGAGCAGCTTCACTGAAAGCCACAGAAACCATTTGCTCATATTGAGTTACTTTGAACTTATGCAATTTTTATTAGACTAAGAATGGACCAAGGTCTTACTCTCTTTCTGGCCTCCTAGGCTACAGAAAGAATAAATGCATGGAAAAAAATCATTAAGAAGTATTTTTAGCAGAATTTGTTTAGGAATTCCTGTGAAGGCAGTCTGTAAAAGGAAAAAAAAAGTGATAATGCTTTCTATACAAAGCCACCAAATAAGCTCTTTTTTGTCCAAATATCTTGGAATCAGGTGAAATTCAACACATTATGATCATTTTTAAAATGAATAAATTTTTAAGTATTCTAAAATAAAGAATTTAAATTTTATTTTCTTCAAATTTGGATTCTATAAAAAATAATCATGAATGTTATAAAAATGTTAGAAAATTAAAAATTTTTTTTTGGTGTAAGAGCAACTGAAGTTAATTAATTTTTAGAAGGTCTTTAGGGTCAAAAAATAATTTCTTTCACTTCTTTCTCAGTTGTCACAAGACAGAGAAGCAGCTATTTAGTGCTATAAACTGTGATAATCATCTCCTTACTTGACTGACCATGGATAATAGGACCTTCCACAGGAAGCACAACTTCTGCTGAAGGTAAACAACAAGCAAAGCACTTCACCAATAAACCCTGCCTTACTGCAAAATTACTCATAACTTTTTATCACGAAACTACTGTGTCATTTTTACTGAAATGGAAGAACTGGGGAAAGAGTGTTAGCTATGATTTTTCAGCCAGAGCTAAAAATAACCCCTGGTAGAAATCACACAAGTTATTTTAACAAAATTATGCCTCTGTAAGGCAAAAAAAAAAATCTGCTTTTCAGATGGTGATGAACATCGTGTTCTCTTTGCAACAGATTTATGTTGGGAAAGCAGCAGATGAACAGGTGTCATGTTGTAGTTTCTGGAATTTCTGAATGAGAGAGCTAGCATGATCAAAAGTTCCCAGAGAATTCACTAAATTTCAAGTAAAACATAATCCTTGGTCCCATCTGAATATCCAGTGAATTCAAAATTTATGGCACCATGGTTACAACAATTTCGACTACTATTAATATGAGCTTTGTCAGTTTGTTTAAAATCTGGTAAAAATCATTTATATCCAACAAAGCTTGAGCTAAATTGAATATTATGAAACAAGGATCAACAACATGGCCTACCAGTAGCTACTGGCTAACCACAATTACCTTAGAAATAAACTGTCTGTGAACTGACCATTTACCTGCAAGGCAAATGAGAGGTTTGTTTGTTGCTTTTTTATTTGCACCTTTTCTTTTTCCTTTAAGAAAAAGTTTGGTTTGGTTGGTTGAGTTTGGTGGTTTTTTTTTGGTTTTTTTTTTTTTAGACTGAAACTTGTAACTTCCTGTGAATAATTCCTGAAGAAGACCTGATGAACAATAAAGAAGTCATAAAACTTCAATGGAGCTCATAGTAAGCCTATAGACAATAGACCTAATGGCTTCTTCTTTTTTATCAGCATTCTATGTCTTTATGTTGAGTAGACAGAGGCACAAACATGCACAAATAGGCACAGATATATGTTTATATGTAAGGACATGTGCACCTGGTTTCTTTTGGTTCTCTTGACCTGTTGCATATTTTTCATATAGCTATAATCATACTTTAAACAAACAGTTTTCTTCAAATCTGTTTTTAATATTTCTTCTTTTTCAGATTTTTCTTTAAAAACACGCAGTATATAAGTCTCTTTAAAGCAATCTGATGGACAGGAGCATAAATTGCAAATTTTTTATACAACATAAGTATTTTGACAAATAGCATCATGTACATAATCCCAGTTTCTCTGCCAGCCAAACCACAATGACAACTGTAGTGTTTAAGTACAGGAGAACAAACAACCTTTTAAATAAAGACAAATATTTTAAAATTAAATAAACATTTATGAGAAAAAGATGTATGATCTTGGTTGAACACAGGCAGTATTCTCACAGAAACACAAGCTGAATACCTAGAGAAGTGGAACAAAGACTGCTAGATTATCTTCTTATCCTCTGTGGAGCTAAACTGTGAGTATTAGAGGATAGCCATAGATTCAAAAGATGTAATTTTGTATTCAATACCTTTTCTATGGTTTTCCTTTGCAAATAAACTTTTACAGTTTCTGATTATGATTAAGCCACTTTAAATCTGAATTTTTAAAGGATTAAGAGGATTTGAAGTTTGTGTGTTCTCAGTTGTACTGAAGACCAAGAAACGTGTTTTAGGCAGAAAGTTTCAGGTAATAATAAAGTACTAGTAGTCTAGATTTTGTTGATCCTCACTGTTTATTTTATTGATCTGTAAATATCTGTTTCCTTTGCATACAAAATCTTTTTGATAATTGAAAATTGACTTTAAAATGTAAAATAAAATATAAATTCAAAATTTCTTATTAAAAAATCTTCTTGAATTAGGAGTCCCTGATAAAAATTTTGATTACACAATAAAATTTGATTATTAATTCCCATTCACTTTCATAATATTTAATTGAATATCATAATGCATTCAGTATTACTCTTAAAATTATTGCAACATAATCTCTGACTTTAAAAAATATTCTTTCAGAATAATTCATATTTTCTTACTAGCAGATAGGGCTGTCTTATCCGTCAAAAGTATTTTTTCATTTGAATGTTATTATTTCAATATGCTCCCAAATGTGTTTTGGTTTGATTTGGGGTTTTTTTCAGTTTCTGTTCTTCTGCAATCATTCTTGTTCTGTTTGCTCATTTATCAACATAGTAAAAAGTGTTGTTTAAGCCTGTGTGTACAAACGTGATTAACAAGCAAAAAAATTTGTACTGCATAGATGGTGGAAATATAAGAATCTAATAAAACCAGAAAATCCAAATTATTTTAGATTGTACTATTCTTACTCAAGCAGGCCTCCAATGAAGTAATTGTATTTTAGCTGTGATTACCACTTGATTGTGTTTTTAGTTTCAAATTGAATAAATATTTATGGCAACAGTATTTTAATTCTGATTTTAAACCTCTCTATTAGGATACTTCGAAGAAAACACTTAATCCTTCAGAACTAAACTGGTAATGAAAAGAAATGCAAAGTTTTACTTGATCAAATTAACCATTTTCATTTTTAATTTTTACATCAAGACAGTGGCAAATCTGTGGCATTTCCATAACTGTGGGTCATTCTAAGGAATCCAAAGAAGCAAAATGAGATTTATGGATCCAAACACTTGTCCTCCAGTCTCAACAATATTATTCTGTATACAAAAAGCTGTTTCACACTGCCACACTTAACATGCAATAGTGTCAATGTGAATAAGTAACAGTTGAAGAGTTGATCCTTCTATTAATAGAAAACACATGAATTTCAAATGCAGCATTTGCAGTAATCAAACACTGCCATGTATGGCTTTTAATAAATTGCTTTTTCAAATGGTGTTAAATCATCATTCTAACCCATCAAATTCTGTTTTCAAAGACCACACACATTTAGTAAAGATTAAAGTTCATGTAGGTAACCTTCAACATTTTTTTAAGCTCATCTCATAGGCCGTCATACATAAATTACATATAAGTGAGTAGAAATAAAGGTCAAAGATTGTCTGGCTGAACACATCCTGAGAAAATCCTAACTGAGATGGGGGAAAATGCTGCACTTGTAACAAAACTGTTTGTGAGTTGTGTACTTAGAATAAAACCAGTCTTATTTTACATAAAACTGACTAGAAATGGTGTAACAGTCTCTGGTCTGTGTTATCCTCAAAACCATATTGGAAGTCTGAGATAATGCTGGTGGTGGTGATTCTAAATCATGCCAGGAACAGTGCCAATGAATCAACATTGCAGAGTTGTATTACATCTATATGTATTCATAAACAAATATTTTGCCTGAACCCCTATCCTGCCATTGCTTACATTAGCAGAAGGAGTCAGGACATAAAGGCCAAGAACACACGCAAGATTAAATTACTATTGCTTATTGTCATGTTTTGTGTGCAGCCCACAATAAATCTTCTTGACATTATTATATTGTTGCAAGGTGCATCAGGCACTCCTCTGCAGCATCTGTCTGTTGTCGCCCTTGTCACTAGTCCTTGAGATCTGCGCTGATTTGCTCTTTGATTTTGTTTGCTCTACTCTGTCTCTGCAGCACTTCTAGGTACATAATTACAGCAGAGGCAATTGAGATGGAATTTCTGATTTTAAAGGTGAATTATCCCATTGAATTGCCTACTGACTTTAAGGTACACCACAATATTCAGTCATTATGCTGGTTGTGTTGGAAATTTTAACTTTTTTTTTCTTTTTTCTTTTTTTTTTTTTAAGAGAATCAGTCTATAAGGATGGAGGTGCTACAAAGCTGCCAGATTTTTTTTAACAGGATATTTGGAGCCTTCTTGTTCTTAGTCTTCAATATATATTGATAAACAGCAAACAAAGCTAGTTGCAGCTATAAATGTTTTACAGGCTCCAAAACAATTTGGAATCCACACTTGCAAGTGGAACCTGTCAAACAAGATTCTAATCCTATGATTATTATGGTATTCCAAATATGAAGTTCCAAGAGAATTTTTACAGGTGTAAAATGTACAGGAAGCGTTTTTGTTTACGGGAAGTGAGAGCAAGAAAAACAGAAATTTTTCACCAATACATGACAGTGCCAAGAAATGAATGGCATTTTTTTTTTCATTTGCACTCCTTTACCTTGAGCTGTTTATGTTCTGCTAAGAGAATAGTCTTCTTAGACATCAAATCTGTAATTTCTTTATTTGGGGAAATTTCTGCCTCACCTTTATGATAAGCAGCTGATATGATACAAAACTGCATGGGACCAAAAAGATAAAAGGTTTTTTACAGTAAATGTCACTGATGATGAAATGATCCAATTATTTTTAACCCTTAAAAATGCCATTTTTATTTACTGTTGTGACTTGACTAACTGTGACATAGCATGTGACAGACGGTGGAGGGAAAAGATAGTGAGATTAATATGCAATTAATAAAAGCTTAATTAATTTATTTACTTCATGTTCTCACAGGAACTGCTCTCTAAAAAACTGGGCAAGTAAATTACTGCAGTAACATTAGACTGCACTGGACTCCTGATCAAAATAATTATTAAAATGTGTTCCTGGTACTTTGGAAATATTTATTTAACATTCCAGATATTATGTGGCACATCAGCTGGCATATATTACAGGTTCAGCATATATATTGTTAGGTGAAATTTGAAGTGAAAACTTGATTTCAAGATTGAGTCCCTTTAAGTGGAAGAAAGAAATAAAATTAAACAACATTTTCTCTACTTATATTTGATAAAGTGAATAAGTTTAACAATCAGGAATTCTCTCAATGTGCTACATAGCAAATCTATGGTTTATAGTAGTATAAAAGAGGGTTGTACAGAAACTTAAGCAACAAAATTGTGCATTATCCTACTTTGGGTTTTATTCAGGTCAGAAATGATAGCCAAGAATTTGAATGCATGCCATTGCTTTCTAAAGATTTGTTCTTTTCTTTCCTCAGATTCTTCTAATGATCTAGGGATATAAATAACAGATATGCCTTAATTTATCAGTAGCAGCTGACAGACGTATGCTTTTTTAAATTAAAAAGGACATTGATTTGCAAAGGCTGGATTATGTTCAGTCCTCAATACTTAATTTTTCAGAAATGTGGGAAAACTGCATAAAAGAAGTTGTATTCTATCATCCTACCCTAATTTCTTTCATTCAGTACTTACATCTGAGAGAGTAAGCTCTCTCAGGTGATACAGTAAAAAATCAAATAAATGCATATGCTCCACCAGTTTGCACTGAAAGAAACCCCCATATCTGTATCTCCTAAGAAGAGCTTAAAAGCAAGGACTTATGCAAGAAGAGGTTTTATTTCACCTCCACATGCTTCTATTACTTCTCTAGGTGCCGCTCCCTGCAGCTGCTAAACAAAAAAATATAAAATAATTCACAATCTATTTGTCTTTTTCAAACGAATTTGAACTATTTTAGCTTAAGCTATTTTCATTTTGTTTGTTCTGGGTTAGGAAAAATATGAGTGCAGCTACAAAATAGAGTCCCTATTTTTTAACTTGGCTTCCAGATAACAAATATAAACATTCTTAAATAGTCAAAGCAGTGGTCCCCACAGGCTGTAAAGCAGCACGAGAGATACCATGTAGCTGAAGCAATATCTCGTGATCCCTCAGTAAACTGAATTTCTTGCATGAACTCCTTCAGTGGAGAGACAAAACTGAAAAAAAGAATTGCTCTGAATGGGACAGAAATTTCTCCTTTAGTTGTGTGGAGAAAGTTTTTACTTGTATGTGCTTGGAAGAGGCAAACACTTTACTTAGTAATACAATTTTTTTTCTTTTCCTATCTAAATTTCCTTTTAATGCTGCCTTAAAAAAACCCCATGAACATAATCTTTTAAAAGTGGCAACATTGCTGCCTACTGCACCATGTCATAGTCTTAATTTTTCTACTTTGTCTGTGCAAGGAAAAGCAGATAAAGGCAAGTGAGTTATCTAGAGGTACTTTTCTTTACCTTTCTTTTTTTTTTACCTTTTCTTTTCTTGAAAGTATTTGTGAACAAATTCTCCTATTTGAGATGAGATCTTATCCATTGCAGCTGAATTTGACCTTTTGTTCTTTTTAAGCTTCATCAGAAGAGCCTGAACACCTGTTTTGAAAAGCCAGGCTCCACCCTTTGTACAAAACAAAGAACATGTCCTTCCTAAAGGAATGAAGAACGAAAGGGAAACTTTCACAGGGGGAAAGGCAGATCACCTATGACTAGATGCCCAGATAGCAAAAGATGCTCAGAGAGAAGTAATATGATCTTTTCTGAAACAGTTAAATGGGAAATGGGAGGATGAGCATTTGGAGGCAGGAGAGACGCAGAATAAAAAAAATAAGATAAAGCAGACATGAGTTATATGCAAGTGCAGTGGGAATAATACAGTTGAGAGGCAAAAGATATGTTAAAGCAGAAGTATATAACAGTACTAATGTTATTCAGTAGGAGTAAAGCATCCATGGCATCAGGGAACTAAAAATGAAAAAGTGCATTCCTGGTTGTCTGCTGTAGCACATTAACAGAGTTATGGAGAGAAATGTGAGAGGATATAACTTTTCGGGTATGGACCGTATGGAAAAATTGTCACTGATGTAATAGTTTGGGTAAAGTAATGACTTTTGTACAAAGGACCAAAATTTGGGACTGGGATTGGCTACAGTTCTTAGACTAATCTTTAGAAGAAAGTAAATCAGATGCAAAGGAGAGTTACCATACTGCTGATGAAAATGAGAATATGTGAAAATTTCTATGGCTTGAGGGCAAATATAGTTGATATTTTCCTGAGATACCAGATACCTTTAAGCATATTCATATACAACAATCATAAAATGACGTTTTAAGTTACTTATACTCAAAATCCCACATTACAGAAAGAAAAAGCTGATTTAATATTGATAAAAAAATAATAACTCTCTAACTAAACATCTCATTACATTTCTGCATCTACATCTAAACATCTCATTACATTTCTGCATTGTTTTTGGTCTTCATATGTATAGATCATTTCAGGATATCACTGATTCTGCACCAAAGTGTTCAGTTTGTCTCATGCTTTCACCTTGACAGAAATGGGGGTGTAAAATGGACAGATTTCTAAAAAGAAACCTTATTTGTATGTATAAGTTAATGCATAATGCTGAGACAAGCACTCTAAGAGATCAGTTCAAATGTTTTTGCACTGTGCATCACAGACTAGAAATCACATCAGTACTGCCTACAGAAGGTAAGGCATTTTTGGAAAAAGAGTAACCATTCAAACCAGGTTTTAAATGCAAAAACCAAATCCCACCCTCAGATAAGGACATGTGGTTCAGTGTTGTAGGCTAATGATTTCACCCTTGTAGAGAGATAAGATTTGCAAAGAGAAATAATGCACAAATGCACACACACACACACACACACACACACACACATGCATGTCTTTATATGCAATTATGGAAATTAGTCCAGTCTTTTGGATAAGTACCTTTCCAGAAACAATCTTTAAATAAATTCCTATTGACTTGAAAAAACATGGAAACAAATTCGGATTTCAGATGTAACAAAACAAGACCAGGGCTATTCTGAAAGTATGCTGGCAAATTCCACATGGTGAAAGACTATCTCTGTATATACTCGTAAGCTTCACATTAGAAGCCAGGACGTTTCATCCCTTAGCATGATTTCTTATGGAATGAAAACCAGAAAAGAGTTACTACTTATTATTGTCAAAGGTGTCTGCATTAATATAAACAATTCCTCTCTGCATTTGCACAGAATTTCCTGACTCAGACATCATAATCAAGAATCGAATATTAACATGGGAAAAATATTTGTCTATATATACCTTTCTCACTATAGACTATGCAAAGGCAAACAGAGATAGAGATATTATTGCCTTCTTCAATCAGAGTTGTGGAAATGAAACCTGTCCATTTTTGTCTTAGAAAAAGCAAAAAGCTTTCATGCTTCGCATGAACAAGAAGGTTCAGGTCAGCATCCTGATATAAGTGAATGTAATAAATTAATTCTTTACTCATTTCTTGTGAGAGAAAGCTCTCCAAACATTCACATGTGGTTGTATGTGTCTTTAATCATATGCTTATGTGCTTTGCTGGATGAGAGAGGAAGGCACTGCTATTTGATGCTAAAGATATAGGGAATTTCTTAAGGGAGAGGGGGTTTCTGGGCTTCATGTAAAAGCACTTGTTTTCAGTCTTGAATGTTTTGATAGAAGCATTTGTTCTAGTATTTCCACTGCAGAGGAAACTCCTACCAGATGAAGATGTGGAGTGATGTAAAGCAGGAGGGTGTACATTTCAGGTATACTTATTTAAGAAGTGATTTACAGTCAGTTTGGCTGTCTGGCACAGGGCACAACTTCTGGTGTCTCCTCACAGAAGTCACCTCTGAAGTCCTGCCATGTCCTGGCCTGGTTTCCAAAACCTTGCCTCATAAACACAACACAAGGTTCCCGACAATGAGCAATATTTTCCTGACTACTGAATCACATTTTTTCTGATGCTATCTTTATTCCGGGCAAGCTCACCTGTTCTGCAGAAGGAATCTTCCTTATTTAACAAGTGTCATTTACATCCAGTTTTCAAAGAGAAACAAAACATAATTATTCCCAAAAGTAAAATAAGGAAGGAGAGAAATGCCCCAGTTGCAGGAAACTAAAGTCTTGTGATTCTTCTAAATCTTGGTTAGTCCTGGATGAGACTTAATCTGAGCTACTAAAAACAAAGGGACAAAAGCTGGTAGAAAATGACGGGACAAAGACACCTAAATGAATAGCATTAAATGAACTTTCTTTAAATGCTCCAAAAAAACAAAGAAACAAAAAAGTGTGTTTACACTTTGACGTTGAGATGTTGGCAAAGCAAAGATCCAGTTCATAGGCTGAGGAAATGCACTCTGCAGATGGCAGAAGCAAACCTTAGTCCCAGTTCATGCTCTAGCAGCTGGTATCCTAAGTTTTGTTTCCCTCATTGGTCTCGCTTCCTTTCATTTAACATCCAGACTGTTACTTATTTTCCCTGCTAACAAAAGGGGCTTTTGTTCATGTCCTTCCTTCATGCAGCCCCTTCAAGTAATCTTTGTTCCTGAACTTAGGACCAGGTTGTTGAAACATCATTGACATAAAACACAGCGAGGGTAATGTGTGTGAAGCAGACCCCTGAGCCGAGTCCCTTAGTGCTAATCCACTAGCATTTGTTGCTGAGAGGAGAATGCAGCTTGCTGATGTTGTGTGAGGCAGCAGAGCACTGTCAGAGGAATTGTACCAGAGCCTGTATAGCAAATATATGGGTACCATAAACATACTTGCTGTGATCCTTTGTAGGCATGGCCAGAGTGGAGAGGTGGGTGTTCTTTCCACTATCTTAGAAAAGGGAGCAGCTGCCTCTTCTGCTGCAGAGCAGCCTGGTGACAGCACACGGGAACAGATGGCAGAGCAAGTGTCTCTTTCTTCACATTTAGGCAGTCCCCTTCTCTCCTCCTGCTTCTCACAAACAGCCTCACTGAATTTTTTTCATGGTATAAAGATACTAAATCTTTTCTTTTCACTCCAGGAAACAATTACCCCGGCTCTTTGCAGAGCAAAAAGAAGAAAGGGAGTAAAATCTAAAGCATTAATTCCACACCCCTCCACATCCCCCTGTCCTTCTTTCACAGGTCAGTCAACTGAAAAAACAGAGATGAGCTTTAAGGAGTCTTTTTTTTTTCCCTGTTATTGTGGGCTGATGTATAGAAAATATTCACAGAATTTGGTAGTTTGCTGTATGGAGAAGCAATAGGATTGTATAATTCAAAGCAGGAAAATACTAGTGTATTCATTCCTTGACTTATACATCAATGCCAGAGTTTTTCCCTTTTATATCAATAATCTGAAAACATAAATGCTTAGTTTATAGACAGTTTATACTGTTTATAGTTTATAGACATAAATTGATAGCTTATGCAGCTATAAGAAAAACTTCTGCACAGCATATATTATCTAGTGACTATTGCCAGTCAAGTATTGCTGGATGAGGAAAAAATGTAAGCATAAAAACCGGATTTCAAATATTACATGATTTCCTTCTGATTCAGACAAACAAAACAAGTTGTTGACAATATCATGCAATGACTTGCACCTGCCCTAATACAAATGAATGTGGAGGTCATAGAGACCTTTTAAAGTCACTGTTATGGCTGAACTCCACTGGGACCAATTAACGTGGCAAGGTGCTCTGTTCTTTTCTTAGAGGAGTCCACCCAGCCGTTCAGAGCCTGCTGCTGACAGCAGTGCCTGGAGCAACCAGACTGGGATGGGAGATGCTGCTGGTAGGTCACCATGCCGAGACTGATTGATTCAGACTGTCTGCAGCTCACTTAGTGCCACTGAGTTGGCTGCACTCTCCCTACCTTTTCAGTGGTAAAGTCTAGAGATTCATGTATTTTTAAAAGGCAATTTTAGATTCTGACATAATTCCAAGGCCCCTGGGACCTGAGAAGCTCTGAAGTCACTGTAGTGCCTAGACTTTGATATATGCTTGCTCTCAGAACCCTATTCCTGCAATTACAGCTGTTCCTATAACTCTTACTACCCCACATTTTGAAAGCGTTAAACAGCAATCTAAAGCAAAACTCAGAATCCAAATATATACTGAAGTAAACCAGGGAGTAATTTATTTTTGTACCTAAGTATTCCATTTCCTGAAAAGAAAATATTAATCACAATTCTTGAAATGCAATGTCTTAATTGAATGTAAATATTTTTCAATGCCCTAAAATATCAGAATATAATACAATAAAATATTGCTCTACAGTGCAAAGGGAAAATTAAATATTGAATATGGGCCAGACATTTATTTTCATGACGACTTGAACAGATTGGTTGAATAAATACTCCTAGGAGTGAAGCCTTGTGTCTTACTATCAACATCTTTAGAAATGCTCTTCTGGTCACCCCACCCTGTAAACAAGCGCTCTTTACATATTCCATTAATAGGTGTTTTGTATTGCTGCAGGTAAATGTGATGAAACTGGGCCCTGGGAGATACTTTTTGTTACATCCTCAGGGCTTTGTGGAATGTCACTTTGAAAATGTGACATGGTAGAAATTGGTGAGCTGTGCTCTCTCATGCAACAAAGTTTACATAAATATTTAAGTGTTTCTTCTGGTTGATATAGTCCATAACTTCTATGATATTGTCCTTAAAGCTACTATTTTTTAAGTGAGAGAAAACACAAAATGTCTTGCCTGTATTGGGAAATAGTATAATGTATTAAACTCACGTCTGTACTTTTTAACTTGCCATTGAAATGGCAAAACAAAACAAAAATCATCAAGCCAAGATAGGTAACATTGCAAGCATCAATAAAATATTATAGCTCTGTCACTGTTTGTGGAACAGGCAATTATGTTTGGGTTTGGGGTTTTTTGTTTGTTTGGGTTTTTGGTTGTTCTTTTTTTAAGTAGGAAGTTTTTCTACATGTCAAATAACCATAGTCTTTAGCTAAGTGAACAGCAGCCCAATGGATTTAGATAGATTCTGCAGAAAAGATTCTGATGGTTTTCACTGAAAGCGTCCAGAGTATGAATTGAGGTAGATAGATAAACCAACTATAGATTTTTTTTTCCTGAAAACCCAGAAAGTTTTTAAATCTATGTTTTCAAAGAGTGGGTGGTGCAACTGCTCCTGATGCAGGCTAAAACTGTGTGAACTTTTCTGTGATTTCACTGGCTTCTTGGACTCTGGATTATATTAAAGAACAGAAATAATTACACTGAGGGTCCTGTCCTGCATTCCTCACATAAGCAGAATGCTTATTGGATTTGCAGTGTAGGTCTGTCTTTTGTTTAGGAAAAGCTTTGAAGCTTTTTGAATAAGGACCAAGTCAAGGTCTTTGAATGAGACCCAAGTAGTGTTCTGCGTAAAGAAGATATACACTCCACATACATGAAGCATAATTATTTACATTTTTTATGAGGATTCTTTGTAATCAGTTTTTTTTTTTTTTTTTGTCATGCATTGATTTCATAAATGTGAACTTGCTTTTGAGATGGCAAGAAACACACCACTTCATACTGAGAAGTTGCTTCATTTATAAAATATGACTAATGGGCTTGCTGGTGTATGTATTCAGCACTGTCCTCTACTGGCTGAATATAGAAATGTGCAGCTCCATGTAGAGCAGCACTGTACAAACAGGAAAAGAATTTGCTGTGCCATTCATTCAAATTCAAGAACTAGTCCTCAATCCAACAAGCTCATGGCCATTTTGTGTTCATCCTCGCATAATGTTAGATTAAAAGATTTTAAAAATTTATTTATAATCAATTCCCAGGTTTATAAGAGTGAGATAATACCTTTTTCTAGGCTAGATGATACAGTTAGAAAAAATGGACAACATGTCAGGCACAGAAACCTACATTGTCTGGCAGCAAAGACAAAATATGCAAGTAAAGCAAAGGTTAAAAACAGGTGATTAAGTTTAAGTCACAACTTAACTTTTAATTTAACACAACTGCTAATTGTTTAGATTCCTCTGAGAAAAGAGAGAGCTGATACCTGCAGGTTAATGGAGCTGCAATGGCAGATGTGAGTTCCTAGATGCCTGTGAAAATGAGAAGATTTCCTGTGGCTCTCACATGCTCTACAGTGCAAAGGGAAAATTAAATGTTGGGATCAGGACGTTTAGATGTGGAATTTTGTGGCTTAGATCACTATATAGCACCTGGGGCATTACGCTTTGATTTAATTTTGGTTGTCCACTTGGTTGGTTCTGTGTTAGCCAACAGGAATATGCAAAGCTTTTTCACTTATAGCCTTTTCCTCTAATGAGTATTAATTTACCTGTTGCCATATTATATTTCTCTTAAGTATAGAATGTGATAAAGATCTTTCTTTCATTGCAGTTTAAAAATTTTAAATAGTTCAATGTCTTTATGATTTTTCTAGAGGTCATATTTGAAGAGAAAAGAGTACAGCATTTTCCTTTTTCACTGATCAGTTTTAAGCAATTCTGTATTTGAAGAAGCTTGTTTTCTGCCCCAGCATAAAAAAAAAAAATAAAAAGAGAAAGAGAGAGAAACAACTTATTCCTTTAGTTTGGGAGCAAAAATTTCAGTTATCGCAGGAGTATTTGCTTTAATTGCATTCAGGAGGGCAGTACATGCATGCAGCAGCATTTGGAAAAATGGCTGCTGGGAGACATAAATCTGTGACATCTGCTGAGATCTCACTGTGGTGGTGTAGCTTTAGTTGTTCTAATACAATAAAATATTGTCAGTTTTAATACTTTCTCAAGTGCAAGAAGTATTTTATTTTATTTTTATTTTATTTTATTTTATTTTATTTTATTTTATTTTATTATTTTATTTTATTTTTCCAGGGTGGCAGACAGAAGAGGAAAGAAATAGATTTAGGAAGGTTGTTGCTTCAGAAATGTAATCCTGATTATCTGACACATTTCAGTGGCAGAGCAGGGGCTAATTAAGGACCACTGGCCAGAGGGTAGCAGTGTCAGGGCCACCCAGCCTGGCACAGGGTATCCTGCAGCTGAGCTGCTCCAATGTGGCAAAATGGAGGCATGTCTTCCTAGCAGTGTGCAGAAACCTCAGCAAAGAAGCAGTCTGGTTCTCATGGCAACCAGGATTTCCATATACTGCAGGGGTACACACAGTCTGACATCACTTTGCTGCAGGGAGGATTTCTGTGCATACTCAAGGACTAAATTAAGCCCTCTGTAAATGAAGAATATGTGTCCATTTTTGTGCATGTAACTGTATGTCCTTCTTCTCCTGTGAAAGGGAGAAGAATAGGGAAAGAAAAGAGGATGCAAAATTATTCTTCTCTAAGTCAAAATAAAAATAATCCTGACACACCCAGCTTCCCATTTTCAGTGATAGCTTGCACAGCTGGGAAGAAAAAAGAATGGTTGCAGTTCCTTTAGGTGTTTGAAAAAAATTGCTTTGCTAATCAGAACATAGGGAAACAGATTTACTGAATGTTAGATGATGCTTTTTGCTGCAACACCATTTATACAGATTTTATAAGGGCAAGTCTGTAATGAAGATGTGATATTCATCATGCATGATACAGTGACATCTGGTGTAAGACATCCTGTGCTGTATGCTGCAGTTCCCAGCTCGGAAGATAATTCATGTGTTTCAGCTTTATCAGACTCTGCCATGCAGCCCAGTGAGAGGTTTCCTTACCCCTCGTTTGAGATGACTCATTGTAATACCTTAAAGGGCCCTATGTTATTCAATTCTGCATATATATTCTGTCCTGGGGAATTATAATACAAGAAAACCTGACATGAAATCTCTATTGTTCTATTACAGAGATTGGAGTTCCCTGAGTGTTAAAGGTCTATAATCCCTTGTAGATAATTTATAATATGACTCTGTATGGACCTAAAAAAGCTTAAATTTGGCTTCAGGTGGTTGAAGACAGCATACTGAAGGATCTCTTTTTTTTTTTTTTTTTTTTTTTTTTGGAAGAATAATTTTGAAGCCTTCCGCTTGCAAAGCTTTAGTATGGGTTTGTGTGAAATCTTATAGGGCTAAGGCAGATATCTGTTATTTAATGCAAAGCTGTGGTTTTACCCTTTTCCTCACTACAAAGTCTCACTTTTCAAAATGAAGATCAGTAGAGCTCTGCATAGGCGGGTCATTCACACCACCATCTCAACTACATAATTAAAGGGCCTTAGATTTGTTTAATCTCTGTACAGGGATCTACTTTGCAATGTGGTTTTCCAAGTGCCAAATATATTTCCAAATGATCACAAATTAAGTGAAAATTTTAAACAAATGTCATTAAATTTCTTGTGAATCTGGTGTATGATTAAATGTTTTTGCATGTTTTAATCAACAAGTTTCACTCTGCTTCTGAATTATGGTTCTCTTCTTTCTACTTTTTTGTGAATCACAATTTTATTACATTACTCTACTTGATGTAAAATGTGAGACATATAGTCACACACCTAATGATAAATGTCCTTTCTTGGTCACCTATGTATGGGGAAGGAGAGAAAAAGAAGAGGTATAAATGAAAAATGAAAGCCAGACCTTGGTATTTTACCTGCTCTATCCTCCAGTGAATTGTTTTCATGTGGGCAGCTTCTGGTAAATGTGGAAAACAAAACTGGTGGTTATATAATGACTTCAGAGGAAAGAGAGCCTGCTTTGAACTGACAACAGCCTTGACAGCTTGAATGTTGAAGCTAGAAATATCTTGTCAGAAATATTGTCTCTAACATTGCAGAGCCCTGCTGGAGCCCTTCACTCTAGGAAGGAAAGGGGGGTGGCACCTCTGCCTGCGACTCTGCTGCAACAGTGCAGGGCCACTGGAAATGGCTAGTGATAAATCCTGAGCTCTGCACCCACATCAGCACATGATGTGTGCTCACTGCCCCTTCCATATCCCAGAAAGAGCTGGATTTTCTGGCCTTCACATTGGAATATGGTGCTACCACAGTGACAATGAAATCAAATGGATGGCTTCTTTTAAGAAACCTATCTATGTTACTTGGCACAAGAAGTCCTTCTTTTTTTCCAAGTGGATCCAGATGTGCATTCAGAATTAATTACAACTTTCTTTCTGATTGTGTTTCTATGATGAAAAATATTTATTACACAAATGAAAGGAGACTTGCCTAGGCTGATTGTGAACTAATAAATGAACATAAGTGAATGTAAGTGAATTAATGCATTTTTCTCTACCCTTTCCCACATAATTTTTAATCACAATGGGTAATTTTTTAATATTTTTTAATTTACTTGTATGTAATAGTGCAGTACAAGAATGCATCTTATTTATTTGGGTGTAATCGTAAATGAATTTCTGGGTCACACACATGAAACTCGCAGGGATGCGCAGAATCCGCTGGCATCAGCAGTGACCTGTAGATGGCATTGTGCTGTGGACGTGGAGAACAGATGGGCTGTCTGAAATTACTGACTTAGAGAGACAGCAAGAGAGAAACAGTGGGAAAAGAGACTAATAAGAGGAGGTCTCATCCTCCTCTTATTAGTCCTCTTAAAGAGTCCTCTTAAAGAGCAAATAGGTGACAAGGGGCCATCAAAGTGCTCCCTTCTGTTTTGTTTTGAAATATCTCTTGTGCTTAAAAAGCCTGGAATGGCCAAAGCCCTTGACTGGCCACATTGCACAGTCCCTGGAATCCTCTCAGGAATATGGCTCTCAGGTAACACACTTGGAACAACACCTGCAAAAGCAGCACATACAAGCTGTGCCCCGTGTGATGCTCCGTCATGCTCCATACAAGGTGGAGTTTTGATTTTGTACACCCTGGTGCAACCAACCTCATTTAGTTACATCCTGATTCCTTATGTGCTTGTCTTCTTAGGCATCATGGCTCATTTCTATGGCTGATAATTGGAATAGAGGGGAGATTTCCAACTCTGGGATGTCGAGACAAAAATACGCAACATGTGCAGTGTATGTGACAATGGGCTTGTCACAACAGGCCTGTAGATTGCTTCACAACGTCAGCCTGTAGATTGCTTCTACTTACCAAAGCACTGATCCAGCTACCAATATCGTCAAACAGCAGCCCAAGTGTCAGCCCACCAGCTCTCTCCTTGATCCTATCTGATTTTCTGCTGCAGGCATGGTGGACAGTGTTGGGGGCTTGGCAGGATTCCACCAATAATGGTGAAAGCAACAAACAAAATTATATACCTAAATTACATGTGTTTCTTTATATACAACAATTACTTGGACTTAATAGAGCAATTGGCCAATTTAATAGAAATGACATTTAAAATATTATTCAAATATAATATGTGAACTTCCTATACAAATGTGTAAACACAAGTATCTCAATAGATAAAGCTGAGACCCACACAAAGTACCGCCTCTACACCTGAATCTGCCTGTTGTCAAAAGCCTCAGTCCGCTCTTTGGCAGCATAGTTCCAACATTATTTCAGTCCCTAGGTCTTTCCTGCAACATTCAAGAAAAACTGTCCTCCATTAAAATTTTATTTTTTTAAATTTCCTTTCCTGTTATAAATCAGGATGACAAATTTAAAAGCTTCTACATATCAAAAAGCTCAGTGTCTTTCTAATTAAATTCAGAGTCATTTAATGGCTTGGTACAGTTTTCAACCAATTTTTAAATCTGCCTTAGACTTTGAAATGTATCCTTCACAAGTCAAACATGAAAATTTTCATTCCACCAATATGTTGTTTTTTTTAGTAATAGATAATAGCATAGCTGAGTGCTATGTCAACACCCTGCCTATCTGTGGCAAGGTAGCTAATTTAGGCAAAAGCTCTGAGATTAGCACCATCTCAGTAAAAAAATTAGACATTTGAAGGACTGGTATTTGTGTGCCTCATCTACAATCTGCTGGGACCAGCATATAGGATCATATCTCACGTTCCTCAGAAATTCTGTAGGTGATGCAGGCATTACGGACATAGCAGTGCCCTCACTGCCTCTGCACCTCCTCCTGGCAGATGATGGGACTGTCAATTGCCTAAATTTCCATATCCTTATTGTTTGTTATAGCTGATTTTTTAATTCTCCCAATCAAGCCTTTTCAATGGTGCTTCTTTGCTGTATTTTAAAAACTAGGAAAAGCTGTTAAATTGTCTTCTACCCTTTCTCTCATAGCAGTTTGAGCTGTTCACTTTAAAATTTGGTTGCAACCACAATTCTGTGTTATTAAGCTTAACCAGGGGTTTGCTCTGCAAGGTTGTTTGGCATTTGCTATAGGGTTCTGCTCTGAGCTGTGTTCATCTGCCTTCCACCCCAACCATTCTATTTTGCAGCTGTAATTTTTATTTGATCAAATCTTGGTTGTCAAAGTTCTAACACTGCAGCATGTAGTGTGATCTGTAAAAATGGCCTTCTCTTTCTCCTAATTTCTTATTGGGTCTCTGACTCTTGATTGTTTTTTATTGTTTGGATAATATTTATTATAACATAGAGCTTAAGGCACAATGATGAGCGTAATACTTCAAATGTAGCTTTTACCTAGAAAATGGACTAAAATAAAAAATCAATCAGTCTTGCCTCAGAAAGAAAGAACCTGTCTAGCTAAAAATACCCAGTAGCATTCAAAAAGATCTCTTAAATGCTATTTCCTGGAATGGTCAGTCGGGTGACTTACGGCATGGAGATTTCAACAGTTTTTTATTTTAAATGTTTCCAATTTTACTGTATTTATTCAGACAGTTTAAGTACCCATATGATATGTGTGAAACAGAAATATGATACAATTCTTCAAAATTTTCTTTAGAATCACCAGACTAGGACTGAGTAAACCATATGAAACTTCCAGACCACTGGAGGGAACTGATTTTCAGGGCTTCTGAAGAGGTGTGCTGATCATGTTAAGCAGCACGTACAGAATGGTGTATCTCGTACCTGTAGCTATAGAGTCAGAACTCTTTTTAAGTGTAGCAATTTTTTTTTTTTGTGATTTCACCAATATTTTATGGATTCTATGATTACAATATTACCTCAATCACTCTCAGATCTGCATTCCTGAGCACTTTGAATCCATTCTCCAGTCTCTTCTCAGGACTAGTAACCATTCATGCCTTCAAATAATTTTTTTTCTAGGATGTTGAAATATCTGTGTCTAAAGGTTAAAGCCTCATAACCTGAACATAAAATT
The DNA here is from genome assembly GCF_017590135.1 of Pyrgilauda ruficollis. Lineage (NCBI taxonomy): Eukaryota > Metazoa > Chordata > Aves > Passeriformes > Passeridae > Pyrgilauda > Pyrgilauda ruficollis. The sequence continues at coordinate 9,314,541 of NW_024525156.1, forward strand.
AATCTCCAGGGTTTCCAGAGTATTTTTGGATGATACACAGCTTACCACAGTAGTTTTTCAGGAGAAGTAGTTGCATGCCATATTAAAATAAAAGGAGCCACATTCACCCTTGTGATTCAGCTGATCCATGCCCAGTTCAAAAAGGCCTGCTGTGTTATGAGCATGAATACTTGGTGTTATTCAAATGAATCCAATGCAGCTGGAAGCCCAGGAAAATGAGATTATGAAATCAGTAATCAGCATAGCAATAATGAGTATTGCAATGATGTTTATAAGAATTGATACTCAGTTTTCAGTTTTTACATTATTATTTACTTTACATTATTCCAAAACAACATATGAATTACAAAAAATCATCATGTGAATTACACAAATATGAGATCTAAGTGTCCGTTTTTCACATTTTTTTTTTTTTTCATTTTAGGATCAGAGATTAAAGGTGCCTCTCAGATAATTTAATGTGTGACACTATGTGCAAAAGACCAGCCAAAATTACTGAACTTGTGCACATCTCAGTTGGTAGTGACAGAAAAGGAATTCTATGTGCAAGTCGTAAGGAAATATCTTGTAAGGTGAATCACTGGTCTAAAATGCTTTGAGAAAAAGGTGATTACAGTACCGTCCAAGGCTGGAAATATTGCTGATATTCCCCCTCTGTGTTCCACGGCTCATGTTCCCTGTGGTCTGGGTCTGGATCCTCACAAGCACCTGGCTGAGAAGGAAACAGTTTTGAAGGTGACATGAACCTTGGGCTGTGTGAATTTGGGCTTGCATCCCAGGCCTTGCATTTAGAAGCCAGATAGATAGCACAGCATCACAGAGCTGTGTGCTGGTACCTCAGGATTTGCTGTATGGATAAGATGCATAGTTCTCTCTGCCTTCTTCTTTCATTAAACAAGAAAACATTTGTATTATTTCAGACACTGATGCTTAAATTTTGTTGATAAGCAATGGAAAGCAAGGACAACTGGCTGTGAGCCTCATCTGTTCAGCCCCATTTCTTGATCAAAAGCAGCACCTGCAGACTTGTTGATAAGCCCCAAAGCATAGTTCTTCAGGAAATACTGAATTCACATACTGGCTGCCTGACAAACAGATGTCACAGTAAGAGAAAAGGGTCATTTGGCACAGCCTCCAGTAGAGTAAGGCCACTTGGAAACTAGCCCTAAAAAAACAACAGCATAATGGATTGTGAGACAATACCTGGGACAAGACATTGGTTTTTCTTTTGATATGTCCTATAGCAGATGGTGATTATGGCCAGTAAACAGAAGGGCAAGGATGCAAAGTGAGCTCCTATAATATTGCTGCTCTCCCTTGGAGGGCTTAGACCCACCCAGATGACACCTGTGGTTATATCTGAAAATTCATCAGTCCTACAACTTAGAATCCTGTATGCTGCATGCCTATTATCATGAATATAGGAAGTGTTTGCATTCCTTAATACTTTTGAGACTATCAGCAGTTCCTTTCTTGTTCCTTCAGCTTCAGTGCTACAGAGTAATCATACAGACAAAGTAACAGCTCATTCATAGGAACTGACCACTGTAAAGGGAGCACTCTTGTTTAGCCTCTTTGGAGAAAAAATATGTTGCACTCCTCATGATGTCCCTTTAAAGACTGTAAGGGTAAAATTATTTGCTCTGACTTTCCAGCTAAGTTTCTACTCTTCATGAACTGGTTACATCTCTATTCATTTTTAAAAACACAGAATAAATTTCTCCAGAAGTTATGCATTTAGATGTCACAACATTTTCCTTAGACCATCAACATATCCCCTCAGCCCTGTCCATAGCTGTAGGAGGTTATAGAAAGTAGAACATCTACATGCTTTAGTTAATGATTGTATTGCCAAAGCAACATAACATGTGGACAGCTTATTTGCAAACAGATAGATTAACCAAACCCTGTCTTTTCAGCAAGGTTAAGTGTGGCATCATTATGCCAGCAGTGTTGAAATATTTCACCTAATCTCAGTGTTAGTTCACTTGGTATGAGCACAAGGTCCCTGCAGTCATATTTGCTACGTGATGAAGCAAAACCCAAAGCATTCCCCAAAATGATAACAGGCCTCTATCTGCTGAGAAAGGAAAGCAATGAAAAAGAAGCTCAAAAATGCTAGTTTATGTTACTTCTGCAGGGAGAGTTGGAACCTAATAATCCTAATGAGTGGCTGGGGGAAGGGGAGATCTGAGAACTACATCGCAGGGTGTGGTTTGGAAAGGAGCTGGAAAGGGTTTGGAAAACACTGCCCTTGGCTCTCAGCATAAAACTGACCATAATGGAGAGAGAAAAGTTTTGAGATTTTGCCTCCTGGGTGCCAAACTAACCCTGTTTGCACCTGTGAATTTAGCCTTCTGCAGCTAAAAGGGAGAATACTTCAGTGAGACTTTGCGGTAACATATCGTCATTTGCAAAAGGATGGCAAAAAGCAATAAAAGCTGACTGCTACTGTGGCTGTGCTGGCAATAATTTTTTATTCAGCTCTATTTGATTTCATCTGATTTGTGTTTCTCTACCCTTACTGTGGGATTAGTTTGCCCTTAGCAGGATTTGCCCTCAAAATATTCCAAGCACCCATGAAACTCAACAGTGAGCATAAAAAAATGAGTCATGAGGAGCATTTTAAAAATGGGGCAAAGCCAGAATGATTTTTCTGAAATATCTTCTTGATACAGCATGCCAGCAAAACTCACTGAAGCCTGAAAATATATGGAGCTTGTTTATTGTAGTACAAGATAAATAGTGACACACCTAATGTGTTACGCTTATGTGATAAAGTACAAGTGGTTTATAATAAAGAAAAAAAGCCTTTTCATCTCTGCTTTTTCTCAAGATAATGACTCATAATAATTTGCTAATGGTGCTAAAAATAGGATCTTGTGCTTTGAGGAAAAGGGAATTATTTCTCATTAATTTTATTTTCAATTAAACAGCTGTTCCATTTGTCTCTTTTGGGATAAATGTACTAAAATTTGCAAAGGTTCAGTGTAATATTCACTAATTTAATGTGTTTGTCAATCATTTGTATTAAAGTGTTCCTAGTTTTTCTCTCAGTGTTCATTCCCAGCCCTTAGTTATTCTTGTTAAAATTCTGGGGAAGGTGTTTTGTTTTGTGCTTTATAGTTGACGGTTAACTGACCTGGCTGTTGATGACTATAACTTTATAAAAAAATTAACTAGAGAAGAGGTCTAAAATACATTTTCTATAAGAACAAGCGAGGAAAGTGTACAAAGTTGAAGACTAGACACCTGTGCCTAAACCTCAGCCTACTGCTGTACTGAGTGTTCTTTTAGCACTTTTTCTACTGCTGGCACTTTGCTTAACTAATCTTTGTCTGCTCAGAGGTGTCAGTTAAACTGTCTGCCTTCCTGTTTGCTTCTTGCAAGTGCTTCTGCCCCTAATATGGAGTCACAGAAGACATTTCTCCCTCTTCCTCTGGCCGAGAGGCACAGAGCAGGACTGTGCAGTGGTAGCAAGCTTCAGGGAGTGCACTGACTTTGTTGCTCTTTTTTTATGTCTACTTGAAATAGGATCAGGTCGTCTGAGCAGTCTTGTTGGCTTCTGTGCAACTGTCTTCCACAAGCAATATCTGACCTACAGTGAATAGTGCTGTGTTGCTCTAAAAAGAGAGTTTTGTTCTAGTGGAATATTTGAAAGATCAAAGTTTTGTATAGTTAGGCTGTTTAGATGATCAGTTTTGACTGCAGAACCTGTCACCTGCTAGAATTTTATCTCAGTTTTTAGGCAGAAGGTGTTTTAAATACTGTAACTGCTCTGTGTAATAGATACCCTACAGAAGACCCACAAAAATTTGATATTGCCCAAGGATAAACTTTAATAAGAAGTTAATTAAGGTTTCAATCTTAACAGCATTGTGACACATCCAGGAAATATGACTATTACTCAGTTGCCTTAAGACTCCTATTACTGACCATAGAAAAAATTTACAGTAAAATGTGCACAGATTGTCTGTTACCTTTCTAAGATTAACTTATGGTTTATAACAATGCTTTCAGCTACTCTAAACCTGAGTTCTGTCTGACTTCTGAAAATTCAGGTGGGGATTCTACTAAGAGGGACTGGTTTTCTTGCAACTTATCTGAACAGCAACACACAGTTCCAGCTACTGGTCATGATGAGTGGTGTAAGAAGCCTGCTTTTCTCTTGTTACAGCTGTGAAATTCACTCTTTGATGCACTCTGGAGGAGTAGATTAAGCACTAATAGTAGAAACTCCTTCTCAGTTTTTCTTGTTGACTTTACATGCCAAGGCACTGAGCTTGTCAAATGGCAAACTTCCATTGGGCGAAACAGTTCTGGAGCACTCGAAATTTTCCTTTTAAATCACTGTCACTTTCCATTTAGTTTTGGTTATTTTCTTCTCCACCAATTTCCTTCCTATCTCCATGCAGTGCTTTTGATTTATTATTAGTGGGGTTCTGCACTGTCTCCTATCTGATTGCATAATTCAGCCTTCAGTGTGGACAGACATGAGAGGAATGTGTGCAGTCTCTTCTCTCCTACTATGTGTGCTTGCTGAACCAGGAGGGGTCCTGGTTCCTTGTGCTTAATAATATGACTTCTCTGTGTTCTCTGCTCATTTTGTATAGCCATGAAGTGGTTATTACACAAAGGTTGCCCAAGGCTAGACAGATAATCTCCTCAAAGCAGTTAAAAATATTATTTTCTAATGTTCTCCAACAAGCCCCCATTTCAACAGCCTGTTAAAACAAATATCTTTTAACAAACTAATCTTAATAAAAAATTTCCCACTGTAAACATTGTCAAGTCAGAGATACTTTTCCTCAGTTCAGTAGTTCATTTGCCTCATTACCTCAAACAGCTGACAGGAGGAAACTAAATATCAACATGGCTCCTATTTATTTTCCAAGTATCCATGCTTTCCAAATCTCTATTGCTAATGTCTCCTGAAGACTCAAAGTTAAAAAATATTCTTGCCTGAAGAGGAAATTTCATGTATAGTGTTAAAAAAAGTTCCGAGGAAGAGGGAGAAAATTCACTGGGTTTTTTGGATATATCCTTCTTTCAAGAGAAGGTCAGTGCCTTGTCAAGTTAGATAAAAAATCTGAATTAGAGGTTAATGTTTGGGTCCTAGACAGAGGTTCTGACTCGCTGGTAAGAACTGATATGGTTTGTGAAAATCATAAGTTTTTAAGAGCAGGGAATTGTAAAAAGATGCAGAGTTTTGTCACCACCTACTTGAACACAGTCAGATGTTTAACACACCCTGAGTGACAAACATTCTGAAAGCTGACAGGCTGGGTGTACTCCATATCAAAAGGAGCACACAAAGCCTGTGTGCCTGTTCTTGGATTGTGAAGGAAGAGAAAGTTAGGGTTTGAGGCTAAAACTGTAATGAATACTTCATGCAGCTCGTAGACTAACAAACCTTACAGGAAAGAACTTGTGAGGGACAAAAAGACTGACAAAAAGCACTCTGTAAGTCTGCTGCTATTTCCTGGAAAAAACAAGAGAGGCGTCTGGATCAGTCTAACATAGAAGATACAACATTTCTTTTCAACTCCTTATAACAGACATCTAACTACAAATGGAGCCTCTTACTATGAGGGACACTACATTTCATGGTTTGAGAATTTAGGAAAAAAAAAATAGTAATCATCTAAATGTTTGGCATGCTTATACCTGTTTACATCTTTGTGAGAAACTCACATTATAAATCTTAGGATAAACATTCAGTAGGCCTTCAGGGGCAAAGCTGAAAAGGAATTACATCTATATGGTTTGTGGCTTCCATGTTGTATGTGGATGTCAGAATTAGCAGACTGGAACAAACACTGCTTCAGTGTTTGGAATTGCATTTCAGTGCTTTAGTTTCAAACTACAGGAGAGGGCAAGGGAAGATAGGACAATGTGCTTGGCTTTGCTCTTGTTGTGACAGTACCCAAAGAAGTGTGAGCAAGAACATGGTCTTGCACAGTGCCTCTGAAAGTCATGTTTAATTTGAGCTTTAGCTGTAGGCCGAGTCAGCATTGCTTATGGCAGTGCCTGCAAGGAAAATGCTAAAGCCTCAAAACAAGTCACCACTCTGGTATGCATAAATTCATCTTGCTGGTTAAAAATTGCAGTGGCAACCTGAGTGGCTGCAGTAATGACTGTTTATGTCAGTAAATTTATCCTGGATGCTGCATTGACTATCCTTCCTGAATCAACACATTATCTCCATGATGTGCTCTATTTCAGCAAAAATGCAATAGTTTGTTTGTACCAATACTGATCAAATTTGTCTTCTGAGATGGTCTGACATAGATCAAAATGGTGCTAATGACTGTGGCCCAGTAACTAGCCATTTCTACTTCAACTCTCCAAGATCATCCCCTTGAAGCAGCTGGGTTAATTTTACTTGCTCCTTTCCCTTTACATGGTAGGAATAGCTGAGCCTTGGTCAGGTATCCAAAGTTTGCTGGTGCAAGACCAGTTTTGATTATATTCCTGGGAAGCTGACACAGAGAATGCCACCAGTATGTCTAACTATCTTGCTTATATGTAATTGGCATATAGGGAAGTTTGTTTCAGGGGTTTGAAAAGTCAGGATTTCAGTTAGGTAGTATTTTACCTTCTCTGACCAAATAATATGTAGGAAATATGGAATTAGGTCCTTGGAGATCTAACCTGTAGCTGATCATCCTACATAGACATTATTCTTTACTTAAGTAATGAGTTGTGAACCAAGTAAGTATAAATCAAAATTAATAGAATCAAGTAAAATGTTCTTTACATGCACCTGTGGTAGATCACAATCACAGAACGGGTGAGGTTGCAAGGGATCTCTGGAGGCCATCTAGTCTAACCACTGTGTTCAGGCAGGACCACCTAGACCTTGCTCAGGACCATATCCAGCCAGCTTTTTAATATTTCCATGGAGGAAGACTCCAGAAATTCTCTGAGAAAATGGTGACTGTGCTCAGTCCCCCTCAGAGAAAAACTTGCTTCCAGATGTTCCTGATGCTCCTGATGTTCAGAACCTGCTGTGTTTCAGTTTGTGCCCATTGTCTCCAGTCCTGTCATTGGGCAACTCTGTGGAGAGCCTGGCTCCCTTCTCTTTTAAGATTCCCTCCAGGTATTTACATACATTGATGAGATTCCCCTGAGCCTTCTGTACTCAGGGCTGAGCAGCCCCATCTCTCTCAGCTTTTTCTCATATGTACAACACTCCAATTCCTTAATCTCTGCAGACCTTCTCTGGGCTCTCTCCTTTATGTCCATATCTCTTTTGTCCTGGGGAATCCACAGCTGGACACTGCACTCCAGATATGGCCTCGCCATGCTGAGCAGAGGAGAAAGATCACTTTCCTGGATCTACAGAAAATATTATGCCTAATGCAACCACAATATCACTAGCCTTCTGTGTGGCCAGGGCACATTGCTGAATCATGTTCAATTCTCCCTGAAACAGTGTGTCCAGTAGGATCCCTAGGTCGTTTTCTTCAAAGCATCTTTCCAGGTTGGCGTCCCCCAGCATATATTGGTGCCTGGGATTGTTCCTTCTGGTGCAGGACTTTGCACTTCTGTGTGTTGAACTTTATGAGGTTCTTGTCAGCACATTTGTCCAGCCTGTTCAGATCTCCCTGGATGGCAGCAAAACACTCCAGAGTGTCAGCCACTCCACCCAGTGGTTGGGAGGAGTGCTGAGGGTACACTCTACCCCATCATCCAGAAATGGAACATTTTTTTCTGAAGAAATTCCAACCTATACCTTACCCCGAGAGGAAGCCAAGCAGTGTTAGAAATCAATGTGGGTATTAATGTGTTAGTTCTTAGGGAGAAAATTAGTCAGAGCATTTCAAGGATCTTGTTATGCCGTTGGATGAAAGTAGCTTGGAGGAAAGAAATGGCTAACTTATTTATTTCATACTGATTTGTCCTTTTTAATTCCATGCTTACACCTTTTTCTTTAAAGAGGCAAAGCTAGAAACCCTCACTTTTTTCCTTATGAACAAATACAATGGAAGGAACTCATCCCCAACGACTAATTATCCCTGCAATTTTCACTGGAAAAAATGTGGCTGAAATGTTGATAGTTCTAATGATCTGCAAAGCAAAAGAGTTTCACACTCCAGTTCTTTCACTGGTTCTGGTATACAAAAACAAATCATTAAATAGGAGCAATGTGCAGAGGCGACGGGAAACCGACATCAAGGTTTGCCCAAAATTTGATATGTGAAAGAAACTAGGTTTACCAGCCCAGATTAAATCAATTCTGCTATTTTGGGGCATGGTGTCTCCTTGTCTTTATTTTCAATTTAATTAGATTGAACTTTATTGAAAACAATCTTGTTGAAAAATTTCTTCAGGCCAGTGAAAAAAAACTAGTTAAATCATATTCAAAGAGAAAAATGGTTGGGTCGATTTGAGATTCTGGACAGATTCTTAAGTGTACTGCAGACTGTCTCTCTTTCTTAACACAGGCATCTGAGCCCAGGCTTGTTTTATGGTTTTATAATGATTCAATGTTGCAGGATTAAAATTCGCTGGTTCTTGTGTTTGTTTACAAGCTATGAATTTAATATTCTCTGAAACTTTTTTCTTTTCTTTCTTTTTTTTTTTTCTTTTTTAAGGTATTAGGCTAGATTAATGTTGGAGCAAAAAAAAAAAAAAACCTCAGAGAAAATTGAACCCAGTATTTCTAAATGGGTTATGAAAATGCATGGTGGAAATAATTAAATATACCTAATATACCTATTGCTAAAAATTTATAAAAATGCTTTTGTTTAACCCAGAAAAAGTTATGAAATCAGTAATTCCTACTGCAAGACAATACTTCTTTGGAAGTTCCCTGGAATTTTTTCCTGGCATTTCTCCTCACTTCTCCTTTTGGGAATGTAATCTGTCAGTGTAACTCTCTGCTGAGGAGGAGAACACAAAAGAAGCACACTAGTTTAAAGTCGGGCAATTACTTTGTGACTCTGGGCTTTCTTTTTTTCCAGTTGCTCTCTGCGTTAAATTAATCACTGAACTTACCAGATCTGTATTTCATACTTTTCTCTTTACTGTCTTAACCACTGAGAAATAGCAGACTACATTTTCCTGTGTACATATCTAAAATGCTCTTAGCAAGGAGTTCTGCTGTGTAAATGAGGCCAAGTTGGAATTTCTGTGCGGGCAGGCAATGCATAATAGTTTAAAAAGTGGCTCAGAAGTCAAATAATTCATAAAAGGAGCATGTAGTCAATGGAAATTATCCTGCCCTTGCTGTTCACTTGAGTAAAATTGTTACCTAATCACTGTACATCTTTCTCTGTAGTTCTTGGCCAAAATACTCCTACATCTCAGTTTTCGTGTGTTCCCTGTCAATGTTAGTGCTTACTACCTACCATATAAGGCTTGTGTGTAAATGAATGTGCATTGAGAACCCCAGGAAAAATACACTTAATTTTTTGGCAAAATACTTTCACTTTGGAACATTTCTATGCATGCTTTTATCAGAAACAATGTCAGGTGAGGTGATTCAATTTTTGCATGAATAACAATGTCTTCCTTCTTGCTTTCTTCTCCTCTCTGTGCTCCACCCCCCCAGAAACCCTCCTCTGCCAAAACCCAAACATGGTCAGAGTCCTGATCTAGTCTGAGAAGGAGAAAATGATCAAAGAAAGGAGAATAAAGACAGAAATTTTTTTAAGAAGAAAGGAATGCTATTTTGGATTCCTTTTACCCTTCTGCCATGATTACTTCTGTCAGAAAAAACAATGAAAGACTGAATCTAATTTTTTGTCAAGTGTTCTTTAAATAAATCCATTTTTATAGCCAATGTAGACCAAGTCCACTTAAATCTATTATTTCTAATAAAAATTTCCTTGTTTACCTTAGTGCTTAGTGGTTAAAGGACCAAGGCATAATAATTAATTTGCAGAATGTGTTTGTTTTTCATGTCTGGACCAAAAAATCCTTCTAAGTCATTCACTTTATACCTGAAAATCCATAGATGAACAAGATGTTGTAACTGTGTTAATTAAATTTCTCATAAATTACACTACACAACACTAAATATAAGGGCTTTGGGATGTGCCAAGTCTCAGTGCTCCTGAATGTGGAAATTCTGAATACTTGGAAGTTCTCTAGCATGAATTATTTAAAAAACTGAGGCAGTAAACTCTATAATAAAGTATTTTTGGCTTATGGCACTTAGAGTGTTGCAAAACTTCAAGGATTTTGCTTGCTACATAATATTTATGAACATTCTTTGTAATAAAAGAAATACCTCTCTTTGGTGAGGTAAAAAAAAAAACGCACCAGAGGGAATAGAAATATTATTTGTGCTTCCTGTTACTGTAAGCTCAAGAATGAACAGGGACAGCCAGCAGGAGTCCTTGCAGGGGATTTGTCCCAGTGAAAGTTTTGCAGATCAGATTTCATTTTAATTTTTTCACACTCTGATCTATGCACCACTACTTTCCTCTGGAGCTGATTGAGGAGGACACTCCTCTTGGCTGTTGTGAGGCCTGTGAGGTACTGGTGTAAGCAGAACTTCCTGACACCCTCTGCCTCCAGGCTCTGCTCCCCCACTACTGAATTATGTCTCATTGTTTAAGGGAGGCAACGAGAGTGTTTTTATTTCTGTCTGGGGAAACTTAATTTCTGTCTGGGGAAACTTAATTTCCCAGGTGCATATTAAAGTAACAGTCTTTGTATGGGGGAGTTTTTTGGGCTGTGCACCTCCAGCAATTCATCTTTGCTTTAAAATGGCCACTGGGAATTTCACTAAATCAGTTTTTCTTGGGGAGTGCTCAGAGACTGAACTGTATTGACACAAATGGGGTGCAGGGCCCATGTTTTCACTATTAACCAAAATGATATAATCCTACTCAATAAAACACTACAAAAGCATATGTCATGCACAATACTGGCGAATAAAACTGCAGAATTTATCTTCGCAGCTAAAAGCTTCCCTTTGGCTTTTGCGTGCTTGCTGCCATGAATATCATAATTTGTCTTCCTTTTTCAGGATAAATTTTTTTCAGTTCTTTATAAAGCCCTAGTTCCTAAAATATTTGTATGTTTTCCTTCTTAAAACACTGTATTAAAGATACTGGTTTTACATGTATGTGAATAACACAGCATAAGAACTGGGTTTTTTTTCCTACACAGCTCACTTTCTAAGCAGTTACTGTAATTTTAAGGCACTTGGGAAATATATATGTCCATAGATCCTTGCTAAAAGCTAAAATTGCATTCTAGGTTTTCTGTTGAAAATTGTGTTAGATTTTTCAGGTTAAATGCTTAGCCATTTACAGCTTCAAAAAGCTCAAAAACAGTGCTAAATCTTCTTGAAGCCTAATGAAAGGATATGATGAAGTGATTTCTAAGGCACTTTTTTTTTGGCCAAGGTGTTTTTGTTGGGATTTATGGAAAATACTACGGAAGATAAATACTGCTTAAAAAGTAATATTCTGATTCTGCCCTGGAAAAACCTACTAGTAAGAAGAAATACTTGCTGAGAATTGTCCTATTTAATATCCTATCAAAAATGATATATCAAAATAGTCTCAATTTTGTTTGTGTATAAATGGCATTATTTTGCACATTATGCTGATTTTTAGTGTGTTCATGATCTAAAAAAAAATTATTTGAGTTTGAAAAATATTCTCTAAAGTTGTACTGAAAATCATAGAGAAAGGATCTGAACTAATGCACAGCAGTAAAAATAATTTATATTTGTTTATCTCTGAAAGATTCTTCTTTTCTTTCACTGCTTTTATTGAATTTTAGCAAGATGTAAATAGTGAAATCATACCTTCCCTTTCTGATTGAATAATGGATTCTCTGTTGCACACTGAAGATGTTTTTTTACTAAAAAGAACATATCAAAATTAATAGCACTTTATGTGGCTGCACAAGCCAAGGTTATAAGTTGGGCAACATGACATCATTTGAAAAGAACAGATGGATGAAGCTCTCAAGCCCTTTTTTAAGCCTGATACAGAGCAAACACTAAAGTGGATAATTGCTCTGGAATCATTAGATTATATTAATAAGCTAGGAGATATTGCAAATAACTGTAAGGAACTAGGAAGTAAGAAAGGGAAAGTGCCTATGTGTATGCTTATTCTAAAAATAGTTGCTATTTTCATCATGTTGAGCTCTGAATAATAGGCAAAAAATTGGTGATGAGTGTGAAGTATTTAAGATAGGAAGAAATTTCTAGTGTACTATCAAACCCACCCATAATTTAGGACAGAATTCCACTTATCTTATAATATTATACATATTAGTAGGCAAAGTAAGCTCCTGGAAGTTTAGTTTTGAGTTTTGGAAATATTTTTTCCCCCTTAGCTGAATGCATCCAGAGTAACTTTTCCAGTGTGTGCTTGACTCATGTTAGGCTTGAAAAAGGGCTTGTGTGCCCTAAAAGCTTGCTCTTTCCCTTTTCTGATGGCTCTATTTGGTCTCATGCAAACTGTTATCTCTTTCTAGATGTTGATTTCAAGGAGTGATGGATTAAGAAACAGAAGAGATGGTGTTCAACTTTGTACCACAGAAATAAATTTTAAGATTACCACTGATACCTGTAGAAGCATGGTTAGATCAGGACTGTATTTTTTTAATGTTGGATAGTGGCATTATTACTGATCACAGGCATTTCTCATTTTCCACAGTAGCTCATAGTCATGTGGGTTTGTGCCATTAGCCTGGATGCAGCAGGGGAGGTCAGCCGATGTGTAAAGACTTTCCTAAGCTTAATTGGCTAGTTTTGCATTTGCAGATGTTAGATTTCCAAATCAATCCAGTAAATGCACACAAGCATCTGTGATGAGACAGAGAATTTGATTTGCTGCTGCTTTTGAAGACAAATCACATTTGCAATGGAAGATGTTGAACTTAAAGAGAATATGCCCTTGCAAATTCTCTTACCCAAGGGGAAATTATAGAATTGAATGTCAAGGTCATCATGACAGACAGCAGCAGCCAGGCAGGGACATGCCATGGCAGGGGTGGCTGTTGCAGTGGCAACCAACCCTGCATCGCTGCAGGGCCATAGGGCACTGGACATGGTGGCAGTCACTTCCTTTGGGCTCCAGCAATGGAAAAGGGTGATGGCTTCAATTAAACACCAAGAAATGCATTTAGTTTAACAATTAAATTAGGTTTTTGGACTGCTTCTTGTCATGTGATTAAGCCAAAACAGACTGCAAAGCAGGAATATCAGCAAACATGTTACCTGGTATTTCTCAGTTTGCTTTTCAAAAGAATAGATGTCAGTCTGCACATATTTCACACGGTGTAATGTTATAATCTTTACACAAAACACTGTGAGTATGGAATTAAAGGGAAGTGTAGGGTACACATATGGTAGCAGTTTAATATAAGAAAATACTATTATTTGAACAGTATCAGAGGATGAGCAAGATAGAAGGAAGCATATGAAAATTAAGTGATGACATTGAGCTAATCACCTGTTTAACAATTATCTAACAATGTTATTATTCTGAAGTGATGATTGTTCTCAGTGTACATCCTAGAGTGCATTATTTTTCTTCTCTTCTATGTAGCTATTCACTACAGTGCTACACAAAATGGTTGGTGAATGTCTTTCATGTAAAAAAAGAGAAGCATGAAAGTGCAATAGGATTTTGGAATTTTTAAAAGGATTGTACACGGAACCTACTGTTAGAAGTATGGTTTAATAATGTCCAGTGGAATTTCTAGAGTTCCTATTCAGAAATGTAATCCCATTCAAAAGCTAGACTGGTATGTAATTGGCAACAGTACTGTGTAACACCATGCAATTCTTTGGTTATCCTATTCTTTTCACTCTTCCTTGAGAATCTATAATTTACATAACAATTTTACAGTGACTTCTTAATAATGTGTAGCATGTCAAATGTTACTATCCGATTATGGGTAATCTGATTTTCTGAAATCCATGAATGATTGCACTCAATAGTCTCAGTATGAATGTACAGGATCCTTTAACCTGATTGTCTCCTAGTCTGAGAACACTCAGGCAGGTTGCCTGTAACAAATGTGCCTTGATTACCTTCCTTGCTCTCTTCCACTGAAGTCTGCAGAAGCCAGAATTTAAATGAAAGAGAAAGAAAATGAAACAATTCACCCTACCTATGCTACTCCACCATTCTGTTATTTACAATGCTGGAGAGAAAGACCTGTCTTGGCATGTGCAGAGTATGTGTATGCATATGCTGTGAGCTCCATGTTTATATGGGTGTGCAGATGTTGGTTTTCTTTTAAAGTCCCTGAAGACTGTTTCTTCTACATCTATGTAAGTGGGGGTGGGGTGGGGGGGGGAGAAGGAATATAACTAGACACCCACTTTCTCTTCATGTTATTAAAAAATAATTTGAGATCTTTTAAAACAGTGTTGTGAGGCTGTCCTAAGAGGAGAAAGCCATACTTCTCCTGTCCATACTCTCTGGTGGTGGTCCTGGCATACCCTGCTGTGCCAGCTGCGCTCAAATCATATGTTTGATAAGCTTGGTCCAGATTTTTCTTTCTCAGAAGAGACCTAGGAAAAGATCTAAAGGTTTTGCAATGCTCTAAGGAGTTTAAATTGCCTGCCTCAAACACTTGTAAGGCCAGAGAAGGGCTTTGCCATGAGATAAGCACAGAAGGGACTGACAGGATAGTGTGAACGCCAGGCCTGGCCAGCTCTGGTTAGCTTGTCCTGGTTAACACATCTGGGCAGAAATTCCCACTATGGCAAACTGTGTAAAGTAACAGCTTGTACACACATCACTGGTCAAAGATTACCTCAAGTTATGGGACAGATGCTATCTGCAAACATCAATGGACATCAAAGCCCGCTCAAACATACCTGCTTGGGTACCAGGAACTTGGAAGAAGCCCCCATACCAGGACTTTGAGATAAGATAAAGGTGGTACTGTTGTCTGGGTGTTATTTTCAGACTGAAGGGGAGACTAAAAAAACTGTGGGAGAGCAAATGTATCACTGAAAATGGACAAAGAAAGCCAACTCAGCAACTGTGCTGAAACCTGCTTGGACTTGATAAAATGCAATTCCTGCAGGGGAAGATCACAACTAACCAACTGAAGAAACCTACTGACTCAAAATTAGAGAGACTGAGCATGGGACAATTAGCATTAAAAGTGAGGGAATCATTTAACCAACCGAATAAGACAACTGTGTAGCCCATAAGCATTACATTTTTTTGTTTTCTTCGATGTATAAATAGTGAAAATTTTCAAACGACCTCAGGACTCCACCACTGAGAAGTTCAGGATAAAGAAGGCCCAGTGGGATGCTGCTGGACCCATGGATGGTGACTATCTTGATCTCTTTCTCCCTTTCTCTCTCTCACACACATATACCCACACACCCCACACTTCTATTTCTTTCCATCTCTCAACCTCACATTCATGCTTAAATAAAATCTATATTATTGACTTCTGGCATTTGGTCTCATTTGCAACTTAATTTGGGCAGAGGCATCTCTCACTAATCAGACCTTAACAAATGTAATCAGCAGACTGTACACCTGCCTGAACCAGCTCATTAAGTGGGCTTAATTGATAAAGTAACCATATCCAAACAAAAATAAAACTAAATTATTTGGAGCAAATGATGCCTTCAGCTGAAGTGGTACCATGATTTTTGTTAAAATTATTTCTCATGAATGCCCCACTGAAACTGGGGATCTACAAAAGTCAAAATCTGAATCTGTATGTGGAACCAAGAGATACCCACCCTTCCTCACTGGGCAAGGTCTGAGTTGTTAAATGTGCAGGTCAGTCTAAGTGTTTTGAGTTGTGAATTTACATGTAATTACCACTTTGAGAAGAGGGGTATTAGGAGCTCAGTTACACTAAATGAAAGGCATTTTGTTCCAAATGACTTCTTGTTAACATCTCCGGAAACATCTACGTGGTTTTGGATATGGATAAGCCTAAAGAGTCTCTATTTATCCTGAGAGTAGCTCTAGTCTGATAAATGTAGCTCTGGTCTGATAAATGTGTGCTGATATAGTAAAGATATATATTCTTAAGGACTGTGCTTGTGTGTTAACATGAGAAAACACAGATAAAATATTCTCCTGTTACAAAAGAAGTACAGCATTTGTAAAAAGGCAGCCAATGAATAGAAAACAGGCTATTGTGTAATATCCAAGTCTTTGTTGGTAGTGAACAGATGCTACACCAGCAGTCCTGGAACTTTCATGGAACTGCTATGAACATGTTCACAGCATGAGAATAAGGGCAACATGCTGTTAAAATGCTGCTTCCCAAATCCCAGGACTCCTATAGGGCTGTTGTAGTCTGCCTTAATTCAAAGGCATGCTTAAAAAAATGTATGCTTTATAGTGGAGCATTCTGAAATCATGTCAGTAGTTCTGTTTATGGCTGAAAGGCTGGGAAGGAAAATATGTATCTTGCTATTTCCTGACATATAAGAATCCATATCTGGGTTTGAGATTCTTGGTTCAAGTACCAATAAAGGTTCTTTTCAACAATCATGTAGAAACTTAAAGGAATGCTTTCATTAATCAGATTTTTCTTGTGCTGCAAATATATTAAGAAGCAATGCATTAAGAAGCCACCACTGTACAGTGTTACAAGAATTTTTCTGTTTTCATTAAACACATTTGAGAAAGGATGAATGCTGCTAGGCAAGTAATCTTATAAAGAATCTATAAAAATACAGCATAAAAGGAAAAGTTTTGTTTGCTTTTGTTTTTGTAAAGTATTCTCAGGAGCATGTTTTACTATTTAAGTAATTACTTGCAATAGTAAAGACAATAGAAGAAAATAAACTTTATTTAAATAAAACATCTAAAATAAAGAAAGGGGATTACTGAAAACCATGATTATTTAGAATAATATTAAACAAACTCTTCTTCTGATGATAATATTTAATGATAAGTACAATCAGTGTCAGTGACAACAAATACCTGCAAAATCAGGAAGAAGTAAGAAAGAGGCTGTTAGAGCTCTGGACGTGTTTTAGACTGGATTATGTATTATGTGCTTTCTAATCCTTAGTCCACACAGAGGACCTAAAACCACAAAGGAATAGTGAGACAACTTGTTTTTTCATTTTTTTTACAGAAGCTACCTTTTACATTGCATTTCTGACTTAATGGTAGAGAAAGTATGTCTATATTAGTCTTTGTGCTGCCATGTTGAAGCTTCTTTGTACAAGTTTATGTTTTTTGTCTGTACTGCAAGAGTACAAATTAGGCAATTTCAGTACACTGTAATTGCCTCTAAATTATATGCACCATGAGCATCAAATCAGAAAAAGATGGTTTTGGGAGAGAAAGAGATATCTGCAGATGCTTTTGCAGCCCTGAAAAGTAATAGCAGCTACTCTGTACTGTGGGTCACCTTCTAGGTACAGTTGAAGGTCTGGCTTAATACACTACCAAAACTCTGGGAAAGGAACATTATGAGGCACTGGTCAGTTTCTGCAAAGGCTCATTTAGAAGTATTCACAGCAAAATAAATTTTTTTCACAAAGCCAGGACTTTGTGTTTGAGTGATTGTTAATCATTGGGATAGGACAACATAGTTCAAGAGCTTCCAGAATACTCTGAACCATGAAAAAAATGACACTAAAAGGAAATAATGAAATTTATTTTTAGAAGAAACCCTGTAAAATGCTAATGTAAACATGTCCTAATATATCTTATTACACTGATTAATATGACAATCTCAGCCTATCATGATCAGACTCGTAGTGTCACTGTAGCTAGCTGTCATTTATGTAATGTATGGGAATTTCATAATAAGACATTTATTTTCCTTTGTTTACAGGCCTCAAACTATTCTGCAAGGCTAATTTTTATTCTGGCTACAGAATTATATGACCTTGTTAGATAGCCATTATATCCTTTGTTTGTGCATATGTTTAACACTCAAAGGCTTTGCAATAGAGAATTGAAGAAAACTTTTACCTTGGCCTCTGCAATTAAATGGTTTTCTCTTCTTTCTGTAGGTACAAAATAGTTAAGATAAAAATGGAAATATTACTATTACTATCAATGGCAGGACCTGTTATATGACAAATATCTCCCTCTCAGAATAGTGAACAAACATGTCAAACCCCTTTTAATAAATGGAAAAAAATACTGAAAATTTTTCACATGCTTGATACTGGTTCTGTAACTCACAGCATGTACTGAATTCAAATGTGACATAAATAATTGTTACCTTTTTGTTGTGTTTATTTAGCAGAGCAGCTGTGTATATCTGTGCACACATGCATGCACAACACTGTATGCATGCTTGTTGCTGGAAAATTGTCCTGGGTTATTCCACACAGTTTCTGAGGGAGAATGGGAACTGAAATTGCATTGCAACAGCAATTTCAAAGAGGAATAGATCTCCATGCCTGAGGCCAATTTCGAGGAAATGAAAAGCTGCTTTGCAAAGCAAGTTGCAGTCTATATGGAAGCCTATAATGCATTTCACAGGACTGCACATTTCCATAACCTCAACTGAACATTTGAGATTTTCTTGGTGTTTTTTAAAGCTTTGAATCTTAAAATCATGCATGTTTTGCTTAAAAGTGGCTTTTATACTACAACTTTCATGGCTGTACAAGAAAAGCTTTACAAGTCATTTGCCTACAACTTGATTGTTAAAAGCCAAATGAGAAGTACAACAGGACTTAATGTGTTTTTGTTACTATTAAAAATACATTTTTGGGGAGAGTTGGCTTGATCTGCTGTGTTTGTTAGGCAGAACACTTGCAGAAGAAGGCATTTCAATATTTAAATCTTTTAGAAATACAGCAAAACTATGGCTTGGTTCAGTGATGTTTGCTTGTTGCTTTGTATCTACAGAAGTGTGGTTTTGATTTTTAGAGATCAGAAATAGCTAAACTGAGATTATGTACTCTTTAGACCTCTTCTAGGAAAGGCACAGATGTCTTGAGGAAGACTTCAAATAAACTTCCAATGATCAGGAAAATTGGTCTTGTACAGGTATTTTTTTTGTGTGACTAAAAGGGAAAGCAAAACCATCAAGAAGCCAAACCCTAAGATGATGAAAGCAACAGTCTGTAAAATAGCAAATGTTCCTTTTTTTGGGGATTTCAGTCCAAACTTTGGAGATCATTACATTTAAAATTGCTGGCTTATTTGGATGGTGGAAGTAGACCTTTTTCACAAACTATATAAAGTGCCTCAAAACACCATGGCAAAGTTTGTAGTGAAAGGAAAAATATATTTGTTAAATGAATTAATTTGGAAAGGAGAAACAGATATCATTTGAACGCAGAAGCACATTTGCTGATCTGCTACAGCAATACACAGCTGTTTTGATGTTACAACTTGTGTATCTCTGCTAATTACCTATAATTTTTCTCCTCTGTGATGTAAAAAAGGTGAACTGGAGGTTCTTCAGATGAATGATATCCAAATGAAATATTATGAGGTTCTGATTTAAGAAGTCTAGTACCTTGTTCAGATTTGGATACAGATTTTTGAGATTTCTAAGTTACAGTTTGTAGCCTGAGCCTTATAGAGAATATCTCATTTTCTGTCTACTCTGTCATTTTTTTCTCTTTGCTATTTTTCTGCAACAGCTATTTTCTCTGAAAATCTCATTACCTTGTCTGCCAAAGAAGAACTTCCTATCATCATCCTCCTGGTTTCCTACTAGAGCTGTAGAAAGCCTGCATACTGTGACATCTATTTTTCAAAATCTACAAGCAAGTAGCTTACTATGAACCAACAAAAGTGTTGATTTTAAAATTCAGTACAGAAAAGATCACTAGTTTATATTTTTTATATATTAATGAAGCCATAAAACTGATAGAAATTCTGTGTTAAAGATCTAATTTTTGTTTCCCACCTGAACCTTTACTGGGAAAATAGTTGCTTTTGTGTTAGTGTTTTTGCCCTTGAGTTAAAAGCAGCTACTACTGGCATCATATTGTGTAGATAAAAGTGTTTGTAAGTGTAATTAGAATCACTGGATGAGCTGCCTTCTCATAGAAAGGAGAGAAGTTCTGTTTCTGCCTCAGATTTTGAAATAAATTTGGTTTTAGATAAAAGCCAATTGCAGAGAAAATAGATTAACATTATCAAGTGTACTTTTACATTTTTGTATACTTGTTGGGAGGAGGATAGACTTTGCTTTGTTCTTGATTGATTGTTTAGGCTAGGTATTAAAATATACCAAAGGGAAGAACTTGTGGAGATTGTACATTTGCTTTGCAGGATTAATGTGTCCCAGATGTACTATTTTTGTGAACCATTTTCCTTGAGAATTTTTTGTGTAGGAAGTTAGCTGGTCAAAGTAGAAACTGACCAGGTCCCCATGATTCTCCTCATAAATGCACATGACAGAAGAGATGTTAATTGATTAAAGCAGGAGAACAAGACAACTTTACTACAAATGATTTTATAACTTTTGGAGTTATTAGATGTGAAAGCTTGAACTTCAGGGAGCTCTTGGAATGTCTCAGTGAATATTACAAGCTCCATTTGAAGTCTTCCAGAAGTTACAAGGAAGGCAAGTGTGTCTGTGGATTTTTCCTGTCTGAGAACAATAATAAAAAAAAATTGTTATGACTACAAGCATTCACAGCATAAATAAAATTTTAACCCATTCAATCCTTCTGATTTGAAATACCTGGATTAGACTTGAAACTATGTAAGTGCAGAATTGTTGTGAGATAGGAAATGTGTCCCAGAGTATATAAGCACAGTCAGGAGAAGCAGAGACTCCTATTTCAGTAAAAAGTAACATATTCAGTATATTCCCCTAAATTCTCAAATACAATAAAAAGTGGTGTCCCTCAGATGTCTGTACAGGTACCCTTCAATGTCTTTATTAGTGACATAGTGGGACTGAGTGCACCCTCTCCGAGTTTGCAAATGGCTGAGTGCTACAGCTGAAATATCTGAGGGATGGGATGCTGTCCCTTGACAGGCTTGAGGAGTGGTCCCATGTGAACCTCATGAAGTTTACCATTACAGACTGGATTTAGAGCAACTTTGCAAAGGATTCAGGGGTACTGGTGGATGAAAGCCCAAATATGACCCATCAGTGTGGGCTCACAGCCCAGAAAGCCAATGATATCCTGTGCTACATAAGAGGAGGAGTGACCAGCAGGTCAAGGGAGGTGATTCTGCCCCTCTGCCGTTGTGAGTCCTCAGCTGGAATACTAAGTCCAGTTATGGGGCCTCCAGCACAGAAAAGCTAAGGACCCATTGAACTGTGTCAAGAGGTGTGCCACAAAAATATTCTGAGGGCTGGAACACCTTCACTATGAGGAAAATTTGAGAATTGTGATTATTCAGTCTGGGAAAAAGAAGGCTCTGGGGCAACCTTATTATATGACCTCTCAGTTATAATGGGCTTGTAAAAACACAGAAAGGATTTTCACTAGGACCAGTAATGTTGGGACAAGGACCAATATTTTTACACTGACAGAGTGTAGATTTGGATTAGATGCAGGTAAGGTTTCTTTATTATGAAAGCAGTGAGACTGGAATAGGCTATCCAGAGACATTTGGATGCTCCTTCCCTGGAAGTGTTCAAGGCCAGAATGGATGAGGCTTTGAGCAACCTGATCTAGTGGAACCTGATCTACTCACCCATGGCTGGGGAGGTAGACTAAATGACCAGTGATTCTAAGAGTCTATCACAAAGGTCAATGGAAATTATGGAGGTATTCAAACTGTCCCATCTGCATCAGGGACAAGTATATCCCCTGACAGGAAGAATGAATTCTGGATTTTGTTTTAGTTTCCAGTTAATCACAGTTCTTCTCAAAGTCAAGTTTAGAATTCATGGGCATGTTTTTATTTTCTGGGAAGTTTCTGTCATTTGCTTTCCCATAGTTCAAATCAAGCTTAGGGCTGCCTAAAAGCTTTATTGTTTAAAGCTTTAGAAAAACTTGATATGGCCTTTGTGAAAACAGCAGAATTTTTTGTTTTGTTAGGCTGTTACTGAATCTTGGGATTATTAAATAAAAAAATATTGATCTTTAATGAAAATTTCTGTAGGTAGTTTTAAACATAAAGCAGAAATTGGAAGATATTAACAACATGCTTTTGTGCTGAATCATTCTAGTCTCATAATAAAATTGTACCCATTTTTCAAGAAGCTAAAGGGCTTTGTTTCTACTTGTGCTCTCTCATAGTTTATAGTTAACAAATTTCCAACATTGGCTGGAAAGCTAATATGAATTGCAAGCAACTTCTGTAAGAAATATGACTATAAAAAAGAAGTTCAGAACAACATTCAGTCATGTTAATTTCTGTGAATAAAACTTGCAGCTTTGCAAGTGGCAAGCTGCAGATTTTGAGTATTTCTTCTAGTCCTGAAGAAGTCTTGCTTCAGGAGTTTATTAGGTAAATGTGGCAGTTTCCAGCCTCTATGAAGAGTTCATCTCACCTTTTCTCACCCTCTCAGAAATTGCTGCTGGAAATGTAATTTTTAGTAGTCATGCTTTCAGCTTTAGATTAGAACTTAGATGTTTCATACTAGAAACTGAAAATCTTAACTGCACTCTTGTGTCCCATTAAAAGCATTCCCTATTACATCTCATAAATCTATTACTCCATGACTTTTGAGACATTCACTATCCATATTGGTCTTGCATAATGTGCTAGAGGCCAAAGACACAAGGATCTCAACTGCTAAATTACATATGCTGACTGTTTTCATATTTGGTAGAAATTGGTCTCAAACGATCCTGGTTGATGTCAAACAATTCCATCTGGTTTGGAAGAATCTCCAGAATTATGTGTGATATTAATCTTCTAGCTGCCTCACGTGTGTTTGAAAAGGTTTACTCTGCTATTCTAAGGATTAAAACTAGATTAACTCTTCTGATTTTCATCAGCTAAAGCTTGAATCAGCATATGGCCTGAGGTTCAGGAGCACTCGAGTCTCTAGATTTGGTAGGGATCAGTTATTTTCCATCAAAGAAAAGAAGTGTCATTGTGAATTGTGTATAATTTTTCATTAGCAACAACTGACTCCCGAGATTATTTCTAAGTCTCCTGTAATCACTCCTATTTTAAGCTAATTTTCATCAAATGATGAAAGGGAAGAAGTCTACTTCTTTGTGGAACTACTTTCGCTGTATTTCTTAATTTTTCTGGCTTTAGAAGTGCCTTTCTGCTTAATGGCTAATACACAACTTCAAAGATCTTTCCAAAGTTAATCAGCTGTATGGAGCTGCCTTTCACTATGCTCACTTAGCAAACTGGTCTGATTTCATCTGGTATTCCCACTGTGGGGCAGATGGCAGAAAAAGCTGATATCTGTGCTACTCAGGCATGGTGTCTTCAGATCCCTGCGTCAGAACTGCATAATGTAGAGGGAAGCAATTTTTTGGCTGGTCACTCAAGATAACTCCCTTGAGTGATGAGGCATGTAAGCCTTCATGCTCAAACCACAGAACTGTTTTGTTTTCCTTGTCTCTGCTCTCTTCCACTTCTCTCCCTCCATTTCCCGTTTTTGATGAATTAGGATATAAGCTTATTAATTCCATTCTAAACCACTGCTGAATGTGAAAGAATATCGACTTAGTAATTTCATTCTGTTAGAAATTGCTGCTGGAAATGTAATTTTTAGTAGTCATGCTTTCAGCTTTAGATTAGAACTTAGATGTTTCATACTAGAAACTGAAAATCTTAACTGCACTCTTGTGTCCCATTAAAAGCATTCCCTATTACATCTCATAAATCTATTACTCCATGACTTTTGAGACATTCACTATCCATATTGGTCTTGCATAATGTGCTAGAGGCCAAAGACACAAGGATCTCAACTGCTAAATTGCATATGCTGACTGTTTTCATATTTGGTAGAAACTGGTCTCACGATCCTGGTTGATGCCAAACAATTCCATCTGGTTTGGAAGAATCTCCAGAATTATGTGTGATATTAATCTTCTAGCTGCCTCACGTGTGTTTGAAAAGGTTTACTCTGCTATTCTAAGGATTAAAACTAGATTAACTCTTCTGATTTTCATCAGCTAAAGCTTGAATCAGCATATGGCCTGAGGTTCAGGAGCACTCGAGTCTCTAGATTTGGTAGGGATCAGTTATTTTCCATCAAAGAAAAGAAGTGTCATTGTGAATTGTGTATAATTTTTCATTAGCAACAACTGACTCCCGAGATTATTTCCAAGTCTCCTGTAATCACTCCTATTTTAAGCTAATTTTCATCAAATGATGAAAGGGAAGAAGTCTACTTCTTTGTGGAACTACTTTCGCTGTATTTCTTAATTTTTCTGGCTTTAGATTAGAAGTGCCTTTCTGCTTAATGGCTAATACACAACTTCAAAGATCTTTCCAAAGTTAATCAGCTGTATGGAGCTGCCTTTCACTATGCTCACTTAGCAAACTGGTCTGATTTCATCTGGTATTCCCACTGTGGGGCAGATGGCAGAAAAAGCTGATATCTGTGCTACTCAGGCATGGTGTCTTCAGATCCCTGCGTCAGAACTGCATAATGTAGAGGGAAGCAATTTTTTGGCTGGTCACTCAAGATAACTCCCTTGAGTGATGAGGCATGTAAGCCTTCATGCTCAAACCACAGAACTGTTTTGTTTTCCTTGTCTCTGCTCTCTTCCAGTTCTCTCCCTCCATTTCCCGTTTTTGATGAATTAGGATATAAGCTTATTAATTCCATTCTAAACCACTGCTGAATGTGAAAGAATATCGACTTAGTAATTTCATTCTGTTTCAACAATTGGAACAAAGCAGAATATGCTATTATGTAATACAAGTCTCAGTGTATTATAACTGGCAAATGTTGACAACAATCTTACTGTGTTAAAACAAAATACGTAGGCTGCAATCAATCTCATTTTTAACTTTCATGAAACCTTAATGTCTGTGTTTCACACAAAGCTGTAACTATGATTCTAATGTAAAAAGAAATCTTTAATGAGATTTCTTTTCTTTATGTTATTAATATTATTCTTCTCTGTCTTTTTAGCTTGTGTAGTGACAATATAATAGAGAAC
The DNA here is from genome assembly GCF_017590135.1 of Pyrgilauda ruficollis. Classification (NCBI taxonomy): domain Eukaryota; kingdom Metazoa; phylum Chordata; class Aves; order Passeriformes; family Passeridae; genus Pyrgilauda; species Pyrgilauda ruficollis. Next base: position 9,339,493 of record NW_024525156.1, read on the forward strand.
ACAGTTTGCTCTCATTTCTTCTAATATTCTTTCTATGCTGTGAACATCAGGGCCAAAGCAGCTCACAGCAAATAGGCCTCTGGATTCCCAGATAAATTTCCACTGTAGAGTTCAAAACTTTAAATGTCCTAAATGATTATTTTAACTCATTTGCATTGAATTTTAAGTCTGTATGTTATTCCCCGAACTTCACTTTTAAAATCTAGTGTAAGAAAATAGCTTAATTAAAGTACTGTAAAATAGTGAAGTTCTTTACACATTTCTTGAAGGACTGTGCACTCTGAAGTTTGACTTAGTTATGACTATGTGTCAGCTTTTCCTTTAATATTTACAGATAGTGGATGATAAAGACAACAAAAGACTTTTTCATTTTCTGAGTCAGAAAGAAGAAATTAGATCCCTAGGCATTCATTATGTAATCCTTCTAAGGTGGAAAAAGGTGTTATAAAAGATTTGATGGCTTGTGGCTCATACATGGAAGTCATAGAGTTATAAAGAAAATATAAACCACAATGCCCCTCTAATCCCACCACCCCCCCCCCAAAAAAAAAAGCCCATAAGCTTTCCTCTTGAAGGTGAACATATGAAATATCCTTCAAGAACTGTAGACATTTCCAATTAGTATGTTGAAAACAATTGTTGCAGCTGAGGTTACTTTTGGAAAAATATTTTATTTAGTATTTGTGACAATACATTTACAGCAACTGGATAGAAAGTATAAACTGCAATATGATAACTCACAAAGAAATGAAAAATATATGTAATTATTATGATGTCAAAACCACATAAATTATGTTCAAAAATACATTGCTTAATAGTAGCATAATAACAGAAATTAAATTACGGTCACTTAAAAAACATAGATCAGTTTTCTTCTGATGTCAGGATTAAGTTGGCTTAAGCTTACAAAATACAATTGTGACTAACTTCAAATTGTTATGAAATAAGAATTTTATACTGCTCTTCCCATTTTGACTTTTTCAGTATGATGAATAAAGAACACTGGACTATCTGTACATTTTTAATTTTTTCCTTTTGCAGCCCTTGTACTTTAAAAAGTGAGGATGAGATGATAAAAAGATCATAAAAATTAGTATAAGAATACAAAATACAATATCAGAAACTGTTTTTGTGATTGACAAGAGCTGAGGATAAACAGCAAGTAAATTAAGGGTTTGTGCCGAGCTGATTGGAAAGTAGTGCTATATAACTTTAAAAACACTGTTTGTTCTAATTTTTATCTCAGTACTCTCAATTATCTCATTACTTAGTCTTTAATGAGGTCTAGGACAATTATGGAAAGATACATCCATCAAAAACAAATCTAAACTTCTGTTGAAGAGACCAGTTACTCAAAAAGGAGGGAAAAAGGCATAAAGCCATGGCAGATTATGCATACAAACCTTTTTTTTCTTTTCCCTACCACTTTCCTTATTCTAAAAGACATATTTGTGTATTTGACAGAAATAGGTTTCTTATGTAGAATAAGCCAAAAGCAGGTGGCAGGAATTTACATGAGACAGCTCCTAGCTGTTTCTTTTCATGCTATGCTAATGCAGCTACTGTTCTCAGTAATTTTTATGATCTCATCTGAAGAAGTATTGAGATATTTCTTACTGAGTTTGTATCCTCTTGGTTTTTTTTTTTTTTTTTTTTTGGTTTTTTTTTTTTTTTTTGTTTTTTTTTTTGTTTTTTTTGTTTTGTTTTGTTCTGATCAATTGTTTACATTGATTGAGGGAAGAGTTTCTGTTGGTGTTAAATGTTTTGTGTCCGAATTCTTTTTTTCCTTCAAAAATTTTTATACCATTTCCCAAATGTTCAAAGATCCTATTTATTCAAAGATTTATTTATATTATTGTTTATTTCCTTGCTCTTATAGTTCCACATTTCTTTTTGGTTCTTGCAAGCTTTTGACTTCCTTTTCATGTCTTTAGGTAGTTTACAGCTTATTGGGATATACACTACAAGTGCATATTCTCACCTGTGAGGTATCTGGAGTAAAACCTTAAGATGAACCCTTGAAAGCTAATTATCTAAAAGGGGATTGCTTGTTATGTGAAACCTCACAGTGTAGTTAGATCATTATTGTCTTCCTTTAGACTGAAATATGTAAACACAGAAAATCCAAAATACATAAAGCACGTTGAAATTTCTTTTATTTTTAGGTCAAATTCTTTGCATTATCAACTGTAGAAGTATTTGACATAAGACTCAAATTCTGCCTTTCTCTTCATCTAGATTAAATATATGATTATGCCTTGTGCTCTATTCATGTCACTAACACGTTATGTATTGTTGCATGCTCCTTCCAGAGTAGCACAGGCAGGATTTGGGCTTGGCATGGAAAGGGAAAAATATTCCCAGATCTGAATATTTCTTTGATTTTGATTTCAGTTTGCTCCTATATTAATTGTTTTAATTTTTTAACCAAAAAAGTGCGACTTTTTCCTACTTCTTCTGTCCTTGACATTGCAAAACATCTTTCTGGACTCATGCCTAAGGTTTTCAGTCTCAAAGAAGTAGTGTCAAGGTTTCAGTAGAAATACTAATACCTTGACGTCTCTTACTTCCATAGATCTAGAAAAAGCAGGTAGTGTATTTCACTATTCAGGGTATTGGTGTAGCTGTGTATCTCTCCATATTTTAGATTTTAACTGTAAATTTTGACATTTACAAATTTAGAGTTCCGTTATCTTCAAGTAAAATGTCCCATACTTAGGATATACTAGAGTTTCAAAAAGTTATTTGTAAGCATACCTAAAATGAAAGTGAATACAACAAACAAACTGTTCTTCCTTATTCTGTGAAGCATAATAAAATGCTGTTACTTAGTGTTGACTTTAAGACAACACAAAAGTCTTTGTGGGTAATTGTGGGTGAAGAGAAAGTAGAAGGAAGAAAGTAAAATATTTCTGTAAAGGGAGTAGATGACTGTTGTCAATGTTTAAGATGTGTGAGTTGTGAGTTCTCTTATCTTCCATCTCAGATAATGGGGCAAGTGAGCATTGTGGGAAGATTAGAAACAGATTACTGTTCAGTTTGGTTATTTCTTGATTTGTCTTACCAGGACGCATTTCTAACCATGTGCTACACAAAATGTCTCAGTCAAGTCTGCAGCAAAACCTCGAGTGTTTTTCATTGGAGGTATATTAAGAAATATGTTCTTCGTGAACACAAAAGCAATAATATGCCCAGGAAACTTGAAGCAACTGAGCAAATCTGTATCTAATATGTCATTATAATTTTGATATGGACATATCTGGAGATGCAGACCTGAAGCAATTTTTAATAATTGAGATTTACATATGGGTTTTGGACTCTAACGTGCTTCAACAGCCAGAGTAAAGCACTGCTCATTGGTGTGTGGTGTCTCATAAATTCCATTGTCTTTATTGGTAATATACTTGAGACTTTCCAACAATGCATTAAAATGTGACTAATATCTTTTATGAATGTTTCCCAGGAGAGGAAATGAGGCAGTGTGTGTGCAGTATTATTTTAATTTTAATAGTAGAGCTAACTGATTTTTTTTCCAAAAGCCACATGGGTCCACTCAGAGTAAAAATATTGACAGAAGAGATAAAATTTTCAGGCAAGCTATTATGAAAATGCAATTCCTTTTTAAATATCCTTATTCCACTGAAAAATTCTAGACGAGATACTATGTAGCTATTTGTCTATTGTATGGTTACAGGGACAAATATCACAAAAAAATAGAATAACACTGCAGCTGTCCAAATTTTCACTATTTTAATTCATTATCTTATTATGACATTTAAATGATAATAAAATATTACTTTAGATACTTTAATTTTTAAAAGTATTTTTAGAGCAAAGAATAAGCCTTCAGGCATAATTTAAACAAGAAATAATAAATATGTTTATGATTTTAATGAAATCCCTTAGCATTTCATAATGGTAGAAATTCTTAAAGAAATCTAACTTTTGTGAAAACAGTGCTTCAGTACTTTTAAGCTAGCAGGCCTTTAACTTTTTTATCACTTCCTAACAAATATTCCTGAAAAGTTTTAATGACATATATTAAGTGATTATTCAAAAAGAACAGAATTTCTTAAAAAGTCTGTAGTGTTTATATGTTTTTCCAAAGTAAAAGGAACTTAAATTGCAGATCACATTAAAAATAGGGTTGCTATTCAATTCATTTAAGTTTTGTCCAATGTTTCATGGTTTCCTTAGTCTGTTTCTTGCTGTGCATTAAGTGATGTAACTTGAGTATGCAGCATCTTGGAGCAGCAGTAATCAGTTGAAGAGGCTAAAGCTAGTTGTCTTCACATAGAGGATATTGAATTTTGTTTATGATTTTTAAAAAAGGAATATAACCCAACTTTTCTTTTCTTAAATGTTACTCTGTGTCACTAACCATGAAAAGCAAATGTATGATTGATTGGCAGTGTTGTTACTATTTTGTTTATCCAAACCCAGGGATTCTTGAAAAACATGCAACAGACGTGGTACTCTGTTATATCTGAGACTAGAAAAAAAAGAGTGCAATGAGGTGTTTTGATATATATTGGCAAAAACTTCCATAATGTAATTTATCACCAAGAACTCTTGTGGCAGATAAAACATAGGATGTTTTTATCTCTTTTTCCAGAGTTTTTCGTGGCCAGCCAATGAACATCAGTTAATAAAGGATTTTTCCTAAATGCGACAACTTGAGGTTTTTTTAATCATGCTGGCAGCTTTCCTGATATGTTAACAGCAAAAAGGAGATCTGTGAAACTTTCTTAGTGATAATTAATATTCACTTTCTCCACTGTTTTGAAATCCCATAATGTCAGCAGAGGTAAGGAAGAAACAACATTTAAAAGACTACTACCATTACCCACGATGTCACCTCTTTCCCAGCCTGTTGAAACTGTCAAACTTTCATCAGCTATGCAGAGATTACAAGGGCAGCGTTTGCTTCCCTATGAAATATCAGACATTTGTTCATTAGCACATTGTGGTGGGTCAAGGGTGGGTATTCTGGTTTTTGGAAGATCCATAAAGCATGATTTAGAAGTACCACTCAGTATATATGTTTTACTCTTGCAGTGCAGTATTAGGCTGTACACCTTGCTTTTTAAATTTCAGCAAAGCAAGTTTGCCATCTTCTGTATCCTTTCTATTTGGATAGATACTGATAGATACATTTATCTGGATAAGTGTTTTTTAAGGAGAAATTTCTGAAGAGTTCATGTTGGGAAAAAAAGCCAACACATGGTCCAGAAATAGGAAATTTTCTAAATTGCTGGTCTCTCTTCAGAAAAATCACATAAAGACATGCAAATTGTAATGGTTGCATTGATTGCATATGAAACCTTGTGCAATCTTTAATTGCATATTTTCAATAAATATGTTTAAAAGACAGATAAATTGTGAAAATTATCCAGTATGACTTAAAAATTTGTTTATGAAATAGCATAGGAAAAATGTATTTTAAAAATATTATGAGATTCTTGTTGATCTTTGCAGACAACTTTTCTTTACTTTCTATGTACCAGGTTCTTGTAGCTGATTTTAGAAATTTTAGTCATTCAAACAGTAGGAAACTGACATTTTTCACAAAATGGTGTGGTAGTTGCATTTCTACACAAAATAAACTGACAAACATGCTTTAAAATGGCATGGTAATGCTTGTGTCATGTGCCACTATATTGTACCCTTTGTGTGTGAATGAGAATGTGAAGGCTGCAGCTAACTTGCTCAAATAGTCTGTATGTATTTTTGCTTCAAAAAAGTTACTCTCAAAACCGAGATCCAATCTTCAGTAACTCAAACACCTTTAAGAACTCAATTATTAACAGTATTTAGTTAATTGGAATTAACTGTACATAGCTATCAAGCTTGGAATTGTATGCACAAAAGAAAAATTGAGAATTTTATAAAATTAGCTTTACAAAAGAATAGAACTACTCATACATGGTTGTCAAAATGTTTTAAAGTGATTAATTTAAAAGAAAGAAGCATCAGCAAAATTTGAATTCTTTTTCTCTCTCCTCCTACTCATTTTTATTCTTTTATTATTTCTTTTAGCAGTATCTTTGGATACAAATGCCTTGACTTTCTGAGGTGTTGAAAATCCCCTGTTAACTAAAAAGAAGATAAATGGAGATGACTAAACTCTGCTGTTTCATATTGTAGTGACGATGACAGTGTTTAGCATGTCTTGAAATAACATCTAAAATACAAAACTAAGAGGAGACAATGACCTGAGATAGATAATCTTTCTCAGATAGGGTCACAATTTGTCTTAAAGAATAAGTGACTCATTTATCAGAATGCACCAAATTATGTAAATACCTCTATTTGATTTAAATCATGCATTGTGTAAAAAAAACAACCAAAAAACTTTATAACATGGAACTTTAATGGATCGATCTTTAAATTTAACAAAATAGAGAGAAAACTAATTTTTTTTTCATTTCTGTATCTTGATGAATTGTACTTCTATAATACAATAAATTTTGTTTTTTTTCCTGAGCTTTCTATTTTCATGCTTCCTGAAGAAAATCTTATGTTTTTCTAGATAGTGCAACAATTAATTAAAATAATAATACATTTTTTTCTGTAAGAAATCCATTTTGTTTTTTATAGGCTGGACTACAAGCATAGTAGTCCAGATAATAAATTAATGTACAAAATTAAATAAATAATTACTTCTTTTTCTTGTTCTTTTACCCGATTCAGATTGCATGAATACACATTCTAAGTGTGTAATTATTTCACTCTTGATAATTCTGAAGCCTTACTTTTGCCTGACTAAAAATTTCAATAACAAACTGACCTGGGTAGGAAAACAGAACAGCTATACTTCATAGAGGAAAACTATAACCCTCTGTTTACCTAAATTCTGACTATCCTTTAGGCAGTTTACCTCTTTTACTGTCCTTTATAAAAAGGTGTGTCTTGAAAATGCTTGTCATCTTATCAGGGGGCAAAAAAGGAGGATCCAGAAATTTAGGCCTTCCAAGACATTTTCAGACAAATAATGTGAAATATGATAAAAATGTCAGTTTTTCTCTCAAGTCTCCTTGAAAATCTTTCCCGATTTATGACAGCAACAACAGCAGAAACCTATAATGACCTTTGATATTTATGAAGTTAATTGTGTTCTTTGTGAGGAAATAATAAGTATGAAACCTTTTCTTAGTTTCACTTAATTTGCACTGTACTTGTGCAGTATATGCTGAAGTCTTCTAAGAGAAAAATAAAACAAAAGAATAGTTTACCTATTCAGTAGGTTAGTGGAATGATGGGTTTAATCTCCATGGTTTTCTGAAAAACCTTTGCCTCTAAAACTCTACAAACTGAAAATTGACATGAAACCAATATCACAAATACGGGGATCACTGGCAAGCACAACTGAAGGAGTAATGAGAAACATGAGTCTAAGTTTTCACCAAATACTAGTCACATGTGTTATCTGCTGCTATGGATTGTTAAACCTCTTTTGAGGTTACAAGACTGTCTAATGCTCGAAACAAAATGTTAGAAGGTTTATAGTACCAGCGAGCTCCTGTATGGGGAATGACGAGCATTGACTCCATGACTGCAGAAGGCTGATCAATTGCTTTATTGTTTCTACACTACACTGTACTAATAAGAAAAAGCCATCACCCTTGCCAGACAGTCCAATACACACATGGATCCAATTGGTCAAAGAATCCAAAATACCATCACCAGAGTCCAATTAAGAAACCACTCTTTGGTAAACAATCTCCATAGCACATTCCACATGTGAACAACAACAGGTACAGCAAATGGAGATAAGAATTGTTTTCTCTGAGCTTTCTCACCGTTTCTCACAGCTTCCCAGGAAAATCCTGGGAGACCGCTATGTCTCTCTCCATTCAGAGGATATGTGATTACCACAAATGTTTTTGAAAACATGAATAGCATTTGCTCTTACCTAAACCACCAGGTAGTTTCCATACGGAGTAAGATTGCTCTGTAGACAGCGTTTTGGGGGAACATCCTAAGCAGAGTATATTGGAACAATTTCAGAGAAAATATGTTGGCATAAGCTTTGTTTTATTTACAAATGCACTGTTTTTTTCTTTTTTTAATATATTTTGAGATCTATTTTTTTCTTGCAATCTACTTCCTCATAAGATGGGAAGCATCCAAGTTCTTATATTTTATTTTAAGGAGATATTTCCATCTCCTAGACTGATTGCAGGCTAGCTCCTTCTGCATGCATGTTGTTGCTTATATAGTCTTTTATGACAGATGTTATTGTTCAGTATTCCAATCCCAGCTAGAGAAGTAATAGGTTCTCTCTCTCATCTCCATCTCTGTACATGCTTCCCCATTACAAACTCTCAAGTAACCAAGGAAGCTGTATTTGGCACTGTGGGAAGAAGATGTGTACTCTATTACCCTGGTTTTTTCAGCATACTATTCTGTTTTGAATGTGCTCTTCCCATTTGCTGAATAATCCCACTTTGTCATTACTAAGAAAATAAGCTAGTACCTCAAGCCTCCCATTAGGATGAATGCAGGTATAGTTAAATGCAGGAATAGATTCAGTGGATAGTGTTGGTCTAAAATAAAAAAAAAAAATCCCCCCAACGCTGTACAGGAAAGCAATCTGCACAGATGACTCTTCCTAAGAGCTGCAAATATTGTAGCGTGAGTAACCATTCTCTCTGCACTGAAAGATCGGTGATTCTCTATCCAAAATGTAATATTTTAGTCTTATTCAAATAAAATAGTTTGCTTTTCTGTTAAGCAAAGGTTAAAGGTTTTCATCATTTTGTTATCTGAAACGTTTAGTATATACTGACGAGTTCAGTGCTTGAAATTGTTTTTCTAGGTTTACTCTTTTGCTGTGTAGGGTAGAAAAAATAAGCACTGGAAAGCAGGCATGAACGAAAGGTCAGTAGTTTTGCATCTGCAGTTCTATATTTGCACAGGTTGCTAGGCAATGTGAGAAAATCATAGCTCTAAACTGCAAGTGTGTTTTCAGACATCAATTATTAAAAAGAAATCAACAACTGTATTTAGTAATATAGTTTAGTACATTTATCTTTCATTAATGCTATTAATCTTTGACAATCATTAGGTGAAATTAATATTACACAGTCTGCATTCACTTCAGATTTGGTGGGCCCCTCCCTTGAAGGATCAGCTTATATTTGTCATACGATGAAAATTTCTATTTCCCTATTTGAACATAGGAACTTAATAATTTTTTTTTTTGTGTTTTTGCTTCAAGAGCTATTGACTATCATGATACATGTTGTGTGAGACTGTAAGAATGTATCCCTTTCTACTTTACAGCTACTGTTGAAGCAGAAAGAATGATTTTGGCTGGCACTTGGCAGGTGTAAGCTGTCTAATATATTTCTGATCAGGATTGAAGAAGGGCTTTCAAAAGATTTACAAACTCTAATATCAATGTATTAGGCCTGAGCTGTATAAGAAGGGAACATAGAAAGAATGCAAATGCAGAGAGAGGGAAGAAAAGAAGACTGGAATAAAAGGAGAGGATGCTGCCCGCCCCAGGGCACTGTCTGAAGCTCTGCCTATGTAGATTTGGAAACACAGTGACTCAGCAGGGCTCCTGGGGATGTAATCATGGTGGGGCAGAAGGTGAAAGAATTTTTTTTTCTGCCTCACCATGTCACTTCATATTTTACATAGTGAATGAACATGGAGAGAAGCACAAGATCTAAATGCTTTGGAGCCTGTGCTTCATTCCACAATTTCTGACTCTGTTGTTGGCAATCAAGATCAATTCCTTAAAAAGTAAAAAACTTGTAACAGTGAGAGAAAAGGAACTGGTTTTATGAATTATATGCTCATTTGCTGTCTCAATATTTTATGTGAATAATTAACTTTAAGAGAGAAATTAACGCATCAATTCAAGACTTTTGTTTCTGTGACGTTATACAAAATCTGAATGTTCACTTTATTCACTCTTAATAGATTTCAATCAAAACCACACATGCAGATGTATTCTGCTAATAACCTAGATTCTGCTCATTATAATTAAATGTCATCTGAGACAAACAGTCCCTTATGATTCCTCCCTGTTGCAGCCTGGAGAGGTTCAGTTAATGCCCTGTATGTTTATCTCTCAATGGCTCAGCTTAAATCAGTTTTAAGCAGAAAATCTCTGTCTGAGTATGAGAAATGCTTCTGTGGCTACATAGGGTTAGAGTTTTCAAAAGCTCAAAATTATGTTAATATAATCCAGGAGATGAATATGTCTTTTCCTAGCTCACCTGATCACATCAGAGGGCACAGTTCAGAAAATTTATGCCAAGGGGCCTTGAAAGATAAACCACCTAAATCATCCAAGCATTTCCATAAGTTATAGCTGAGGTGTGAGTTTAGTTATTGAGGAAATAGAGATGAAGCAGAGGTAAAAATTATAATGTGTTCTACTAAATGGCAGAAACTATTTTTAGAGTAGGAAAATTTTAATAGCATTATACAAAGGAATACCAAATGAAACCTCAAGTCTAACATTAAGCTTTCTTAAAATAACAGCAGTGAAGAGAAACCTGGTTGCTCTGGTTCTCAGCTCTCCAGGAGACTGAAGTCTTGTTCAGCTAGATATTATCAGTATAAGCACAAAAATAAATGTCAGTAATGTTTGACCCTCTTATATAGAGATTAGATATTGCAATCATAGCATAGTTTTGCAAACCATTGAAAAATTTGTTCTCTGTGAAAAAAGTAGAATTGCCTCTCCAAAAGAAATTCCATGCTATTATACAGAAGCCTTTTAATTGTTTGATATTCCCATTAAAAGACGAACTAGTTCTGTGTTCATGTGCATGCTTGTGTGCATGGGTGCAGTGCTGTGCAGCAGCAATCTGTACTCAGTGTACCTTTTTGAGGCTTATTCCTATCAATGACTGCAGAGGGCTTAAGGGGGCCATTTGGGTAAAAAAGATGTGCAATAGCTGCTCCTCCTGTGTCTTGTGTGGGCTACATTGACTATTCAATTTGTTACATAAAATGCCCTTAACTGACTGGTTATACTGGCACTCGCTAAATAACCCACATTTTGCTTTGGTTTGATAAATTTTGTCATCAGCCATTTGGAAAGGCATGCTCTTTTGGTAGTTATTTTGTGAGAGTATTTTAGTATAATTTAATGAATTCTGTGAGAACTCTTCACTGATGTTTCAGACAACATGATCTTTTCACAGTAAATTCCCTGGAGGTTTTTTTCAAATATTCAAATAATAAGAGTAGTATATGTAAAATAATTAATAGAGTGAAATCAGTTAGGTAGTTGAGGATGCAGAGAAATAAGAAATATATTTCTATAGTTTGTTGTAGAAGTTGTTTGTAGTACATTTCCAGTACTTCTTTAGCAAACTTTGTTATTTTTTTGTATGTAATTACCTTTTTGTAAACAAACAATTAGACATTCAACATGCAGAAAATATTGCAAGGACTTTACAGATGTAAATTTTGACTGCAATTATGTAATAATATTTTAATATTATATGAAAATTGTGCATTTACTTCTTCATCAGCCTATTTAAACAAGTCTTTGCAGCATTTCTTTCCTGTAGGTGGATAAGGTAAGTGAATGTAAATGAAAATTAGAAAAAATTTAAAATGTACAGCAGTCATTAAAGATCAAGGAGACTCCGCTTCAAAATGGAAGTACAATCTAGGAGAAAAAACACTAATATTTTCTGTCTTATACTTCTTCATTTGGAATCACTAATACTTTTATTAGTCACTCCATCACTTATCTTCTTAGTTTTTATTCAGTACCGCATCTCTTATACACTCAATGTAAAACAGAATGTAAGGGCTGCTTGTCATTGCACACTTCTGTATTAATAGTGGTTGATACAGAATTCCTTGGTTACAGTACATAGTGATATTAATCTAATTATACTATATAAATCTAATTATAGTCTATTGGTCTTATGCTTTTTCCATTCTTTTTATTTATTTATTTCATTTCAATGACTTAAGGAAAATACAGGAGTTGATAAGATAGGAGAGATTTCATGTAATATTATCCTAAATAGTGTAAATTGTAATTCATTAAGGCATTGACAGGCTGAAGCCTTTAGGCTGAAATTTTTTATCTTCACTGCTTGCTTCATGGCCAATGTGTTTTCAACTGGTTATATAAGGAAACAAGACCTGTTCAATCATGCTGTCATATTAGTCCCCACTTGTTTTGCCTTGAAGTGCCAGTTTTAAAGGTTTCAAGGACATCAAATTATCACAGACTTTGTAAAAACCATCAGCTATGTAAGGGAGAAAAATTAATCTGCTGTCTCAGCTAAGGGGTAGCAGAGGAACTGAACAGACTTTTAACTCTGTTAGCTGCCAGCCAGCTTGCAGACAGCTATAGAGCAGCCACAGTACTTGCTGTGCTTTCACCAGTCAGCATGCTAAAAAGGCAGGCAAAGGACCCAGCAGGTGCCTGGGATAAAGGATGTGCCTCTTGGCACTTTGATAAAAATCTACCCCAATTGTGCCATATTATTCTCTTACTAGTGCAGTCTTCATATGTGCATATAAAAGCTGCTCGGACCATAACTAGAGCTGCACATTTAACCAGGATGAAAACCTTATCCATTCATTAATCCATTAACTCTTTGCTGGCAAGAAAAGAGCTGGTTTTGAAGATTCTGACTCTGCTCATAATACCTGCCAGATGTGATGCTTTTATTACCCTAATGGCCTTATGTGCCCCCTGCCCTGTCCATGGATGGATCCCTTTGAACTCAGACCAGGAGAGCTGGGCCTTTTACGAGCTTTCTTTGGACTCAGGCCTCCTTCACTGACTGGGTTTCCTAGACACACTTCAAATCTATGTACTGTAGCAGGTTTTGTCTCCTCTCTGGGCCTTGAACCTGTTTGGAGGGTAGCCTTGTCTCTTGAGTGCACTTGGATCTTGTTACAGATTTGTGTCCTGGCAGCTCTGACTCTTCAGTGAGCCTTGGATGTACACGGGAAGTGGCTTTTCTCCAGTCCTGTCTTTGTCCGCGTCTACTCTATTCCTCTCTGGACTCTGTTGCACAGCCCCTGGGACTGGTTGGAGTGTTCCTTTGTCATGTCTAGGGGTGCAGATACAACTTGTTACTGTGACCTTGTGACCTGGTGTGGGACTGTGTCCCATTGGTGAGAGCCCTATCTGCAAGTGTTTCCCTTGGCTCCTCGGCGGCCCTGTCTCTTCCAATGATCGTGTCTTCATTAGTCTCTGGTATGAAAACGTGGTGAAGCTTTCCTCCTTTAGTTTGCTTACCACTAAGGCTAGAAATCTCCTGATATAAAATGACTTTGAAAAAAAAGTTAAGCATAAAGGAATACTGGAATTAAGTTGTTTGTGGAATCTTCATTTGCCAAACTCTTGTACGATTTCTGTCTGTGTCTGTTGCTATAATTACTATATTTTGCTCAGGGCATATTTGCATATTCAGCAAATCAGCAGGCACATTTTGTTTTTTGTTGTATTGCTCAGACCTTATTTCAGTCACATTATTTGAATACAGAGATATGTAAGACAATTTAGCACATATTTTTCTGTGCTAATCACTGTTATGCTGCACAGGCACTAAAATAATTATGCTAGCTTTAGCCTGAATGTCATTATTTTATTAACTTTTTTCTTGCATAGTAACTGTCCAAATGCACTTATTGGGAAGAGATTAACCAAATTTATTTTTCTTTTAGTGGAAAATAAGCTCCTTATGCCTACTGCACAGAAAAAGTCAGGTTCATGGACATTTTAGATATGCACTGACATGCTGCAAGCTCTTGGCTTGCCTCTTCCTATATGCCATCATGATGTTTCCAGACCATGAATTTATCCATTTCTAAAGCACTTGGCTTTTTATCCCACTCATTGCCTTTAAAATCTGCCTCCCACTAGCCTCATATGTAGGGGTCGGTATTCATGGTTTCAGCAAACTGAAACTCAGTCTCAGTGGCAGGGAATTCCAAGTAGGGCCTTTACTGACCACTTGTAAAAAGTTTAGTTTATACTCATAACCAAAACCCTGTCATCAGACTTCTGAGGCAGAGCTAAAAGGTCTCAAAGAGCCTGTGAACTCTTTTGTAGTGTTGCCTTTTTCCTTTGTCTTATTCATGTTTCCAGCACTTGTGACAAAGAAGCCAAGTCTTTTCTAGGAAGGTTTGTGTTATGCAATGCATATTTATTAATTTCTGAGGTAATTCAACCCAGGTTTGGCTCAGAAAAAGAACAGGAAATGTTCCACATGGACTTGGCCCTCTATAGTTGTCCAGTATGTTTGCATTCTAAGTGAAGTAATGTCTGCAGGTAAACATAACAACTTCTGTTAGGTCATCTGCAGTTTTGTTTGTTTTAAAATTATATGCAATAAGAAGGAAAGAAAAGGCAATACATCACCATTGGCAGCTGTGCTAGGGGACAAAAAAAAAATATCTGTAGCAAGGCTTTCTACAATAATAATTTCTAGTGACTTGCATGCAGTATTTTCACTAATAGAAATACTTACACAGTAGTTGTTGCTGCTATATGAGCCTGAATTTATGGCTACTTAGCAGGGGCAGTAAAAGTTTACAGGGAACACTTGTTTGATGCTTCTGACCAAATATGCCTGACACTAATGAGACATGGATTGTTAGTGCCAGCGTAAGTTAGAATAAGTTTAAAGATGAAATTTTATCATAGCTATTTTGGAGGAGTTATCTCTGTGCTTGAGGTCAGTTCATGCTGTAGCCTCATCCCAATAAAGGCAAGCTAGTGAGGAAACTCCTACATTTGTGAGATGGGAATGAGACCATGCAACCAGACTGATGAGCTGCCACCCCTGGTGGGTTCTTTGTGCACCCATTCCATGAATTGAAGTTTCTCAAGAGAAATATTTCAGTCTGTGAGACTGTCTCATTTTAAAAACCCCTTGCTAAAAAGGGCAGCAGGGAGCTGTGGTGCCTGATTAAGGGAATGTCTCTGAACTTGGTATTGGGTACAGTGTAGGGTAAAAAAATCAAGGTCTCAACTGCTTCTTGCCATTTATGCAGCACTAGTGGCACTTCTGCAATTGAGGCACCTTCTTCATTCCCACCATAAAGCAGCCCCCACCAAAGAGTGTTCTGATTTCACAAATGGGTGGAGGACCTGTTTAAAAGTGTAATTCGATGGTTGATGCTGTAGAAATATTCTGAACAAAATCATCCTTGCAAAAAAATTAATTCATTTCAATATTGTAGGGGCTGCAGAGTATTTCTTCAGGGTTTTGAGAAATGTAAGTACCTTGTCTGGGACTTAAATAGCTTGGCAATAATAACATGGGCCACACAGTTCACCTCATTATCTGCTTCCAGAGTTGATTACAAGAAGAAAAAAATGTATTCACCTTATAATACAGAGGTTCAACACTGAATGTGTAGCATGTCAGCTGAATATTTTATAGAGGTGAGAGCTGAACACAAGTTGTCTGTTTAACTTATTTCAACAAATCATTATGAGAGGGCTGGGGAGGAAGTACATTTGACAAAGACATAGATTTTACAATACCTGTGCTATATTTAAAATTTGGATGTTAGTACTTACTCTATCACAGCAACTTTCACTACCTGCACTTGTTTAATTTTAAGGAAATATTTAACAAGCTAATCAGAGACTTCAAGATTGGGGCATCCTCAGTGGCAATGATTATGCACAATGATTCTGATTGTGGTG
The DNA here is from genome assembly GCF_017590135.1 of Pyrgilauda ruficollis. NCBI lineage: Eukaryota > Metazoa > Chordata > Aves > Passeriformes > Passeridae > Pyrgilauda > Pyrgilauda ruficollis. The sequence goes on from NW_024525156.1 coordinate 9,355,157, forward strand.
GACTTTGCAGTCCTAAAGGGTGTGGATCACATATGGAGTAATGTTAGGTCCCTGAAATTTAGGAAAGCAAACTTCCAGCTCTTCAAGGAGATAGTCAACAGGATCCCCTGGGAGATGGCCCTCAGAGACAAGACAGAAGAACAGAGGTGACAGATCTTTAAAGGAAGTCTTCCATGTAGTGCAAGATCTATCAATCCCCAGGAACAAGAAATTGGGCAAGGAAGGAAAGACCTGGTATGGTTGAGTAGGAAACTGCTGATCAAACAAAACGGAACCTGAAGGGAACTTACAAAAAAGATTTTTAAAAGAGAGATTTTTATAAGGACAGGTAATGAAAGGACAAAGGGGAATGGTTTCACATGGAAAGACATTAGGTTTATATTAGAAGGAAAAGAATTCTTTACTGTGAGGATGGTGAGGCAGTGGAAGAGGTTGTGCAGGTGAGTTGTGGATGTTCCATCCCTGGGAGTATTCAAGGCCATATTGGATAGAGTTCTGACCAACCTGCTCTAGTGGAAGGTATTCTTGTCCATGGCAAGGGGATTGGAAACAGGTGATCTTTAAGGTCCCTTCCAGTCCAGGCCATTATATGAGTATTACTTCAGTAATTTTACTTACTGATGGAAAGGGAGGCGGTGTGCAGTGGTGAGTTTAGATGTGTGCTCTTGCATGTCCAGCAATTATGAAGAGAACTGTGCTAGTAGGTGCATCTTCTTAGTTTTTTAACAAATCTATATGAAATTTCATATTTTCTTTACATGTCTGTGTTATGTATTGATGCTTGGGTGGTTTAGAAAAAAGCTGCAATTGCACATGGGTGTTTTTATACTGAATAATCAGTCTGAAGGAAATGAATTTTTTTGGTGAGATTTTTCCTCACCTTGACTCAGTTGTAATTCAGTAGATGATTCAGGTGTTATTATTAATCCAAATAATATTTATTGCTCCATTCTGCAGTAATTGGTAAATTGTCATTTCAACAGTGTTTATTGTATAACAGAAGTCTTGACCTGCTGGTTTGTTCCTATTGAAGTATCTGGAATTCAAATCACATATATAAACTAAATGGCAAAGAGCACAGTAAGTTCAAATTCTGACCTCATTCTGAAAGGTTACAATGATTGTGCAGAGGTGGAAGTAAACATATAAATAAAAACAATTTCCTAACTGCTTCTCATTTTCAGTAGGTCATGTTATAGAACATATCCAATATTACTGATTTATAGCACTGTATATTTTGTTGTCTAAAGAAGTAAATGAACATCTTTACTCCAAGTTTCCCAGCAGACTAATCCATTGTAAAATGAGAAACTTGAGAGAATATTTGCCCAAAGTGTAAATGTGTGTGTGAGTTGCATGTAAGTGATGAAAAAAAGCAACTGAATTATCAAGTAAAGATTAAAAAATAAAATTGGATGTAGAGATATGCAATATATTTAATATGCCTGGGAAAAAAATTGAATATTTCTTGAATAAATACTTAGATCAGTTTTATTTTGGAGTTTCAGTTTCATACAGCAGGATGCTGTAACATTTAATGTCACTACTTAATGTAAGTAAAAGCTTATACCTCCTTTTCTGTGCCAAAAAAAAAGCATTTGTAAGTTTAGAGAAATAAAACAAGTGACTATCCATATCTGGACTAGATTTCTACTACCTAAGTTACCCTTTCCTATAAATTAAAAAGCTGAGTGAATGCATTTCTGCCTTGTTTCCTTTTGTAAGTGAATTGCACTGGTCAACATTGTACCTGTTGTAAGAGAGAACACTGTTTCAAGGGAGAAACGTAGGTGAGAAGCGCTGAAACAAACTTTTATTTACTGAAGAGGTGCTCATCCATTTGTAGGTACATGGACTCCTGATTTATTACATGTTTCTTCAGATCAATCCTGTAAATATTTATTAGCCAGAGAACCAGCAGAAGAGACACTTCCATCTCTGTGGAAGGGGTGAGCAGCTGTTTCAAGCTGCAATTTGACTATTCTGAAGTGGAATGACTAAGTTGCTCAACTGTATCAACTTTCTGCCAGTAGCATTCCTAACACTATTAACCTGAGTACAGGCATGTTCCTAATGAAAGAGAGAAAAGCTGCTTCATTCAAACATAGAGCAGTAAATGCTGATCTTTTTCCACTGCCAAAAGAGATCACTACATATGCTTTCTTCTAGTAAGATACTAGCACTTTACAGTCTTGCACAAGATATGATACTGAAGAGGACAACTGGTATAGACTTCTTGTTTTTCTGGAGAATTCTTGGAAAAAAAGACAAAAAAAACCACCAAACCAAAACAACAACAAATCCAACCAAAAAAATCCATACAATTTTTTTCCCTGAAAAGCTCTGTCATGTTGCCACATATTAGCCTTTGGACATTTTTCTTGCTGGCTAAAAATGCCTGCATTTCATTTTTTTGTGTGTTGGAGGACCTTTTTGCATTTTGCAGTTATAATAGCAGAAGTAGGTCAGGGAGCAGATGCTCTGACTGTGGAGACTTTAATGGTGCCCTAGACAACTAACAGTTCAAATGTCTGAGATCCTGTCCACAAACGTGATGACTTAAATGCTTCCCATCATGCTCAGTTTCATAAGCTGGCAAACCCCCCCCCCCTCCCTCAGTAAGCACTTTTATGTCTCTAATTTTTGACAGAAGATGTTTTTTCCTTCACTCTTTCTTAATTTCTTTATTCAGATAAGTGTATTAAAGATAAATACTGGAATTTTAGAGTTTTGATTGGTCCTTTTGATACATCTAATTTAGGAGCTTTTCTTAGTACACTTGAAATTATACAAATCACCTTTTTAAGCATTGTTTCTCACATGATGAATTTGGTATTTGGCTAGTATTGAAATTTATAATTTTAAGAGAGTAAAAGCCTTTTGGTAATTCATAGCTTCTGGTTCACTCAACATTTTAAACAATGGCATAATTTTTTGATAATGACTTGGTCAGTCAAGTATGTTCCATTTCAAATTTAAAATAAGAAATTATGAAACTGACTGTGAAAGCAATTATGTTGGAAAGAATTTAGCTAGAGGTAATTATAGCATGAGATTGGCTATCCAGGCAATTATTAACTAACTACATCAACTTTTGGGAAAATTATGGTTTTGGGTTTTTTTTCCATAATCCAGAAATGAATTTTCTTTACTCTGTGTATGCCCTGTGATGTACATTATTTTTCATTAATCTTCATGCAAATAATCAATTATTGTATCATGCTTGAACAGTGTTTCTTCCTGCAATACCTGTTTCATTTTTTTCAGCCTTTGATATTAATGTGCTTCCAATTTTTCATTTGCATAGGAGGTTGTTTGTTGGTAGCAACCAGAAAAGGGATATTTTTTACGGCATGAAAAGACATGTGATGGCAAAAGCTTGTAAGATCTAGATAGAACCAGTTTGTTTGTTTGTTTTCATTCCAGCCTTTAAGCAACATAAGTCGGGTGTGTTATAGCAGTGGTGATACACAGCGCTGAAGTTGTGTGTTGATGACTTCAACCTCCTAGTTGTAGGTGCTGTTAAGAAGGAAATTGTAAACATTTTTCCAGCAAAGAATCTCTTTGTTTTTAACATGTGTTCTTCCCCCACACCCACCTTGGCAGTCTGTGAAATACCAGCTGAGATATATCCATCTGTTTTTTTTGAAAATAAAACCTAAATAAAAATGATTATATTTATGATCTAGTTAATCTCTGGAAATAAGCTACTTAGTCATATGAAATTAGAATGCTCACACTGTTTAAAAAAGTCAAGAGATTTAGTAATAAACACTTTTAATTTTAAAAGATCAGTTAGGTCAGTTGAAATCAGACATTGAGATATGACATATCTGAGAAGCCCAGACAGTGACCCCTAAACTCTCCAAACCTGACTAGACAAAAAAAAAAGCATGCACTGTGGTTAATCAAGCAGTCTATTGCATGCACCTACTACACATATGATCTATTAGAAATGCAAACTCCTCCTAAAAGAAGGTGTGATTTGGGAAAACTTGCTTTTGAGACAGAAACTGTCTGTGATTAATATTTTGACTACACTAATTGAAGTTTGACAGGACATCTGATTTATATGTGATTCTGTTCCAAGCCTGTTGAAAGATGGAATACTGAACACATAGGCTTGTGATGGGTTGCCACTTGTAAAATCCCTTTCCATGGTAGTTTTATTTTGTGCTAGCTGCAAGAATTTTTGTTAGCAAAAAATATGAACTATTATGCATACCTCTTGCCTGAGGTTTGGAACAAGGCTTTGCTGTGAAGTAGTAACTGACTTAAAAAGTCCATATTGTATAGAACAACGATTTTGTCTGTCTAGAAATGTGGAAAATATTGATGCCAGAGATAAGAAATTCAATACATGAAGATGAGGCAAATCAGTTTATTGTCTGAATTTATAATTACTCTTTTGAGAAGAGGAACATTACTCACTTCAAAATATCTGTACCTTTCTTTAACTCAGTAAATTATTTACTTAGAAGGGTATGCTGTAATGACGTGACTAAATGCTATAAGGACTATCAAATAAAGTCTGGAATTATTGGTAAATGAGGAATTTGATAGAGGGAGATCACAGAGATATCATGGTTGATTAAATAAATTAATTAAATTTATTGAGATAAATACAGTCCTGCTGATATGTTTAATGGTTTCTTCTTGGTGAGTGTGTGAAGTCTGACAGAAATGAACAATTGATTTCTATTCATCACTTTTTTCCTTAGCTCAGCCTTGAAAAATAAATGTTATTGCTCTGTGATTTAGACTACATTTATGTGTTGACTTTCATTTCAAATTATGCTGTTAATATCTATGAAAACTTAAACCTACCATGAAGCACTATGTATCATTTGCCTAAGATTCGAGTTCATGATCCACGCATGGTTTGGACTGATTTTTGGAAGCAGAAGTCATCTATCTAGCACAAAGGATGACAGGAGCTTCATAATTCGCTCACTGTGCAGGAATGTAAAGAATTTCACATATGTAAATCTACAGATTCACAGAAAGCATAAAGAAAATGTTTTATATGTGAAAAAGATCCTTCATGGGAACTGTCTGCTGTCTGTCCTTTGTTGAAGTTGATATTATTTAAGGGGACTGAAGAGTGGGAACAAGCTGACAAACTTCCTTTCCACTGTGTGGCACAGCTGACTCAGAAGGTCCCAGAAGCCACAGTCCAGGAAGGTTTCCTGACAGTTTGACCACCATTCCTCTTTTCAGACAGTCTATCAGGCTGCTTTTGGCTTCTAAAGCCCCTCCCAGGTAATCCTTCTGAGAACCAGGATATGCCATATGGTAGATATTTAGGTTCATTTGTAATTAAAAATTTTGAAATATGAAAATCCTATTTTGCTGTTTGTCCTGTTCTAATTTCCATTGCTTTTTAAATATTAAAATTCTTAAATAAAATAGTGGTAGGGATGTATTACTCACTTCTACTATGAAGCAGCTTGCTTATGTCAATGATTATAGCATTATTTCCAAGAAACAAATATGTATCTATCTCAGCTAATGTGCTGCAGGAGGTAAAATTCTTGGAATAGAAGGGTAACATGATATTTTACGCATGCAGCTTGTGGCTAAGGATGAAAATGCTTTCTTGACATAGAGAAAAACCTGTAGACTGTCTGCTTTTGCTGGAATATTGTCCTTCACTAAGTAACATTTGTAAACTAACTTATTTTCCTTTTATAAGAAACGCTGAAAGTCTTCCATGTCCAATTTGAAGAAATCATAGAAACATAATTGCAGGCCATACAAATAGTGGTTTTGATTGTTTTTTATTTTCTTTTTCATTCTCTTTGGATGCTTACCAGGGAAAGTGGGCGCTGGAGCTGGCAAGCTAAAGAATGAGGTTTTTTTTCTCCCCTAAAGAATTGCATTTCAAAATGCAACAAGCCACGGCAAACAAGGGGACATAAGTAGACACAGGAGCATGTTGACAGTACCATGTGGTTATTTAGTAAAGTATGGCCATATCTGAGTTGGTTTTATTTTACTTTGGTAGTTTGAGGCTTTTGAGGAGTTAGAAAGCATGAACTTTATATGAACTATGGTTTTCTGGGTGCCTGATGGCTGAGCTGCAAGGCTCTCAAGCTGCATGTAATTGAAAAGACAACATATATTGGTGTGTCAGGAAACATCACTTACATCTTTTTATGCTGCATTTAGATCTTGTGGAAACTTAACAACATAAGTTCCCTCAGGTCTAGAATAGCCATTATGAATGGACTCCTACAAACAAGGGAACAAATACTGACTTTTAAAACAAAATATCCTCTGGAAAACAAATTTTGGTAAAGTCAGTGGAAAAGTAGAACATTAAGGGATTTATTATGATTAGCACAGCATGTTTTCAATAACAGCTAGTCCTTGACTTTGTGTTCAGTACTTGAGGTGAGGGGTAAGGACTGGGGTAAATTACTCTCCTCTTCTTTAGTCATGCTTTAATTACCATAGCTGTATGAATGGGGAAGAACAACATTCTTGAATTTCTAAGTGTGTGAATTTTGACCTGCAAAACCTTTTCTAACAGATAATGCTTAACACGACTCATAGAACTGCAGAGCTCTTCTTCTAAGGTCCAAAAGGTAAAAGAGTAACTTCTGCCTCCATATTTTTTTTTTAAATACAATAGATCTTTAACTCCTGGTGTTTCAGAATTAAACAGATGTGAAGTAGATCCTTCAGTAGAGTTCGCAAAGGTTTAAGACAGCATAGGTGTATCCTGAAAATTGCAGGATTAACAGGCTGTTAAAAGGTCTAACTCTCTTCTGCTAAGGTTGATAAATTTGGAATGCTAAGAGTCTTTCTCAAGGCTGCCTTAAACTTTTTTATAGTCAGAAGTGGTATTGAAGCTGTTTTTCTTATTGACAATTCTCAGTAAAATAATTTTAAAAAGAAAAAAAAAAAGGCAAGTTTCTGCAGCAACAGAACAAAGGGCTGAACATTGTTTTTCTTGGGGAGGTACAGCTCAGTTTCGCAGAAGAACAAAATTGAATTTACCTCAATCTAGTTTATTGATTTTTCTTGACAAGTTTCTGGAATGTAAGACAGTTTTAAACATGCTAGGCTTGATTGGTTCATGCAAAAAGAAGTTTGCAATTAACTACTTTGTCCTTTCATCTTTTGCAAAGGATCTTCCAGGAAATGGCAAAACAGTAACCTATTGGTGATTGCTCTTTTATGGACAGTCATTTAAAAAAAAACCCAAAAAACAAAAACACAACAATAACAACAACAGCAGCAACAACAACAACAAACCAATTAAAAAAACCCCAAACCAAACCAAAACAACAACAAGAAAAAGAAATAATAAAAACTATCTCAGACCGATTCAGGAGAATATTTTGAATTAAAAAGGTGTTGCAACTTCATAAATGAATATCCTTTAACTATTAATTGAAACAACCTCCTACTGAGGCAGCATGTACTGTCATGGTACCTTGATGATACTTGTAGAGAGCCATCTGGAGTTCATTAACAGGAATTAGAAATATTGTGAAGAAGGTACATTAAAGAAATATCTGCCACTAAACAACCTGTTAGCAGCAGATGATACCTTAAAAGTATTACCTGTCTGTCTTGCCTGGCACTTTCATTTCTGGACTGAGCAGCAATCTAAAATAAGTGATTGTAAAAAGGATATACCTGATAAATATTTTCAGAATTACATCAGTATCTTAACTGAAAGTTACTTTCTTCTGCATGACATATACTCTCTAACTTTTTCAAATAAAGCAGTAAAGCCCTAAATATTCAGTTCTTCTGTCTCCCCTTTTTTTTTTTTGCACGTGCAGAAGTATTTAATAACCCACACGCTCTTAACATTCCTCTGTATTTTCATTACTTATTTGTTTTGCTAAATTATGGTATGTACAATAGAGAAATTGTTCAACCTTTCCAAACTCTGAGAAATCCCACATTTGAATATTTTTTTATCTTTGTGGAAAAGAGTGGTTTAGAAATAACTTCTTCAGCTGTATCCATTTCATGGAGAGCTGCAGGAGCTGGTTGTCAGCAGGGAACAAAACCAGACCATACCAGTTTTTAGTTTCCTTAACTCACAAGCACTGCAGGAAGTCAGATCTCGTGGTGTTCCTTGAGGTCTATATGGAAGAAAAAGAAAATGGTTGCCACAAAACAAACAAAAAAAAAAACAAAAAAAAAAAAAAAAAAAAAAAAAAAAAAAAAAAAAACAAAAAAGAAAAAAAGAAAAACTGAACTCTTTCCAAGTAAGCAGTAACTAACTCTGCAAACCTATTTAGCTGCAAAAATAATCATCTGCTTTATAAGTAATTTTTGTTCATTTTGGTTGTCAATAATAAATGAGTGATACATTTCACATATGACAGTTTTTGCTTAATATTCTATAGTACTAAGACAGTTTTTTGCTTATTAAATTTTGAGAAAGTAACACTGGAATTCAGAATGTTTTCAAAAGAGTAGTGGAAGAGATCTCAAGAGTCTATTTATGAGCCTGAAACAGCAATATTTCCAGGTAAAATAAACTCAGAATCTTTTATTTTGTGAAATGCTAGATACTTTTCTAAGGCTGTAGAAATAAGACCCACATTGTGGTTTTCCAGAACGTCTAGAACTCTCTGGTGATTTATTTAATTGTAGCTTTGCAATGAAACTTAACACTGATAGGCTTCATTGTAATATTGGGGTGATATTATTGTTACGGAGGATACAATGACCTTACCTTTCAGAAAATTTTGAAGGTAAAGGAAAAATAAGATCCAACTTTAGTACAGGTTTATTGAATGTAGGTCATGCCAACATAAGTGGTAGGGGGAGTACAAAATAAAGCAAATACTCTAATCAACTGATGTGAGTAACACTTCATAAGATGTCATAAAAATGGAAAAGAAATAATAGAAAAGGTCACCAACAGTTTTTTTTGAAGAAAGAAGTCTATTGGTGTGAAGTTGCTGGCAGATTTTAAATGTTCCTTCCTCATATTCACTTTGTTATTTACTTTGCATGTTACGAAATTTGTTAGTGTATAATGTGTCTCAGGTGAACTCCAGGACTGTAACAGAAGTTCAGTGGTGCTTAGTGGTACAAAAGTCACCAACATGAATGCAAAATCTAATTCTGGAATTTCTGCTGTCTGGAATTTACACCCTGAAGTTAAAGAAGACCAACCTGAGTGTGATAGGTTAACCCAAAACAAAAATGTGATGCAGCCACTAAAGAAATTAAAGTATCAGAGAGGGTAGAGGTGCTGCTGCCAATATTCCATCAGTCATGAAACCTTCTTGTCTGTGGAGTGGCCATCTGAACTGTAATAATAGCAGTGGTGGCTGTGGGCAGAAATTGGGAGACTGAAGGAGCTCATCTCATAACAAAAACAGTGTGGCATGGTCAGATCAAGTCAGTGCTTTATTGTCTTTATGGGACAATAACTCTTCTGTAGAAAAGCAATCCATGGAAAATTGGAATAAATGGGAGGGGAGGAGGGAGAGGCAGGAAGAGTTATTAGTGATCAATGCAATACTTCATGAAAACAGCATATTACAACTTCTGAACATATATGGGACTTTTGTAATAGTTCCAGGAATTAAAAAAGGAATTTACAATGTGTCCCATATGTTTGGGGTATTTAAGGAACCTAGTGGCAAGAGACAGCATTAAAATATTTCTTGATAGTTCAGTAATCTGTTGTTTGACTATAAAACATTAGAAATACTTAAACCATCTGACATTAGAAAGGAAAATATTTAAACGTTTTTTCCCCTTATCTATCAAGATAGATATGTAGCCAAAAATTTTAGTAGTTTAGGTAAAAAAACACCTAGACTCATGAATTATACAGAAAAGAAAACAAACTGATCTCTAAAATGTTTTCTTTTTAATATAGTCATTTTATTTACTTCATCAAGCCATGACATGAGGAAAGAGAGGTATTGATGCATCTTACAGCATGTCCAGCCACAAGTTAGCTTGTAGTAATCTTTGAGAAGTAGTCAAGGATGCTTTAAATAGTGCTTAGTGAAAATGCAAAATTATGGTGCCGAAGCAATGAGTTACTTCTTTGGTCTTTTAAAACATATCTACAGCTGAAAATCTTACTGATTTCCCAGATAAGTATTGCACAATACTTAATAAATTAATTGGAAAAAAATGTAGCTTAGAATCTTATTCTTGCACTAAAATTGTCAATATGCAATTTATCTGGATATTAGGAAATAACTAATCTCTGTGTGTTGTGGGATATTTGTTTGGGGTTTTTTCCCCCCTATTAATTCTAATGTTAATGAAGGCTTTGATTGCTGGGTGGGAGAGGGGCTTTTTGTACTGTTTGTATAAACTGTGGTATTTTCTGACATTTGCAGCAACTGCATAGTGGTAAACTGTCTGAGAAAGATGACTTTTAATCCTGTCATTTCCAAAGTTCATGCTCAAGTTTGTATGGCCAGGGTGTCAGAGCCATTCAGGGGAGTAACATCTGAGTTTTAACTGCATACAATATGAATTTTCCATGATGAATACTGCAACTGTTCCTGGAATGTGCTTTACCTTGTTATGTATAATGAGAAAAAACATATTTTGTAAGAATGGACTTTCCTGATTTTGGGAAAGGAAGTCAGGAAAGAATGAGAAAGAAGAATACAGTAAGTAAAGATATCAAGGTGCATTTACCTTTTCTATAATATTCCTCAAAATAACACTAAACAACAATCTAATACCCCTCAAAAAAAAAAAAAAAAATCCAGAAACCCCAAACAATCCCCAAAACCAAACAGGCAAACTGTTGACTTTCACTTTTTGTATTGGTTACGTTTCACAATTCATCTAGTAACTTACAGTTTTGTTTATAAACCTGAGTTTGACTGAAGGTTTTTCAAAGAGCTTCTTTTCAGACCAGTTTTCATTCTCAAAAATAATAAAAATTTAAGAAAAAAATCTACCACATCCAGCTAAATAGAAAATGACTATGAGTGGTTTTGCTACTATATTCTGAGGTATAAACTTTAAATGAAATAAGGAGCTATTTTAGCCATAGCATCCAGCTAGAAGATTATTTATGACTTGATATAATATTATACTATTTTCTTAGTTTTGGCTAAACAAACATGTTTGTTTTGGAGATTTGCCTTAATATGAGAAACAGAGCCTCAGATAATAATAAGTAGTTGTCATAGAAGATAATTTCTGTTTCAGAAAGCAAATCTTGACTCTAAAGCAGGATTCATTTTAAGCTTTGTTAAGGGGATTCATAGTGATACCAAATATAAAGAGCTCATTACTTGCCAGCACACTAACAAAGCTGAAGGAGACTTTGAATCTGCTCAACTGACTTAATACTCTCTTAGGAAGTTATATTACTTCAAGACTAACAACTTCAACATAATTGATTTTTTTTTTTATTCTAATCTCATTTGACTATGAAAAAGAACTTAGCTATTTAATCTGGAATTATTGTTCCATTCTTGAAATGCTGCAAAATTAGCCTAAACTCTGACTAGTTTGTGTGTTTCAACTCCAATCTCTAAAGATTGCTTAGAAGGGTTAGCATAAATTATAATATGAAAAACAACTTTTACCATGGTTTTTAAGTACCTCTGCAGTAAAAATAAAAACTAAACTAGCATATAACTTGGTGCATCTCCATATTGAGGAGAAGAAGCATTTGTGTCTATTAAACAAAAAACTGTAGTAATTAATAAAATATGGTTTTTATGACTCAGCAAGATGGAGTCATAAACCTCATTGAGTGATGTGTCTTGTAGCCAGGATTGTTTTCATATAGGAGAATACAAAAAATGCACTCATTTCTCTGAAAAGTGCTCCAAGTTCACAGAGTGATGCACTTGCTGGTTCATTTGTTGTTGAAATAAAAATTCTGTGTGGGAGTCTGTCTAAACTAATATCTCCACTGAAGACTTGCTATATTAACAGTACTTCCCATGGCTATGCTAGCATAGCAGAAAATAAGATGGTAGCATTGTCTTCATTCAGTGCCTGTCACACTTTGAGAAACTTTGAACCAATTTACTTCAAACAACAAAAACAAATCTAAAAATCTATTAATTTTAAATAATAGCACAGCACGAATTGTTTTTGTCCACAGAGGACGAGGAAGTTCAATACAAGTGTTCTGGTTCTGGACAGCACAAGGTTAATTTTTGCACTAGCTAGGATGAGCATGGCCAGAACCCAGCAATTATTCTGTACCATTGTCGTTTTTCAGGGATGGGGACAGGACTGTCTTGCTGGTCACAGAGCATGGCAGCGCACAGGACAATGATCAGGGGGTTTTCTGTGGTGACTTCCATTGGGTGAATCATTCACCTCTTGAACCCTTTGGTATTTATACTGTTGATACTACTGTTTGTTTTCCTGTCTCATCACTGTTTTCAGTAGATTGTTCTCATCTCAACCTCTGATCTTTGCCTTTTGTACCTCTAATTGTCCTCTCCAGCCCTCCACAGGGAAAATGGAATGGGGAGGGAGAAGTGAGTGTGTGAGCAGCGAGTGGTTTGGAGGATTTCACTGAAAACACTAAACTGGGAAATACCATTCCTAAACCACAGTATAAAGTTGCATATACATTTGGATGCTGCTTTTAGTGAGGTTCTTTTTATTGGTTTCCAAATTTTTGTTTGAGGTTTTTTTCCATTTTTCGTTGCTTGGTTGGTTGGTTTGGATATTTGCTTGTGCAGTTTTTGTTGGGTTTTGCTTTGTTTTGGGTTTTGCTTGTTTATTTTTTGTTTTAGGAGGATTTGTTGGGATTTTTTTTTGAGTTTTTAGCTAGAAGAAAGGATGACATGACTTGATTTTAATGAAATTTTCCATCCATGGTTTATCCCTAGGTCATTTAATTTAGTTTCAGATAAATTCTCAAAGCTTTGACCTAGATCAAACCTCTTTTAGTGGTGCTATAACAAACCTTAGCAAAGGAGATGGACTGACTCCCTATAGAACTTCCAGCCTGATTTCTAGTGATTGCCAGATGAAAGGAGTGGTTAAAGAGAATGGCAAGGTTGCTTTATTCCTTCAGAAAGGCCTGCCATAAATATATTAAAAGAATCACAGCTTCTGAAACCCTCTTGGAAGAAGAAATGTCTTTAAGATCCAGAAATTTCAGCTCACACTGACATTAAATTTTGGACAATGATGTTTTACAGAATCACAGAAAAGCAATTAGGGTTGAAAAAGACCTCTGAGATCACAGAATCCAGCCTTTTAACTCATTCAATGAAATTCAGAATGCGGTAAAAAGACACACCTAACACTTTTCTGTTCAGAAATGGTACTGTCCACAATTACTGTGTTTTCAGTATTTATTTTTCTTGCAAAAGAATAAATCCTAAAATATTCCCCCCTCGCCCCCCCAACTCTTGCTAACTAACAGCAAGGTTTGTAGTTATCAGGCAACTGCTCTTGTGAACTTAACTAAGAATTGCTTAAGCTGCAATCTTTTCTTCAAAAGAAAAATCTACTGGGTTTTAGGTTGTACAATGGGACCAAGAAATTCAGTGGTCTGGGAGGCATCAAACTTGATGAGTAGTTTTGTTTTCCATGAGTTGTAGCACACTGCAGCTGCTCGGAAAATGCTATATGGATTTCAAAGCAAACCACATAACAGAAGGCAAATTACCGGCTGCATTAAATTTTGGATTTATTTGGAATACAAGTTCTCTGCTGAACATTGTGAAGATAAAAATTCTAAGCTTTTCCTCATCATCCAAGGGAAAGATTTGACTATTATTTATCAAAAGTATTCTTTTAACTGCTTGATGTATATAGACCACGTAATTGCTATAACTATTCTGTTGTACTTCAAGGTATCCTACCTGCCTTTTCACCTTCACTTTGTACTTCAACAGAACTTTTATTTAATTCATTTACATTGCTCCATGGGAAATTGAGGGAAGGGAAACTGATGGGTAAAACCACTTACGTGCTATAAAATGTGGGCAGAAAAGAGCTCTATCCTGCAAAGAATAATGTGATAGGTTTTGGAACAATCAATCTTTTGTTGCAAGGTTTGGGACATAGTTTGCTTGTTGTTTAACCTTCAGTGTTGTCAGAATGAGAATATGCAGCTGTTTAAATCAAAAGTAACCATGGCTTTTATAGTCCTTGGTAATGTTTGCACCAAAAGTTTCAGTCAAATCAGTAGTTTAGGTCATATTATTTGACTAGGAGGACTAGGAGGTTTTTCTGCAGTTTTTTTTTGCTCTCTGCAGCAGAGGTGTGTGTAGCTGTGTCATGACAACCCACTACAACACTAAAGTCAAAATTCCTGCTGTAATTTCCGTGTGTAGAGACTGAACACAGAGAATGATTTACATCATATTTATTCCCAATATCTCACTGTTCAACTGTTAAAGTGAATGAAGATTCACCAGGTATGCTAAGTGATCTTCATGAATGTCTGTTTTAGGAAAGTACTTTCTGTCCTATTTTCACTGTTTTTTCAGACAGTGGTGTATCATTAAATGATTATAGCATTCCTGAGTCAACAATCTTATAGAATTTGAAACATTTATTTGGCGCTTTTTTCTCTAGTGCCACCTAGTTCTAATAATATATTTGTCATTTATATAACTAAAAATACAAAAATAACTGTAACCTCCAAAAGTATCCCTAACAGCAGAATGATGAGGCCAACTGTATGTGTTTGAAGTTTCCTCAGTATTTTGTACATTGTCTTGCATGACATAATATCAAGTAGAAACAGAGTATTTTTTACTTTTTTTTTTTTTTTTTTTTTTTTTTTTTTTTTTTTTTTTTTTTTTGCCAAAAATTTCAGGAGCAACTGAAAAGTATAGCAAAGAAGCTACTTTTTTCCCCTAAATGTTTAGAGAATTATGATCTAGATGCATATCCTGTGGAGACAGGTTGCTGAAAAAAACAATATTGAGTAGACAATACTAGAATAATATAAATGTTTGTCTAATGCTGCACTATAGTATCAAAAGACAGGAACTTTAAATAATGTCCCAAAATTCTAGTACCTCTAAGGACCTCCCAGTTCTACATTTACAATGTATAGGTTTTCTCTAAGACATTCAATATTTCTTGACTAAAAATAATTACTTTCTTTTTTTTTTTTTTTTTTTTTTCCTGAAAGTAAATTTATTTTGGTACCTGTAATGATGAATTAAGGGAGGCAGTGAAAATTTAAATTTCATGGTCTTTATACTATTTTCAGGAATCCATTGAAGTCCTCCTGTGAAACCTAATCTCTCAGATTGGAATTTAGGTGACATAAAATCTGTCTGAGAAAAAGGAGTCTCAAAATGGTTTTGGTGGTCTTGACAAATACCTGTAAGTGTCAAGCAGGTCTTCTGATGTGCTTTCGTTTCCCACATGAATCAGGACTGTGTATTAGTGTTGTATAATTATCTTGTTCTCATTGGTTTTCAGTACAATGACAAGATAAATGTTAGGTAATTAAATTGACAGGGAATTAATGGAGAACTGCTCTACTTCTTAGTAGCCTGTGTAATGTGTTTTCTGTTAACTTGTGGATGGGGATAGGAGATGTTCTTTTGAAAAGGGGAAAAAGTTTATACAATCTCTTCCTGCTCTATATACAATCAGTTGTGTCATAGAGTTGGTTTTTATTGTGGTTCTGTGGAAATGAGATAGTGTTGATGTCTGCTGACATAGCCATTCAGTGAGACAAAATATCTGTACTACTATATATAACCTTCATACTTCTTAAAAGGAGAAGCACAATTCTCTTTAAATGGCTTTGTTAGCAGGACAATCAACAAAGGTTTACACAATAGGGGTATTAAAAACAAACAAAACTCTTGCAATTCCCCCCAGTGTTCTGGCAAAAATTTTAAAATTTCATGAGGCCAACAGCTGTTGGAGAGGGGAAGGACAGAATATGTTAAAACAAGATTGAAGGCTTTAATTGTGAAGAATTTTCCAGTGCTATGTCTGGAAAGTAGTTTTTGCATCTCTTCTTGCTTTTGTTGCTCTATTAGTGAAAGCATCTTCTGCTCATATATTGAGACTAAATCCTTCTTGGGTACTACTTGGGTACTTTTCCTTTTTCACATTTTCATGGTATGATTCCTTTAGTCAAATGTGACAGACTGGCTATGATTTAAAGTCATATATTTTACAATGGCAGCCTGAGATTTTGCGCAACATTTGTATTATTGGTTATGGATACCACCAAAGATAACTGTTCTGACTAGAAAATTTGTATAAAGACAAACTATCTCAATAGCAATTTTGTCATTAATAGAAAAGCTGAGCTCAATGCACTGCCTCAAACAAATTTTGAGGCTATTGGAATAGCACATTTATTTCCTGTTTCACAGGAATCAATTGTGAATTCACAGTGGATTAAATTGTATCTCTTAGATTTTTCTGCTTTCTGATTTTGAGGGGGGAGGGGTGTTGCTGCTCAAATGTGATTAAATTAATGATAAGTACAGGATATTTCATGGGAAACTTCCAATGTTTTGAGAAAAAGTCATGCTGACAATAAAGGCATAATTTTATTATAAATTACTTTATAATTTTTTGATTATAAAGTAATCAGTAAGTTGATTCATAAACCATGGTAAAAATATGAATTTTTATTGGCTAAAGAAAAGGATAAACAAGAATCTGTTCAGCACTTTAAAGAAAGAAAAAAAAACCCAAACACTGAAACTCAGTCCAAAGCCAAAAAATTTTTTTTTGTATTTTTATCACTTTAAAAGACAAAGGCAGAAACACATTGCAAAGATTTGCAGGCTGAAAATACAGTGTCTTTTCCTTAAAATGCCTAGTTGCTCCTGATCAGGTTGGTGAAGACTTGCTAATAGACTGAGAAGCCACCAGTGCATGTCTCAGAAACAGGTCACTCAGGAGGGAAAAGTGATGTTTGTTCAGAAATATAGTAGAGAAAAAAAAAACTTTGTTAGCTGGGGTGGGCTGAGGACTACCTTGTGGAGGAGTACCTCGAGTGAGATTGGTGGAAGCAAATCTTGTGGGCGTGATATGCTTGTTTCAATAGGAATACTAGTGTCAATGAATAATGCAAGAATCTGAAAGGTCTAAATCTGGGACAAAAAAGGTGTTTCAAAGATAAGAATAAAATAAGAGAAGTTAATGACTGAAAGGAAAGATATTTGTAGCTGACTGTTGCACTAATCAAGTCCTCTGGAAAAATGTTATAATTAATCAATAATATTTCAAATTGATTCATAAAATAGTGGTGCAGAAAAGCAATGTATAAAGCTTTTAAAGCAGAAGATTATTAATTAGCTGAACCAGTTAAGCTCATAAACCAATTACGTAATAAACTAATTATGGGGAATTTAAAATGCTGACAATTAATAATGGAGCCATAAATGCAAAGAAAGAGTTAAGTGACAAATTCCAGTAAAATATTACATAATGCTTGACTTAATTGTTATCATCTCAGGATCTGGCATGGCTTGCAGAATGACAATTGATACCATTAGAAAAATAAGCAAGTTATTCATGTGAATGCAATAGTATAATAGTTAAACATGAGAAATTATTCCAAATCTACATGAGCTGAGTTTGGCTTTTAAGATCTGAAGGGTTGAATGCACAAAATTTTGTCCCATTTGGACTGATAATATCACTTCATTTAGTATAATTTTATTTTTCCTTATATATCTTACCTACATTCAGTATCTCTGGTAAAGGAAATGTAAATATGTTTCTGAATGCCAGAAGTGTAGCTTTTGGCTTTACAACTAATAAATTTTCTTTATTCAAAAAATCTGGAAATTATATGACAAACACCCTACCTGTAAATATCTTGACTGTACTTGGAAACGATTAACATAAATGTCTGCATAAATGTTGACACATTTCTGCTCTTTACCTTCATTTTCCCTTCCATTTTTCCTATGGATGCTCTTCATGCTGATTAAAATTTTATTGTAAGCAGATACCTTCTGTAGTAAAAGGGAAATTTTGGAAAACTAAAGATATAGGAAGCTTACTCAGAAAGCAATGTTAGAATAAGAAATTAATGAATTTTCTAAAACGGAAGACGCTTCTCTTAAGTCTTGCCCTTGAGATCTTTCTCCACCTTATCAGTCTTCCCCTGGACACACTCTAATAGTTTGATGTCCTTCTTATATTGATGTACCAAAAACTGTAGACATCCTGCAAGGATTTGGGAGCAGGTTTAAGGTATGGCTGCAATTCCTTGGATCACAAACAGACCTTGCTGAATGGTGAAGATGCTTCCTAGTCTTCCATCCCCACCCTAAACCCAGAACTACTGTTGCTGTAGGGCTTTCTTGCATGTTGCTGAAATCAGTGTCTTCAGAAAAATGCATTGTACTACATCAATTGTCTTCCACAGGAACTTTGGAAAGATGCCCAGAGATAGAACCTGCTTATGAGCTAGGAAATACGAATTAACTTCCTAAATAAAACTTTTTCTAGCATTAGTCAGGCTGTCCAGAGGTGCTCAATATATGCTGTTTCCAATATTTCCCTTATGAGTACAAAATACTGTATAGGTTAAGACAAGTGGTTTTCAAAATAGTAAGCAGTGACCAGTATGTGAAACCTGTGGTTGTCACTTGATTAATTCTTTTATTCATGTGGCTGTTCAGTGCACTCAATTGACTTCAGCCACTCACACCATGGTTTCACAGAATTATTGACTGTTGAATGATTACAAATGTTATTGGTCTGAGCACTTAAAACTCAATAAAATTGAAATGGACTTCTCACATTTTAGAGATGAGGCTATGGAAAAGGAGAACTTTCTCTTTCTGGGTTTCTCATTTTTCTTTTTTTCTCTCAAACTGATGTGTTATCATTTCTCTTCCAACCTAAACCAAGGAGCAAGTGTAATCCTAAGAGAATCTTCTTGACCTATTTTGGGAGGAACTACCGATATGGGAGTACAAACTATATGCAAGAATTTCATTTTGCAATTCAGAATGAAATTATCGTACTTGGAATGAATTAAACTTTGAAAAAAAACAGGTGGACTGTTACTGCTATCAATTTTTGTGTAATCAAAACACAGCATTCAGTCTTTGAAACCCTATGTAATCAGAATCTTTCTTTCTAAATCTCTATTACTGAACCTCTCAGGAGGCAGATGAGTCCTTAGGCTACTATCTAAATGAAAAGCAGTGAGCTTGAAAAAAATTAGGCACAGAGGACTGGGAGAAAAGCATGCTTTCTAGTCTACTGCTCTCAGAAATTGCTGTTGTGATCTTCTCTATAGTACAGAGCGTGTTCAAAGTAAATTGCCTTTTAAGAATTGTCCATTTTACCTTACAAGGAGAAGTAAGGTCTCCCAGGTAATACAGTAGAGAAGGAAGCAGTGACAAGTGTGTTAGTGCGGTACAATTTCTAAATAAATTCTGTTGAGCTTTCCCTAAAATCCTCTAACTTTGACTTTCATACAATCATAGAAGGGTTTGAGTTGGAAGTGACCTTAAAAATCAGCTCATTCTGACCTCTACCATGGGCAGGGACATCTTTCATTAGACCAGGTTACTCAGATCCCCATCCAACCATGGCCAGCAGCATGGCACCTGCTGATCTTGAACACTGTCAGAAACAGTACCTCTAATCTCTGGTGACTTGTTTCTTCCTGCACAAGCCTCTACCTCACTTCTTTCTTAAAGAATTTCTTTCTGTATTCTGTCCTTTGAAACACAGAAATCTGTCTCTTGAGAATAAAAAATAATATTTTTCTTGCCATTCTCAATATATTTTTCTGAAGTTATTTGCTCTTTCTAAAAGTAGTCAGGATAAATAATTTAAATTTATGTTTACTTTTATATATCTTTCACATTTTATACACAAATGAGGAATTGCCTACTTCATGGCCACCTGTTCTTTATTCTATCCTAGCACCTGCTCTTACAGTATTTGTTATGTGAGTTTTGGTTATGACTGGCATTTGGACCTCATTCTAAAATGAAATGTGGAAATACCAAGCTTACTGTCTCTCAGTATTAAATTTTAAAAAGTGATGGATTAACTCTAGTCTGCTAAAACTTTAGGTAGGAACCTGTTTTGGCAAGCAGAGAATACAAAAATACATGCTTGTATGAAATTGTTCACGTAATCAGTCTATTTTTCCCTTCTCCTTTCTTTGTAACTACAGGTATGATCATGTCTTTTACTCTCCAGATGTTTCAAAAAATTCTTTGCTTAAAGCTGTATATTGTAAATGCCAGCCTATTTTTTGCCAGTATAGAATTTATATTTACAATGTCTACTTTGCTAATTCTTCTACTACAAAAAGCCTATCTGTAGGCAACCTTCTGAGCCTTTTTTTTTCTAGTGGTGAATAAGCAGTCATTGAAAATATGTACTTTATACTCTCAAATCTCCTGATCTGATTGTAACGATTGAAGGAGATATGCCATGAAGGTTTCATAGTGTCAGCTTGGTAGTGAAGCCACCCTCACATTAGGACTGGGGTTGTCTTGAAATAGCCCTAAAACATTTACAGGTCTGAAATTTTATGGAAAGGAAAAGAAATTATAGGTCTCCTTGGTCCTTGAGAGGGGCACAGACCTGCTCTGATTTTCAGTTGTAGAGACCTTGAAGGGCAACAAAGGTCTACCAGTGTCTGGTACAGAATTAAACCATCTGGTATGACATGGTGAGGTCCATTACTGCACCAGTATCAAAACAGTGGGAATACACTGTGTTCACTATAGAAATAAAATGTGCACTCAAGGATGGAATCACAGCTACTCATGTCTATTCATATATGTACCATGTGGCTGAAGCTGATGACAGCCTAACCAGTGTGGCAAATGGGAACAAAAAAAAAGAATAGCAAAAAAGATTTGAAACGTGAAGGACTATTGCAAAGCGCCCTTCTAATGACTCCACTGCACAGTATTCTGTGTGGCTGACTTCTTTTCAATCAGTTGAAACACTGTGGGTAGCAGGTACATTTTTTGAGTACTATCATGATGATGAAGTAACAGAATAAGATGGAGTTAA
Organism: Pyrgilauda ruficollis; assembly: GCF_017590135.1. Taxonomy (NCBI): domain Eukaryota; kingdom Metazoa; phylum Chordata; class Aves; order Passeriformes; family Passeridae; genus Pyrgilauda; species Pyrgilauda ruficollis. The sequence goes on from NW_024525156.1 coordinate 9,376,100, forward strand.
TATTGCCTAAATGTGCAAGAGTTAGTATTTACTTATAAAAATCAGTGGACTGTAGAGTGCTATATGTATTTTACTATAAATATAGATGAATATAAAATGTGCAGCTTTTCTTTCAGGCCTCTGTTGTTCTACTAGTCCTATAAATATTTATAGTAAGCATAACATCAAAGCAAATTACAAAATATATGAGAAAATATGGAAAAACTCCAACCCATTCACCTTTTAGTAAGACAAATCCTGCAAATCCTCTTAATGACCTGCAGTAATTCAGGGACTTGTTATTGCAAGAAGCATGCAATAACAGCAGGGCCTTGTAATTTTCTTATTGAAAATAATTCCAGATTTCATAGAAGATGAGATTATCTATCACGCTGTCTAATTGTATCTTGAAAACCTTCAGCTATGGGGGCTCTACCATACCTCTGAGGAGGTTGTTTCTGTAAATGATTATTCTTTCTGTAAAAATTTCTTTCTTATGTTGAGATGAAACTTTTCCTGGTTTGTACCAGGAAACTTTTCCTGGTTTGTCTTCTTCATGTGGCTCCCAGCAAAGAGGAGGCCTCTATCCTCTTTGTAGGTGCCCTTTAAATACCTGAATACCATGAAAAACACCCCCAAGGCTTTCCTTCTTCAAGGAGATAAGACCTAACTCCTTCACTCTTTCCTCACAAAGGTGTCGTCTAGCCCATTGCTCATCTTGGTGGCCCTCCTTTGGACTGTCTGTAGTATGTCCAAATCATTCTTTAAAATGAAATATAATGGGACATAATACTCCAAATGCAGCCTGAAAAGCACTGTGTAGATTGAGATGACTTTCATGTCTATCAGTGCTAGCAATGCCCCTGAGAATGCAGCCCAGGATCCAATTTGCCTTTGTTGCTGCAGCAGAACTGTGCTGACTTATGAGCAATTTTTTGTCTACCAAGACCCCCAGGTGCCGTACAGCAAGGCTTCTCCCCAGCCACAAGACCCCAGACTGCACTGGGGTCTTCTGTTCTTCTGTTCTGACCCAGCTGCAGAAGTTCATGGTCACCCTCTTCCAGTCATCAAGGACATACCCTGGACTTCAACACTGTTCAAATATTACAGTCAGTGGGTCTGCAACAGTGTCAGCCACTTCTCCTAACTCACTGGGGTGCATTCCCTCTGGACCCATAGATTTATGCAGGCTAAAACCTTGCAAGAAGCTGAAGACCACCCCTTCTTCTACTACTGGTGGGTTGACATGTGGTGCATGACCTACTTGATCTTGTGGACTCCATTTATGCCACTAAAGACAGAATAAAAGAAAACACCAGAAACCTCTGCCTTGTCACCTTATTAATAACTAGGTTCTCTGCCTTGTTTAGTAGCAGGTGTATGTCTTCCCTGTGCTTCTGCTTACTGCTTTTATTTTCCTTAACAACTTTGACCAGTTTTAGTTCAACTTCAGGTTTATAAGCCACTTTTTGAGAGCTACCATGCAGTTTTGTTTGTGCGTTAAGCAATGGATAGCATTTACATTCCTAGATAATCAGTGACTTACTACAGAGCTAAATTATTTAATGCTGAACAATTCCCTGAATGCTTTAAGCATCAAATTGAATCTTTTTATACTAAATTGGAACCAACTCACAACTGTTTGAAATATTTTTCAAAAACTGTCTAAAGATCTGACATCAAAAATGTCACAGCAAATGAAACGGAATTTCAGAAGAATACTGTCATTATGGAAAGCAAAATAAAGTTTTCTTTGGGGATATATTTCAGATTTAATATTTTTTCAACTGACCTGCATTGGTCTTTATTTGAATTTTTTGCTTGTTTATGCTTGGCAGTCTCAGTTCCCACTAGAGGGGAAAATAAACAAAAAGAGAGCCTGCTTCATCTAGCTCAGCCTGTGAAATGAATTAATTGGATAAGTAATCACAGATGTAATACACTTCTGGAAAAAATAGGTGAATGTCTACTCATTACTAATATCAAGTAATGAAAAAACAAACTACCTGCAGTCCATCAAACCTTGAGGAATGTTATTGATAAGAAAAACCTAAAATTAATTTCCCTCATGCCTCCTATTTTCCCTTGTGTCTATTAAAAATCCACAGTGGGTCACACTGGCTGTGGCACTGTCACACAGTGCAGTTGGCTGCAGTACAGTTCCTGCAGCTCACAGTGTCACACCTCCCAAGCCTCCAAACTTGTTTCCTTGGTTGCACATCTCGTCTTCATAGAGAAGGCTTCAGAAACTTCTTCATAAAACATAGTCCTTCAGACTTTTTAATTTTTTTTTTTTTTTGGTTCATTAGTGAAGTCAGCTGTATATATTACTCACATTTCAGCTTCCCTATCTTCTTTTCTGTTCCTTTTTCCTGCTGAAATTGGATTTCTTTTGGAATGTATGTGGGGAAAATTTGTCTCCCACTGATCTTATTTGTACTCTATTCCCCCCTTTATGTCTGTACTATCTAATGTCATAATGAGTAAAGTGTAAAAGAAAAATTCTTTAAAGAAATTCAGTCTTGATGTTTATATGAAGTTTTACACCAGTTTTCCAGGTGGTCATTCAGACCACAGAAGTAAGATAATTGCCTACACTTCAGAGTTTTGTAACACTCATAAGACCAAAATATGTAATACTACTATTTATAGCCAAAGAGGATCAAATCTTTTTTATATAGATAAAACTAACTTTAATATGCTCCAATGAGAGGAAGCCTGTGAGAAAAGACTGTAATTTGTGACACAAAGACTCCTGTTGGGTGACACGTCCGTTAACATGAAGTCACTTCATACTTCAAACAGCAGGACAGAATCATACATTCCAATGAGATGTTTGAAAGTGCATTGAAACCTGATCTTGACTCAGTGATTCCTACCTACACATGAATGTACAGAAACTGGGGTTCAAGGTAGCAAAAGAAAAGTAAAAAATAATTTCAAAGCAGCATAACAGTTTGTTTACCCTAGTTTCATTGAATGTGCTCCAAATGTTCAAGATTGTGTTCATGTTTTACTTCTTAGAATAGTGTTACTTTATTATTTGGGAAAGGAATTCCATCCACACATTCCTATTAGAGCTTCTCAATTCTTGTGTTAAAAGAATTTTGGTTATCTATCATCAATAGAAAACACTTGAAATTCATTTCTGTAAACATTTTCAAAGCTATTACATTCTTTAATTTTATTTGCATATGTCATGGTTTGACCCGGAAGTGAGGTTTTGGGAAGTTATGGGAAGCCCATGCAGCCTGAGAGAGGGAAAGCCGGAGCCACTTGCCAGATGCAAGGGTGGAGGAGTTCCTGAGATGGTTTAGGCAGCCCCCCGGAAAGACAGATAAAGCGGTCGCTTGGAATGATTTCAGGATATAATTGTTTTTTGGTGAAGGCTGTACTAGACAAGTCTTTGCAGTTTTTTAAGTTTAAAGGTCAATAAACACTCAACAATTGATCAAAAGGAAGGATCAGTGTTGAGTTCTTCAGCAAAACCAATGTATCACTCACAACATGAAAGGGAGGGGGGAGAAGCCTGCCAGGACCAGCTGGCCTGCTTTGGTTGTAAATTGCAGATCCATTTGCTTAGATCACCTTTGGTAAGACTATTTCAAAACAGTCCTGGTGTCTCATGGTTTTTTTTCATGATTCAAAATATAGTTTCCATGATTTAAACACAGTTCATAAAATATTACTTCTGCAGTCCTGACACATAGCATGGAGGCAGAAAAGAGAGAGAGAGGCAATCTTTTGTTATCACTGCAAACAACATGTATTATCACATAAAGTTATGTGGTTCAAACACTGATTAAAACTCTTGATGTATTTCATTGTGACCATCTACAATGCTCTGTAGTTTGAAGCCTGCCTTACCAATGTTATTTAGAATATGAACTACCAGAATCTACTCCGTCACCCTCGCCTCCCACCGAATTGTGTGTACCACTTTACTCCTTCTTTTTGATGCATTTGAGGGTTGAAAAATTAATAGAATCATGGACTATTCTGAGTTGGAAGGGTTCCACAAGGATGGGTAGGACCCACAGTCCAACTCCTGGCCCTGCACACCACAGCCCCATATATCCCACCACGTGCATGAGAGCATTGCCCAAATGCTTCTTGAGCTCAGTTGGACTTGGTGCTGTGACCACTTCCCTGGCGAGCTGTTCCAGTGCCCAAACACCCTCTGGGTGAAGAATCTTTTCCTAATATCCAACCTAAATCTCCCCTGACACAACACCAGGCTTGGATCCTGTCACTGGTCACCACAGAGAAGAGATCAGTGTCTGTCCCTCCTCTTCCACTCATGAAGAAGTTGTAACTACAGCGAGGTCTCCCCTCAGTCTTCTCTTTTGTAGGCTGAACAAACCAAATTACCTCAGCTGCTCCTCCTACATCTTCCCCTCTAGACCCTTCACCATCTTTTAGCTCTGCTTTGCATGCTCTCTAATAACTTTATATTTTTTTTATACTTTTAAATCTTTCTTACATTGTGGCATCCAACACTGTCCCCAGCACTGGAGGTGAGGCCGACCCAGCGCAGAGCAGAGCGGGACAATCCCCTCCCTTGCCCAGATGCAATGCTGTGCCTGATGCCCCCAGGACAGAGTTGGCTGCCAGGGCACAATGACTCACATTCAACTTGCCATCGACCAGGACCACCAGGTCACTTTCCACGGCACTGCTTTCCAAGGTCATTCCTCAGGCTGCGTGTAGATATTACTAGTAGACAGCTAGCACTGTTGACAGTACTGAGCTAACAGTGTCTGGCAGAAGTAGCAAATAAAGTGAGTTGGTTGTTTTGGTGTGGTTTATTTTTAATCAAGAATATCTGTTACTTTTATATGGTTTGTATTCAGGTTTGGAAGCCAACAATACCTCTTTTTATGTTTTTAGGTAATTCAAATTGCCAAGATGACTTTGGAAGGAAAAAGCACTTTGTAAATCTTAAATGTTCAATAGCCCAAAGTTAAGGAATTATTTCAGTCTAAACCAAGCAATTAATTTCAGTATTTGAAATTTCCTTTATGAAAAGTTATTTTTATCAAAAACATATTTTTTCAACACCTTTCTGTCTGATGACATAGTTTTGAAAACTTACCTAGTTTTGAAAATATGGGCTGCTCAGATCTAGACTCTGATTCTAATATAATTAAATCCTTGTTCTTTCTGTTTACAAAAACTTGCTGTGAGGTGTACTTTGTTTACATTTCAAAATTAAAATTCTTTCTCAGACAAACTGGAGAGCCTAGAAGAGTTAGCAGTTTTGCATGTTCCTCAGTCTGGCTTTTCCATTTTGTAGATCTTATGAAATGACCAGGAAACTCAGTTAAAAAGTTTAGAAACATCAGTAAAGAACTGATAATTGTAGAATAAGATCTGTTAACCATTTTCCTAAAATATTTATGTTCACAACAGCAGTAAGAACCTTGTTTTTATAGCAATCATTTTTAAGGAAAATCAAATCCAATTTCAATTACTGAATCAGATGAGAATTAAAGGTTTTTAAAGTATTTTCTTTTCTTTGTTACCTCCTTAAAATAGAGGAAATCTCCTTTTGAGGCTCTACCACCAGATATCCAAGGGTTTTCTGCTTTAGAAGTAGTTTTGCACTTAGTCCTTTGCTAGCTGCTGATGTTCTATATGAACAGGAAACACTTTGAATGTGAATATGGGATTTCTATCTTTGTTGAGATATACAGTTAGATAAATCAACTATAAGTGCAAAAATTGATATGTGGATTTTTATGTAGTTATGTAAATACTGCAACTTAAAATGTTTTCTTTTGTCTATGTAATTGAACTTTCTTGGCTTATTCTGCACGATAACCTTTCAGTGAAAAGTCAAAGGTAGATCTGACCTGTTTGAAAGGGCATACAGCAACTATGTTCCTGATGCTTAATACGAAACAAAACATTTTGAAAAAGAAATGTGAAATAATGGTTTGCTAAAGCAGGCACAGCTGATTCTGGATCATTTTAACCAGTCATATTTTTAAATAACTGATCACAGAAGACAAGGTAGAGCCCCTATTTACTGGTGGGATTAGGGTGTGCATTGACAGAGATGTTTTGTCTTGCAAAAGAGCTGAAGATACAGAGGGTGGAATGCCAAGTGGCACAGAAATTAGTTTGGATTGCTAGATAGCAGGTAATAGAACAGAGTTGTCATCTGATATCTCATTATTATCAACTTCAAGCAAAACTTTTCTTAGCCACTCCTGTGTTGGTCTGGTGGCTCAACCGAGGGAAGTTAACTCCTGATGTATGAAATTGTAGATAGCAGCAGCACTGTTCTGCTGTAAGGGCAGGCTTACTCTGCTTTGCTTTGTCTACATACATGGCTTTGTTAATACTGTATAATAAGTTAGCAGGAAAGGAGCTGGTCAATAAAGATCGTTGTTATAACTCATGGATTTTTTTTTCACAGTCATAATACTATATATATAATTTTCAATGTCTGTGAAGAACTGGTGTCTTAGTCCTCATATCATCTGCTAAGAGATGAAAATAAAGGTAAGCATATGTAGAAATACACACATTAACATTTCAGAATCAGTTATATGAGAATTACTCTGCTCAGTATATATATATATGTTGTATTCTGTTTGTTATGTTATGTGCCGATTTGGTTTGTTCCTTGTACCCCTTTAAGTTGTAATGGTTGGAGACCACCTTTCCTCTCTGTATCCGCCCCACTTTAAAAACCCAGGTCGGAGCCCAGTTGGTTTATCGCCAGCTGGTAGCTCCCCTGGACGTTAAACCCGAATTACACTACCTGTGGAGTCCGTCTCTTCTTTGCCTCCTGTGGGTTAGCAGCCCTAGCTAATTACACTACCTCTGGAGTCCGTCTCTTCATTTGCCTCCTGTGGGTTAGCAGCCCTAGCTCTCTCTTAGCCGCGGATCCTCGTCCCTCAAGGCGAAAGCCTTAGGTGCTCCCCTGACCGAGCCCCGGATTGGGAGAGTGCCCCCGTGCTGCCGGCGGTGCTGGCCGCAGCTAGCCGGGACACACCTTAAGGTCAGCCGCCGCCGCTGCAGATACATAAAGCAAGCAGAGTAATTCTGAACACAACTGTGTCTTCTTATTTGAAAGTAATTTTTAAAAGTCGAAAAATCTGACAAGTGTACCTTAGTCTAAGCAAGCCAATTGATCTTTCCTATTACTTTAAATGTCACACCCAAATGTTCTATTTCTGAACCTAGCAGGGCTTAATTTCTTCCTTTTAATGAATGATTAAATTGTCAAGATTTCAAATAGGGCATTCAGAGTGAGAGTGGCAACAAACTGAATGGTTTAATTTGAGATCACTTAGCTTATTAGAGAATGCTTATTTTCTAATAGTTCAAAGTAGTTCAATAGTTCACAGTCCAGTCTATTGCTACTAGCCATCAGGCATTTGTTTCTGATAAACATTTTACATATGAGAATTTGGACTAGCAGGGAGGGTTATACTTCATAGTATTTGCTATGAGATGTTGCTAACAGAAATAATGTAGAACAACTACACGTTGATCCTCAATAATTTGTTTAAAAAGACCAATGTTCCCTCTTCCTTGTAAATCTATACACATTCTTAGGTCCTCTGTATGTGTATGTGTTTAGATGAAGCATTCATTAACTAATACTGAGCATTAGTTTGCATGATCTTTGTTTCAGAAGATTAATCATGCTTTTCTACATCCTGAATTCCTAGCCTTGATTCAGTCACAGTGGAAAATATTGGAGATATCTTTGCAGGCTGTAATTATACATCTCCTGTCCTACCTTCAACATTTCTTTGCACACCCCTTCTTTTCTGCACACAAAGTGGTTGTAGTGAAGACTAAAGACAAAGGACACCACATTCCCTCCTCCCTGAGTGAGAATGATGTGTCAATAGGTGTAAAGCACAGTTAGTGAGCCTCAGCAGAAAATAAAATTGTTCCTTCAGACCTTAGATCTTTGAAAAAGAGAGAAAAAGCTGGAAGCATCCCCTTCAGCTTTTATGCTATGCACGCTAGTTGATTGTAAGAATGATGGTACTATTCCAGAAATTCTGGAATCTCATCTAAGAGCAAAGTTCTGGCTCTTGCTACAACCTGCTACTTGGGAAAATGAATATCACAAAATTAGTTGATTGGGTAGTGGAAAGAAATAGAAAAGTGGTTTTCTTCAGGAGAAAATCCTAACCTAGATCTGTACTAGTGAAAAAGATAACTAGGTATATGACCTAGAAAATGTCATATTTCTTCTTTCCAAAAACTGTGGAAGATGAGAAAAGAAAGTATGAACAGGAAATAATCCTGGCCTCCCAAATTTCAGAGGAATGAAAGATGATACAAAGAAATAAAAGTAGATACCTTGTGACTTAATCAAAATATCTGTTCAGTCTATGCTAGGCAGGCTAAGGAGTAGCTATGGGACGCTCTGAGAAAGCCCTACTTCTAGTATGGCTTTAAAAAAGAGATAAAATAAATACTACAAACATTCAAGTCATGTTCAGAGATGTTCAATAAGGTGTCTCATTTAAGTATGTTATAACAGTGGTAAATTTCACATTGACACAAAAAAAGGTAATTTTACGCACTGAAAACCATCATCACCAAGATTTTGTGTTGAAAGCAACAAAATATCATATAACAATATATTGAAGAATTTTAAAATCTATCTAAGAGTTTGAGTCCAACTTCATATTTGCTCCACTCTCTCTTGGGATAAAGATCGAATTTAATGATTTCACCAATATATGCAATCTCCATATCAACTCCCTAATATGACATGACAGGACACCGGAAACATTCCTTGGAGAGAAATGCTAGAGAGTATTAAAGGATTTAAAAAATAAAATGATTGACTCAAGTTGACAGACCAGTTATTTTTAAAACAGCTTCAGATAAATTTTAAAATGCAAGTGATGCCCTTGCTGCCAAAATCTGCCCTGTGTTAGTTATTTCAGGAATACAAGTTGTTTGGTTTCTTTTCTTTATCAAGGAAAAGAATATCTATATTGTATCTTATCTATATTGTATTCTTAAATTTTCCATTTTGTTTAATAAAACTCAGCTTGATATATATCTGACCCCACTTGAGTCAGTGTCTTCAAGGAATAATCTAGACTTAAGAATTATGTAATTTTTTGTTGAGGTTCAAATTTACAGACAGAGATTTCTATATGGGTTATTGTACACTTTTTTTTTTTTTAAGTCTGTGTTTGTTTGGTTGGTTTTGATGCCTTGGACTGGCTACCCATAACAGAGACTAGACAGAGTTAGAGAATAAAGTAGGTATTATTAAAAGCCTTTAACAGATTTAAATTGCCTTTAATTGGGCAATGCAGGAGACTTGCAGAGGCTACACCCAAGATGGACCACAGCCACGAGTTTTTCAGACAGTTATGAGTTTGGTCTATTTGCATATCAGGGGTTAATTTTCCTATTACAGCTCCAGGTAATGAAGTCACATTCCCCCAATTTGTGCCTCCCCAATTCACATCTGTTTATACTTTTTGGGGTCTGAGGCTGTGATGTTGACCTTGGTTCTCAGGCTTGGAAGGATTGTTTCATCTGACCAAAATGTGAACAGAGCTTACTATCACTCTATAAGACGTTCAGACTTATACACTACTCCAGTACAAGATCTGAAAAATATAAAAGCTAAAACTTAGGGCATCAGTTTTGCTGGTGTGATTGTTTTTTGATGGTGTTGGGTTGTTGTGTTTTTTTCCCCAGAAACCCAAGAGACGGAATTAATGGAAAAATCCTGCTTATAAAAAAAAATTATGAAATAAAGTCACTGTTGTGGTTGCTGCAGATGATTTCATTGAAAAATGTGTCTAATTTGGTAGGCCAAACTATGAAGGGATAAAAGTTAATTTGTTGGTGATATTATTTATGGCAAATAATTTGCCCATCATTTAATGCTTTTTAATCATTACCCTGCCTTAACATAGGCAATTATGTGCCTCTCAAATTTTGTCTTTTCCCTTTATTGTTTAACATTTTCCTGCAGTTGTAAATGGCCCATGTGTTCTAACAACTGCCAAAACCTCTTTTTTAATTTTTGTATAGTACATTGTAAGATGAATTCCTTGTTCACATCTGTTTTCTCTTCTTACTACAAATCTACAAATAGTAGGGAAAAAAAAGAAGGTGTTTCAGATAACTGTCTTTCCAAAAAAATGGCAGATCAGTAACTGGATACTTTCAGTTGTCTGAAATACAAATTTTTTTCTGTTATTTTTCTATGCAAGATATTACTGTAAAATATCTAAAGGGATTGTAGAAGAGAAATGTGTCCAAGAAAAAAAAAAAATAAACACAGCCTTTTTCTAGATGTCTGTGTTATGAACTCCTTGCAATGTCCTGGCCACTTTCTTTCCTGCTGCCATTTTTTAGACTTCTGATTTTACTAAGTCTTGTGTTTGCAGCGTTTGTTGCCATATGAGGGTCATTCTAGCAAAGGGGAGCTGAGTGGGAATGGAGACTAAGAAGGTCTCCTTTTGCCAAACTACATGTGGCATTTTGATTGCCTGCAGACATCAAAGGAGCAAGGAATGACACTGATGGCTTTAGCAGGCAGCTGGGTGCAGCTGGGCACATCTCTCCTGGCTTTGCCCTTCTGATCAAGGATTTTGCTAGGCTGCTACTACTCTGAAAAGGTTTCTGTTTCTGCTGCTCCCCTTCTTTTCTCACTAAGTACCTTTGCCAGCACTGTGGGTATCCCTCCCTTCACCATTTTTAGCTTAGAAGCTGCAGGAACAATGTTATCTGAAGGCTTCGCAGCAGCACAGGCTGTTTGGAAATTACACCTGTTTTTACCTGGCATCATATAATAGCTCCAGGGCATTTGAAGTAAACCTAAATGGAAGTCTAGTTTTCCTTCCCTTTTGTAGTTCAGACTTCCAGTTTTCAGTCATTTAGAGTAAGATCTGACCCACTGAATAATTATTGAAATTTTCAGATGTACAAATATTGTGTCGGACTATTTATTTGTGCCATGAGTCTGACCCATACTAAAATACAGACATGCTTATGCATAGCTGGAAATCAGGGCAATTGGCTGAATAAACATGAAGGCCTGAATGTGACCTCAAAAAACTCCCTTTTCTTCTTTTTGAGTCATGCTATAGCTTTCACTGTATTTCTGCTGGCTAAAAGAAGGAAGATGCATTTCAGTCACCATTTTGAAAGGTGGACTCAACTGAATGAGCAGAAATGGGGTACACATCCTGCACCAATACACCAATACTGTGCAAGGCTGTGTAATGAAAATGAAAAATCCAAGGTAGCTTCTATGGTTGCAGTGTTGCTATAGTTACTTGCAGTTTGCCATGCTATATGTAAGTCAGGGAAAAAAAAAAAAAGTATCTTAAAATTTAAGATGCTTTTCATGATGATGTGTGTCCTAAAGTTATTAAAACCATCTATCTTAGTATCAAACCAATGCTCATATATTTGCTGTGGAAAACAGCAAGCTCAGTGTCTAATGTACTTGCAGCCCACAGCATTGCAGACTAAGCTGCCTATGTTTGGTTTTGTTTGGTGGCTGTTTTGGCAGGTTTTTGGGGTTTTTTTTCCCAAGAAGGTATAAAATGCCTTGCTAGTATAAAATTAGCAGATGTTCATCTACGCATTTTGGCATAGCAGACAGGACAGTAAAGTTCTGTGTTCCAGCAGTATTCTTTCTTATAGTGGTCTATTCTGGCTTAGTTTTGGACAATGGTTCAGAGCAATATTGGAGGTCTTATTTCAGTGTGACTGGATTTGTATGTCTTGTATGGAAAAAGTTGTGTTGTTCTGCCTCCCAGTAGAGAGTCCTAATTATTTTATTCTACATAAAGAGCAGAAACAGAGTCAAGGTAATGAATCATTTGGCATCTTAAACTACTGCCTGCCACGATTCATTATCTTAGTAATGACCCTAGATTCCTCTTGCCTCTGACATACACTTTTTGGTCATCATAAGCTACCAAAGCTGGTATATTAGGTCCTTTGGCAGGTACTGCTTTCTCTTACCCCTGTCTCTGTCACACACCAAACTAGTTCTTCAAAGATCTTCAAATAACTAGTGACACAGCTTTTTATAGTAGAGCTGTATATTCTTTTTCATGCTAAAAATCTTTCTTCAGAAGTAGCATATTAATGATTAAGTTCTTCCCTTACCTGAAATCCTTGTGAAACCTTGCTTAAATCCTACTGAGCTCTAGTTATCACTGTAGCTCTCAGTGTTTTGGGATATTTTATATGATAATCTTGCATTTAAAAAAGAAGTGTGGAATGGGAAGGAAAATTTCATTTGGAGTCTAGTTGGAATTTGTTTTTTTGTCAGCCATTCTGAAAGATGAGCTGTTTCCAGCTTTAGTTGCTGAAGTTGAAAATTGCTGTGGAGATAATAAAGACGCCACTTTTTTTTTTTCTTTTCTTTTTTTCCCCCCCAATATTTAATATTCATCAGTTAGGGAATCTGTTTTTTTAATTAAAACTTGTTTTCTGGGGACTCTTTTTGAAGCTCAGTCTGCTATAGCAGTTACTGCAGAACTCGAGTGTCTAGAAAACACTGAATCAGCATGCAAATCTATCATTCTGCTGAAAAATAATAAAGGAACTGAAGAACCCTTTGAAACAGTGCTATTATTCACCAAAGCAAGATTTTTTTGTGCCAATACCTTTCCTATAATAATTTCTTCTCATCATTCTGGGAACAACCATTATTATTTGCCAGTTCTTATCTTGCTTTTTAACTGCCCTAATCTTAAATGGAATATAGTCATATGCTTGTCTGACCCATCTTCCTCTTCCAGTTCGAAAAAGTTATATATAATTTATGACTCACTAAATATGTTAAATCTTGTGTTTTTAAAATATATTCATGATTACTGCATTGGGCACATGTCTGGATAAAAACACTTTTGATAGGAACAACACCATCTCATGAAAAAAATTATTTGAGCTCACTCAATTAGAAACTTATAAATATGGAATGTGTCCAATTTTAATATGAAATAATTAGCTGGGGGGGAGGGCGGAGGTAAAATAGTACTCACAGTAACTATTAGCCATTATGGGTTTGTTTAGCATTCTATCTATCTAGAAGAACTTGAACACTGAGAACACTAAAAGTGATAACTATTCCATGTTTGACTTTTGAAGCTGACTTTACAGACTTATGATGTGTTGTTTCATCAAATATAAAACTATTGAAGAGTTCTACATGTTTACACTGTTCCTCCTAAGTTATGAATGCAGGTAATTTGTTACTGGCTTGTGCTTAAACCACATGCTCTGAGAACTGCTACATCTGTTCCCACTCCATGAAACTCTAATGAAAAAGGAGTGTGGAGAGATACGAGTGACAAGGGATTATAAACGTTAGAGACTTAATTAAACGAGAAAAGCTTCCGCAAGGTTCAGGCTGGTAAACTTACATCTTTCTTTGCTGAAGTAAGATAGGGAAAATTACTTTGGTTACCTAGCAACTACATTGCACAAGCTAACTCAGTGGAGAATCTATGGGTTTGATAAGTAAATTTAAAATGGACATTTTGTGTGAAGAGAATAAAAATTCTTCAGAACTTTTAATCAACCAAAAATTAATTGCATGGTACTACAAATTAAAATGGCAATGGATCTGGGACTATTTTGTTGGAAATTATAGACAGTCAATATTTTTTAACATCTTGGTAGATATGGTGAGTTGGCTTGCACTAACAGAGTACTAAGCACATTCAAAGCACACAGTATTTGTCTGTGGAGGAAAAGCAAAGACTGAGAATCATGGTGAGAAAAAAGATTCTTTTGGAAGATCTTGTTTGCATCTTCTAGTGTATAAGTGCATTTTGTACACTCATGGCATGTTAGTTTAGCAGCTTTTTGGAAATTTAGTCTTAAATAGAGAAAGAAGAGGAAAATGTTAGAGAATTAACATTTTCAAATATCAGCTTCAGAGAACTATATTGCAGCAGGCAATTCTGTTAATTGTTGAGCACACACTTGCAGCAGAACTTGCTACTTGCCTGAGCATCAGAGTGCTTCCCTACATCCTTGAGAAGGAAGCAGTGCAAGCTGCCCCAAAGATTCAAGGTGCTCTTTGCATCAAGCTGTGAGTTAAAGAATGTTGCATTAATATAGTGCTTATAACTGATACTGCATCTGCCACAGGTGTCTCTTTTCCACTTCTTTGCATTCAGAAAACAGAACTTTGTTACCGTAAAAATACTTTTACCAACCAGTGCAAATGAGGAATGCTTCTTAGTTAAGGTCCCTGCAGCACCCAATAACCAGGGTTGCAGGGCTTCTGTGGTCCATGTGTTTCTGTAATGGTAACAGGTGGCAGTGAGCCTGAGCCTGTGGAACCTGTCATTCTGCCTCCCAGACCCAAACTGCTTGTGGGGATAAACTGAAACACTGCTTCAACAGTCTTTATACCACAACTCTTCTAGATCTTCCAGTGAAGACTGATTTTTTCAAAGTTGCTGTACATATACCACTGTTTCATTAAAAAAAAAAAAAAAGCTACTATTGAGTTTATAGGTATTTTTTCACTTCAGAAAAGTTTGACCTGTGGCTTGTAAGCAGGTAAGGCTGGACTCATCCTGTGATGTGGGCAAAAAGCTCATTGTGCTTGTCCTCCTGTCCAGAATAAAGGAACAATCTCATACAACCCTAACACAATAAGAGGATAGCATATTTCTCTGCATGACAACATCTTCTCTATGCTGCATTGCAGCCTTTAGCTTCTTCAACCAGTTCAGAAGTCACAGTTGCTTGTGAAGGACCTATTAGTCCTGAATTCTAGTGTCAGTGTTTGAAGAGGCATGCAGAAATGCATGTATTTATAGAGTGAAGTTCAAAGTCAGACATATAGGGCTACAATTATGATAGGACCAAAGATAACTCCTAGCCATATGAAAGTTTTGATGTAGAGTTTGTTTCTGGAAATTTGTTTCTGTCTTTTTGATCTATTTTTGTTTTGCAATTAAGATTTAATTTTAAAAATAAAAGAATTTTAGAGTTGGATTTTAGAGATTATGTGATCTGACAACAGCCAACACAAAGCAGCTCAGCTAGCCTTCTTTCTATTCAGCACAAAGAGCAATTATTGCAAGACTCTGTCTATATTATACTTTATTTTTAAATTGAGAAATGTTCCCCTTTATTACCTGCTATGATGTCTGGAGCAGCTACAGTGTACTCATAATGGCTTTCATGCTTTAGACAGTGAGTGTCAGTAATGTTAATAGCTAGCTGGATCATGCAATTAAGACAGTTCCTAAAATGCTTTAGGGACCTTTGGGGCAGGTACTTTAAACCTTCCAGTTTATCTTCCATGAGGATTACTAGTCAGAAATAAAACACAAATATTTTTAATTTGCAAGATTTATTTGTTTTCAAAGCATGAGAGACTGTTATTATTTATCTTAAACTAAGCTCCAATTTAAGGTAGCAATCCCTCTGAGAAAACATTATTTTAAATAGATATGCAGTTCACAAGCTGATAAAAAGCAAAACTGACTGCACCCACGTCAAATTTTTCAGAAAATCAAACTAAATGAGCTTTTAATAATTAGATATGTCTGCTCTCATATATTTTAGCAGCTGCTTTAAACAGTGTGATTGATCGCAGAACAGCAGGATACATTAGATTGGAAGGCACCTCTGGATGCCATCAGGTCCTGCTCATCTCTCTTGAGGTGGTGAGAAAAGGGGAAAAGATGCTGCAGCAGCTGGTTCTTTTCAGCCCCTGGGAAGGCCCCAGGCTGGAGCAGGGAAAAATGTGAGGAGCAAGGAGAGGCAGAGAGGAGCTGTAGTGGACTGACTGCAGTCACTCATTCCCCATCCCCCTGTGTAGCTTTGGGTGGGGTTTGGCGTGGGAGGGGAGTTAGATATGGAGTGAAGGTGTGCCTGGGAAGAAGGTTGGGGTGGAGGAAGGTGTCTTAGAGTCTTTTGTCTTTGTTCACCAACCTCCCCGATTTTAATTGGTAACTAATCAAAATAATTTTCCTTAGGTCAAGTCTGGTTTGCCTATGATGAGAATTGATGAGTGATTCCCCTGTCTTTATCCTGACCTCAATAAACTTTTTCTTATTTTCTACCCTGTCCTGTTGAGGAGAGGGGTTGAAAAAGAGAGAGTGAAGGACTGGTAGCCAGCCAAAGTCAACTCACCATCATACTGCAAACAGGACTAATTTAAAAGTCACAGTAGGCTGCTCCTAGCCTTGTTTAGTTAATTTTTATTTTATTTTTTTTGAAATCTTCATGGATGAAGATGCCTCAGCCTCTCTGGGCACCTATTTTAGTATTTATCTTCTCTCCATGCAAATAATAACTTTCTTTCAGCACACTTCAATTTTCAGTCATTTACTCCAACATAATCATTTGATGATACAGGCTGGATTCAAGCAAAATATTCTTATTTTTAATGGCAGTCATGCAGTGAATCTATCAATAATTGCTTTAGATTACATATAACAAACTAGATGCTTTATGCTGTCTATACAACTGTATTTTAAAAGCTCTACTTTTTCTGAGAATGTTATCTTTGGATGGAAATTTGTTCATAAACTGACTTTCCATTCTAAGCAAAATTAAACATTCCATATTTTAAGAGACTGGGTTCCCTGTCTCTTCCTTCTGTTCCTCACCCAGCAATTCCATCTCCAAATGCAGCAGAGGTAGGCTCAATGCCTTTTTAGACTTATTAGAAAACTAGTTTGAAAACCTTTAATTACAAGAACAAGTAAACATAAATGATGAGAACTCCATCTTGGAACTACACCTCTGTGTTTTCAGGGTAAGCATCTGAAAACTGAAGTTCACTAAAGCCAGTACTAAACCTCGAAACTACGTAAAATATATTTGCAATTCTTTCAATGAGCAAGGTGATTATTGAATTGGAAGCTTATACCAAGTTAGGAAATTCTCTGAAAATTTATCCATTACTATTCAAGGGAAGTGGATAATTAATGGTGGCCTGCAGGAACATTTAGACAGCTACAGAAAAAAACTGAAGAATTATGTGTTAAAAAAGGTACTAAACTTAAAATAGACTAGGGCAAGAGGACCTGAATTTTTGCGTATTTCTTGTTCAGATCCATGTCCTACTGCTGAAGTTGTGACTTACTCTCTGGAACATGTGACCCACGAGGAAAGGCTCAGGGAGCTGAGATTATTTAGCCTAGAGAGTAAAAGGGGAGGTGAGCTGCAAAGGCAATGTAATAGGAGCCTTCCAGTCCTTGTGGAGGACTGGAGAAGATGCACTCAGGCTCTTTAGATACGTGCGTGACAGGGCCACATGAGATAATAGACATAAACTGAAAGAGACAGAAGATCCAGTTTAAGGGCTGGGAGGAGTGGGCATGACAAGAAGACAGACAAATGTTGGAATAGGCTTCCCAGAGATGATGCAGAATGTCTGTACTGGAGGTTTTCAAGACCAGACTTTATAAAGCCCTGAGCAACCTGGTCTGACCTCAGAGCTTTAGTTGGATTAGAGACGTCCTGAGGCTTCTCCAGCCTGAATGACTCTGCAATTCTTTATTTATTCTATATTTAGTCTTGCCTAGTTTAAATATAATTGCTTTTTTTAAAAAAGTAAATGTTTATTATGATTTCTGATATTTTTCTTTATATGGGACTTAGTTTTGTGGTAGACTTACTAAGAGGGCTGAGGGGCTGCACAAAAGTACAACTCATTAAAAAATACTACAGTATAGTTTTGCTGACCTAGGCATTCAGACATAGAGTCATGCCATTTAGATGCAGCTAAAGACAGCCAGCATCTTGTACTGCGCTCTTATTCTGCTTTTCATCAAGGTTGTGTGAACGACTGGCAGTTACGGAGTTAGTTCTCAACCAGAAATTCAGATTTCTAGTAATTAAAGTAATCTCGTGTGCTGAAATGAAAATCCAAGAGGAGCCATCCTGTAGAGAAGACTGACTTCAGATTGATGGCAGACAGATTGCATTCAGTCTGAAAGAAAATGGTTTGTCTCTGTGTGCTTCTAGGCTGACAAGTGGAGTGATGGATAGATTTACAGGAAACATTGGTGAAGGAAGTTTGGGCTGGATATATGGCATTCTCACTGTGAGAAGAGTCACACAGTGGAATAGGATGCCCATGCACACTGTGTAGCCTTCATACTTGTTGGTTTTCAAGGTCTGACTGACTAAGGCATTGAACAACCTAGTCTTATAGCTGACCAAGCGGAATGTTGGAGTGGAGACTTCAAGGTTGGAAATAACATCAGTCCTTCCACTGAAATATGAGTGATCACTGCAGGTGAAAAAACATTTAGTGCATGTTATACAATACTCTGTGCTCTGATGGTTTTGCTCACACTTGATGACATTGATGTGTTTCATTAAATTATTTGGAGCAAGAATGGGAATCACAGGATTTTAGATAAGTGTTCTGTGAGTTAGAATAAACATTAAGATGTGAAGTCAGTCTCCCTGGTTTTATTTGCTTTATTATTAAAGAAGAATAGGAAAACCAAGAATGAGAGCATGTTATTATGACTACCTAATAGTGGCACATTTGGATACACTTAACATGTCAGGTTTTAGACTGATGATTTGAATTCCTTCTTACAAGTCTTTTTTAGACCAAGTGGTACCTATGTCAACTTACACCGAGACCCTTTCTTCCACCAACTCTGTTTTACAAAAGGCCATTACTGGTAAACAATATCTTATATTTCTTGTAATTCCAGAAGAGTTTTCTTTACCAAGCCATAAAGAGGCCATATATGTACCAGCCTTTATTTCTAATGTTTTGATGTTTTATTTCTAATACCAAGAATTCTGAGGATTTAATGCAGAGAAAAGAGCCAAACCAAACCAAAAAAAAAAAAAAAAAAAACACCCCCACTCACAGTGAATGATTGGTAACAATAAACACGGTAGAAATACTCAAAGCAAAATAAAATTATGTGAAAGTGTAATTGCAGGAAAGACATGGAAATGCACAACTGTAAGGGCAGGGCAAATTAGCCCTGCCTTTACAGGTTTAATAGAATTAAAGCCTTCTATTAAAGGTTTAGTAGAAGTCAAGAAGTAAATAGTCTGAGGGCTGTGCCTGGGGTATGTGAAGAGGGGTGGCAGTGGTGGAAACATCAATTTCAACTGATGCCCTAGAGGTGTGATTCTGTGACACAAGTTACAGAATCTGCAGTTCATTACCTCAGTAATACAGGAGTGCAAGGAATTTTGATTATGTTGACTGTTATTTGTTCAAGAATTACACAGATTGGTAAAATAGTCTGCTAAAAAATTATTCAATCAATGTACTTATTCAATAATGAAATGTTTGGAAATCAGTAAAAGTGAAAATAAATAGCTGTGAGAATAAACATTTTAGCAAAGAAATTGCAGGAAAAAAATACCTAATCAGAAAGTCTTGCTTGAAAAAATCTGTCATCCAGATATTGACTGCACAGTCTAGGCTGAACATCAGTATTATTTCTACTGTTTTAGGAATTGCAAAAATAAGTTCAGGCAAGTATCTTGTGACCAGAATTTCATTTCATGTTGTTGGTACGGTAGGCCAGAAGGGTCATTGCACTTCAATTATTTATTGCATAACTGTTGCTTAGAACTAATTGAATGCACTATTAATTTTAGTGAAAACTCTTTTATTGTACTTGGCCTGACTTGAAGGAGAGCACTGCCAGAATCACAAATTGTGGAATTAATAGACTGCATTCATCCAGCTTAATACAAATTCTGTGAAGACTAAATTTCTACATTAGCAATGAGTAACTTCATACCAAGAAAAAAAAAATAAAATTCATAAGAACAGCTAATCCTGCACTCAATCTTGGAAAATAAATGCAAGCATAATATATATAGTTTTCTTTACTCTTCCCTATGGTCTAATCTGCTTTGATGGCATTATAAAAGTAGTGAATGACAGAGAATATTAGTTAGTTATGAAACAGTGAAGGAATCAGATGAAGCTGAAATTAGCTTAATATGTCATGCAGTCTCTGTAATGGGAAACAGAAGAATTTTTTGTTGAGTGCAGAGCTTAATCACACAAACTTTTTTTTTTAATAGTGAAGTACTGCAT
Source organism: Pyrgilauda ruficollis (assembly GCF_017590135.1). Lineage (NCBI taxonomy): Eukaryota > Metazoa > Chordata > Aves > Passeriformes > Passeridae > Pyrgilauda > Pyrgilauda ruficollis. Next base: position 9,396,120 of record NW_024525156.1, read on the forward strand.
GCATGGTTCTCAGCAGGATAATGAAATCTAAGCCCAAACATCCATCATTAGACATTCAAATGAGAACAAGGGGCTTTTTCCCCATATTGCTCATTAATCACCATCAAGTGGGTAAGCAGTGCCACATTCCATCTCTGCTTCAAACAATTTTGGAGTGTCAGATGAAATACTCTAGAAAGAAATTTGTGTTGACATTGAAACCAGACAGTCATGCTGAAGGTTCAGTGGACATCAGCTGTCTGACTATTTTGCCCAGAGCTGCATGCTCCTTTTTTATTTCTGAGATTCGTTTGTCATGTAATGTCAGTCCTTATTCAATTTTAGTCATGATTTGTCAAGTTTAGTAGCTTTTGGGGTTTTGTGTCTAACTTTGCTAAGTAAGTATAATTAAAAATTTTGAATGTGACAGAATGCAACTTTCATGCATACCCTATCCTGCATATCAACAGCACTCTGTTCAAACAACTGCAGCTTGCGTGGTCTGGAGAGAAGCAGAAGATAATTCTGTGTTGGTTCACAATCACAATTTTACAATACAACAAAATAATGAGAAAACAAGGATTAGATAGACAGGCTGGTTGGTTGCAGATAATGCTATGTTGCACAATTTTACAATACAACAAAATAATGAGAAAACAAGGATTAGATAGACTGGTTGGTTGTAACTCAATGGTCATTTTCCATTCATCTTTTACCTTTCTTATTTAGCAAGTTTTCCACTTAAGAAAGTAACTATCCTAATTTATGTTCCAGTAAAACTTGACTTTTGGAATTGAAAACCTTTTCCCTTCTTTATGCCTTTAGAGAGGACTAGTTATAAAAAGATCTAGACAGACCCACTACAAAAACATTTATTCATTCAGTTTTTCATGCTTCTGCAACACAGGGCAGTGCAATTAATTTTAAAATTTTTTTTTTTTTTTTTTCTTTTTTTTTTGTGTGTGTGTGTGGAATGTTTGTTAAAGTGTGCTAAGACACATATGTATTTATTTTATGTTATGATTCTAAGAAATAAAGCTAGTATTAAACATCTTATTTATAGATCGATTATATTGACCTGTTGTATTTTTATCTTAATCTCTTGTGTATAAGAGAACACTGGAAAATGGAAGATTAGAGCAAGTATAATTTTTTAATGTTACAGGTGAAAATAAAGACACGAGCCTCTTTCTTCTATACTCTTTTATTCAGTTTACATACACTTAGCTGCAAGTAGAGTTAAAGAACTTCAGTAACTTCAGTGCAACTACTCTTAGTAGTGCATTTAATTACATATTTTTATAACTTGAGTTCTTTGCATTTTCTGAATCTTTATATGTTTTGAACTTGGATTTCAATAGAAGGTATCTACTAGAATGATGAAAAAAAGAGTAAGATCTTCCTTGAAGCAAACTCATTTTGCAAGACAAGTTGCAGCAAAATTATTTTACTTATGAATTTTTCATTGAGATATTAACAATTTATATGATGTAGGGAGTATGTCATTTGATAGATGTAAATTAAAAAACAGTAAAAAACTTTTTAAATGTGTGTGTACTTTAAAGATCATATGAACTTCTTCTAAATGAACACCTTAAGAAGTTTTAATATTTATTTTCCTTTCTCTTGGAAAGTCTTATTTTGCTTTGACTCCAAAACGTTTTGATTTTCACTCCTCAATTACAAGACTTCTGTTTATTTAAATTAAATTTGAATCAGAAGAAAGTAAGCTTAATTAATTAAAAAGAATACTGTCCATCTACAGTTGCATTGTCCTTTTTGATTTTAATTTTTTTTTTTGGCATCTTCTCTTTTAAAAATCTATTACTAGGCCTCCTGTCTGCTAAGCAGTAAAGATGAGAGTGGGGATAAGCACAGCTCTGAATTCTACATTGTGTTTGGAAACATTTGTATTGGTTATCTGACTAGATGCACTTGCATTTGGAATGTCAAAAGCAAGCTGTTTTGGAATCAGCCAGGGTTAACCAAATTTAAGTGTTTAACTTGACAACTAGTCTCATGGAGATTCAGAACCTCCCAAAACAAGACAGAATGGTAAGGAACACAGTACCTGCACCTCTGTTTGGTAATTGCAAATGTTTATCATGCTGCAGAGCTGCAAGGGAGCTGTGTGGAGATAGGTGTCCTAAACACCTACAATTTTCTTGAATGCTTTTAGCATAAATCTTATACTTAATGAATCCCCCTGCAATAGGGCTGCTGGAACTATCTGTGTCCTGTCACTCACCACAGGGCTCCCACTGCTAACACCCGGCCACTTAGACCCAACCAGCCCTGCATCCAACACAGGTCTGGTCCATGCAATCATAATTATCTGAGAAATACTTCAGGAAAATGCCTTTCTTATCCAGACTGCTCACCTCACAGTCAGCACATGGCTGGTTTGAATGCATATTTTGGCAAAGAGATATATACAACTGTATGTGTACACAGGTATTTTTACTTGAGTGGGTGTGCATAAATAACTTTTTTCTGATGAGAAAGGTACTTCTGAGACAAAGCAGGGTTTGGGGCAGTACCATGGCAGTTCACAGTCCGTACTAGTGTTGAATGCTTAAAGCCTAACACAATTTCACTTGGCGGGGGCCATGAGAAAATGCTGCTTGGTGCCTCTCTGGCATATCCCTTGATAAATCTTGGAGTTTTAGTATTCTAAAGTTTACCCTGAACAAACACCCCTTTCCCCCCTTCCCCTCCTCACTTCCAACATTCCCCCCCTTCACCCTTCCAACATTAAAAATGCTTTGGCAGGAAGTATTCAGAGATGCTTTCAAAAGCCCAAAGGGAGAATGAGTAGTTGTGAGAGAAGGCCTATTGCATTGTACTTAAATATGTTTGATTTCCATTTATTTTTTAATTTAACTTTATTTTCCAGAATAATTAACAGAAATTTAATTACGACACTACTAAGAGTGTTCTCAGTCCTTCAGTTTGGTTGAGTGCATTTTTGCTTGATTTTAATTTGATTGGTTGGTCAGTTGGTTGGTTGGTTTTTTGGTTGGTAAGGTCACTTCATTTACACAAACATTAGGATTAATCTAACATTTGCTGGAAACACTGGAATAAAAATATGTAGAGTCTGATTTTTGAATTGATACCCCAGTTGGAGGTGAAGCAGAAAATATATCCTTTGCTATATTCATGTCAATTTTATCATGTTCTAGCTCACATCCTGTTGGAATAGGAACTTCAAATAATACTATGTTATGGAGAACAAATATGGATGACTTAGCTCGCTTTCATGGAGTGAGATCTGTGAGATGAGCCAATTCCTGTTCCTACAATAAAGCTGCTGATCATCCATGTGAAGAACAGCAGGAGAATTAATGTACAGCTGATTATAACAGAATATGAGCTCTAATTCTCCTGTACACATTTGAAGATTTTAGCCTTAATCCCTTGCCAGCATTGCCTAATGAAATATTGATAGAAATTTGTCTGACTTAAAGCTTATATTATTGTTACTGTGACATTCAATATGCAGATACTTTCTAAATACAGCTTTTTTTCAACATTTTTCTTTCAGGACCTGGGTTTCTCTTTATAAAAGAAAGATTCCCTATTAGTTATTTACACAGTATTTTATACCAATGATGCTTCACTCTGATACCGAGGTAAAATAATATAGTTATCTTTCAATAAATATTGATTTAGAAAACAGAGCTCTCATCATCACTTTCTGAGTATATTGCAAGACTTTTGGGAACCAAGTTTGACTGCTTTTTAAAAAGTTGTACTGAAATAAAACACTATGCAATAAAATTATTTTTTTCCAGCTTCAAGTAAATATATCATTCTTGGAAGAAAGGGCATCAACAACCCCTTGCATTTGATAATCGAGCTTTTATTTTCTATTTGGTCCAAAGTTTTTATAATTTCAATTCAAGATGTAACAATGAAACAGAATCCAAGTTCCTATATAAAGAACCTGCAATATTGGATTTTAATTCTGTGTTGACTGTCTAACATGCATCAAAAGAGCAAGTGTTACCTTTTTATAAGAGTTTGCCATCTTTTGCCAAATAGTTTGAGCCCAGCATCAGTTGGCTTCCACCCAGTAAGATCAGTATAAGGACTTCTATGTGTCACTAAGGGATTTTAAGAGAAGATCCTCCTTTATTTTTCTGCTCATATTTAGCAGACGTGACAAGAAAAACTCATCTTCAGCACTGCTTCAGATTTGTACTTAATTTCCCTCTGAACCTGAATATCTAACGTGATGCAGTCTGGATATTTTTCCATATTATTTCCAAGTACATAAAGCTATTTAATATGTTAATATATTTACTCTTAATGTGGAACAAATTGAGGGAAATATCAGGAAAAATCCATTACTTTGTAAGGATACATTCTTGATTCCTTTGATACACTTATTAAACTGGAAAAATTATGTGACAGATGTTTAAATGAAAACAATTACCTTTCATTCTGAACTGAATTTGGTAGAAATTTGGTAATTAACAAGAATGTAAAAATTCATAGATGAAATAGAATTCTACCTTCAGAAAACCAGATGCCATTTTTATTTATGGTGGTTAAAACAGTACCAGGAGAATTAACTAAATAAAATTTCAAAGCTTTTGTAATCCCAGATTGATTTTACAAATCAGTCAGGTTTTTTTTTCGTTTGTGCAGCAGATGCCTCAGCCTTGAAAGGATTTAAGTTTTCCTTTCTTAATAGTAAAATGTAGTGTTCTGATATGAGACTCTTGGATTTATGTCAATTTTAAAATTATCCCAAGATCTGTTGAAACAATTTCTTTTACAGCTTACTTAAACCTTAGAAGGTTATATGCCAGATCAAACATGAATACAATATTCCTCCAATTTTCCTTCCTCATAACTTTCACAAATTATGACCTATATAATTTATTTTCATTCAAGTAAAAAATTTCAAAAAGGAACTTAAACTAAAAAAAAAAAAAAAAAGAGGACTTTTGAAAGTAGTAATAAATTTTGTCTTCAGCTATCTGTATTGAACACAAAATAAACCAAAACAATTTTAATGAGACAGAAGAGACACACTTTTAAAGCATAAATCTGCAGGATTTATGGCAATTATGCAGTGGACATGAGGTTATTGAATCAATACTTGTCTCAAACTATGCTAATAAAAAATGTTTTCTTAAAAGAAATTTCTTTATTTCTAAGCATAAAGTTAGAAGCTTCCTCAGTCTCTTCAGTAGAAGCAAAAGTCTAATGACATCTAATAATCACTTTCTTTAAACTTCAAACTAAATGTTTTGATGCTAAGTTCCAGAAGATTTCCTTATTTTTCTTCAGTGAAAACATTCCTGTATTCTAAGGAGACCTTCTAAGGAAAGATAATATCTTACACAACACTGTCTATGGACTCCCTCTGACTTCAGGGCTAAAGTTCAGATTAAATCCTCAACTGCTAATCTCGTAAAATAGATTTTTCTTCTGGAATTTATGACTCCCTAACCTGTCTGCATCACAGCAGCCAGACTTTCTGCCATGGGCTTAATGTTATGGTGAGGTTTGGGTGAGATGTAAAATGAAAGTGTGATTTCAACATGACAGTGGTCCCTCTCATGCCCACTGCATGCAGCTTTTGCCATTATCCTGTTCTGTGCAAAAACAAGTAGTTTTTTTCCTAGGGCCACCAATCCAACCTTTATCCTGAATATTAAATATGCTTAGTTGAGATCTTGAGTCCGTTTTTTTAAGCTGCTGGAATTCCCACTAGTTACTTTATTTAACTTAAATATAGATCCTAAGGTAGCTATTTTATGTAAAAGTTGTTCCAGACTCTACTGAAGGCTAAATTTAACAATATATGCTTTTTTTTTTTTTTTAAATCACATATGTCCTCTGAGGTTCATTTGTGATAGTTATCTCTAGAATGAAAGAGAGGGCATATGAATATAAATACCAGAGATGCAGACTCAGTTTTCAAAAACTTGTAATCAAATGTATTCCTTTCAAAAACTGCATGCTAGGCAACACATTTTCAAAGGATTTTTAGTGTACTGTGGTGCTCATTTCTTAAAACTGCCAGGGATCTGTGTATATGAAGGCTAAGATATGAAAAGTGGAAAATTGAAAGCAGGTCTAGCATAGAGGCTTCAGGCTTTCTATAGTGACAAAGAACAAGTTGTCAGAGAACTCATCAGGCAAAACCAAGCAGAAAGTATGTGAAGATGATGAGCATATATTTTTTTCGTAACACATGAATATTTATTTTATGTCTTTCAGAAGATATGAGGAAATGTAAAAAAAATTAAATCAGACAACATAAGTTCACGGTTTCAGTCAATATCAGTGGCAATGTTTAGATGTTCAGTTTGGGTTGAACTCTGCTTTTTATTTAGAATTTTATTCTTTATTATTGATTTTATTTAGAATTTCTCTTAGTCTGTGAGCTTGAAATTTTTAAATATTGATAAAGGCTTACTTTGCCTGTAATATTAATGTAAAATTTTCTAATAATTGTTATTTATATTACTTAAACATTTTATTTTATTTCCATTCCAAGATGAACATTATCACAAAACAAAAAATCATGCTGAGGAAGTTTAGAGTTTTTAAGAAATACTCAGTTTTACTAGGGGACAAGATGTTGGGGAAAGGTAAAGGAAAGCAAAAAGGTTAAATACCTGACCTGTGTTTTTGCTTCTTATAATTTTTCTAATATACAGCCAATAAGGAACTTGAAGACTCATTCTCTCTCTTCAAGGAAGAAAAAGATGTATTCCTTTTCCCATCTAGATCTTCCGAAGCAGAAGTACTGTAAATTGCTAAGCAGTTTAAAAGCCATTACACTTCTGCCAAGTTAGGTGTGGGCACTTTCTGAATAGGAGGTTCAGAGGATTGTAGTCTCAGGATCAAGCAGCCCCTTGAAGGGAGCAGCTGTCATTCCCCTTCATTGTAGTCACACTGTCATTAGCAGTTTTTGTCACAGTTTTTAATTTGTTTTAGAATGGACTGGTAGACTAAACAGGCTGGTTAATGGATAAAGTTAAAACAAGAAGACAAGAAGCCAGCTGAAAAGTTGTGTTAAAACTTAAAAATATAGCGAGAAATATCATTATTATCTATTACAAATAGTGAAATACTACAGAAGAAAAAGGAAAATAATATGTTTCTGAGCATGGCCTGCACTAGGTCTTTCCATATTTTAATTGGTTTTCCCACCTGTTAAACTATGCAACAATTGTTTTTCAGTCCAAGCACTTTAAGTGGGGGAATATAAGACTGACTGAAAGTCTTCCTTATCTTAGACACAGTTGTACAAAACATCCCTTCACACCCGGCCACATGCGTGGTCATAGCTGTTGATGCTGCATGCTTGCACCTCACTTGTAGCCCAGAGGGCCAGACTCTGCTCTTCTGGGGAGGTGTCAGAGCAGGTTGTGCATGAACCACTGGATTGCCTTGAGGTGAAAATTCCCTGCCAGTTAGAACTGACATAGGCATTGGTAGTTCTCTGCGTGATCAGTGCACAGCTACATGCCAGCAGGTTTTGGAGGATGTTTGTTGCTCTGTTTGAAGTTGTACTTTTGAAATATTGCAACAAGAATTTCAGAACATATTTATGAGACAGTACTTAACTTTTAGGCTCTGTCACAGCTGTCCTCACAGTAACATCTAACTACAGTCAAGAGTATACCTCACCATGATACTTTAGAATGGCTTGTGATCAGGCTGAAATTTTTCTCTGAGGGTGAATTGTTGGCATTTTTCATTTCAGAAAGCATGGCTTTGTTCTTCTATATCATTCAGGGCTCCTGTGGGAAAATGCCAAAGATTTTCCCTCAGTGTCATGTTTAAGGCTTCTACGGAGACACAGCACTGCACCTGCCACAACTTCTGCTGAGAACTCCTTAATTTTGTTTCTAAAAGCCTGTTCTTGGTCCTGACACTGTCCATTTCCCTGCTGAGGCCTGGAGATGTTTGTGATGGAGATCTTAAAAAGAAATCTGCTCTATAGAGCACAATAATGAATTTATGCCCCAATTTACATCTCTAGGAAGTATATGATCTGCATGAAACAATCAGTTCAGGAGGTGAGCTTGAAAAGCAATCAATATATCCTTATTAGCAGGAAATACAATTTCATCAATGTGCTTTTCACCTTTTTGATATACTTTGAAGCAGTTTTTCTGACTTGATAGGCCAGATTTGGGGGTTTGAGATCATTTGTATACTGCATCTCCCTAAAGTCTCTCTTATAGAGTGCCAGTTTCTTTTTACATTTTAAAATGTTTCTCCTCTTCAAAGAATTTTCTTAACATTGAAGAGCATAAGCTGTTTATTCTTTCTTGCTAAATTAAATTTTCATTTGGAGAGTTTAGTTCTGCTGAAGAAACAACTTTTTTAATCTGTATTGCTTTTTAGAAAAAACAGTCAATGTACTCCATTGTCTCTTCAGCAATTCAATGACTCTTTTGCAGCTCTAGAAGAATAAATAAAACCCTTTCATGCACATTCTTCTCCACTGAATCTGTGTGTTGAACTCTCACATTTTTTTTTTATATTGTGGAAGACCCTGATGACACATTTCCTCCTCTCAGTATGGAACCAGTGCACCTTAGTCTCTGAGCATCCCTAGCTCTGAAGGAAGCTCTGAAGTCAGAGCTTAGGGCTCTGACTTTGCACCACATCTGAGGAGAGCTTGCTCTCAAAATATGAAAGAATTTCAAGTTCATTACCTGGTATAAAAACCTTCTCCATTTTGGAGACTCATTCAATATTTAAGTCACTTGCAAAGGACAGGAAATGAACACTGTAAAACCTAGTTAAATGTATTTAGCAATTTTTCTGTTCTAGGCTCAGCATAAAACCTGTATTTGAACTTGATCTAAACCAGAAGGACATTAATTTTGCTCACCACTAAAAGACCCTTTCCTGAGGTCATCAGGTCATGTCTTTAGTTTCCACTCATTAGTTTTCTCAGTGTAATATTGGTTACACTGTACAGACACGTGCAGAAGAAATGTCTGGCCATCTTCAACAATTGTTGAGCAAGTTTATATCCAAACTAATAAGTACCCTGGCTTTCTAAAAAGAAACTAAAAGCCACTTCTGAGTTCAGACCTCATGGCATACCACAGTCTATTTGCTGAACAGAAATGATCATTTGTGTATTTTTCAGAGGGAGAAGCTAGTCTTCAGTCATTTCTCCTGAAAAGGCTCTTAGCTATTAAGCAATATTCTTTATTCTTCTCTATTAGTAATTTCCCTAAAAAATGTATAGGTTTACAAAACTCTAGTTTGTATTTTGTTTGTGTGATTGTATCCTTTTGAGATGTCATCCTGATATTATGAAAGCTGTCACAGCTGATTAATAACTCTTCTGATTTAAGAAAAATTGGAATACATTATCATGTTCGTGGTTTTATCATTTTCATGGTTTTGAGCCTAAACATAATTACATTAAAGTCTGTCATTCAATGTACAGATGAATTTAGCTCACTTAGTTTGAAAACCAGACAAAAATACTGAATAATTAAAAAAGTACACAAACAAGATCATGTGCAATTGTAGAAAAAACACAGATACAGGTTATGAACACAGATACATTTGAAGATAAATTAATTATCATTACAGATCTTAGTTATTTTGACAGAATTAGAACAGGTTGGTTGAAATTCATCACTCTTTTTCTGCCTGTCCTTTCCTCCCTCATTAAAAAGTGATTGATTTCTGAGCCATTTAGTTCAAACCAAAATGAACCTTTGTTCTTTTTTGATTTTATTAGTTTTGCTTGATCTTACTCTTTCAACAGAGAGGTGAATGATCTTGACAGAGTTTAGTTAAGCTTAATAATACTCCTGAAATTGTGATGGCTATGGTGCTGGGTACAAATCTTGTTCTATATTTCAATAAATTTCCAATTTTGAGCTGTAGATAATTTGGCAACTTCTTGCTATGTACCAAAACCAACACTTATAACACAGTAGGTAAGATGATGCTGTTTCAACACAGGCACTAATTTAGTCAAGCTCAGCTTGATATTCAAAATTTCACTTGGAAACTGTAATGCAAAGTTGTACTTGTTTTCCAACAAAGAGTGAAATTAGTCACAGCAGTAGTTCTCTTCTTTGAGACATGTATGCATATCTTGTCAAGAAAGATGATAAATTTTTGGCATTTCACTATCTTTTAAATATCATTCCATTGCTTTGAAAGTCCTCAAGGAGACAAGATTTTTTTTCCATTGTGAAATGTACCCGCTAACTTCAGTGTTCTGAGCAATTTATTTGATTTCTTTTAATATCAGAGTTAACTATGTCTACTACTGTCAGCATATTTGATATGTGCTAATGCATGTCTGGCTGTTTTTAGTGGACATTAAGACTATCTACCAGAAACTGCATCTCCTCATGGACTTTTTCATTTTATACAATTGTATGCATACATGCATGTGTATTACTACTGTGGATCATCACAGCTAGAGTGCAACAATGTGGTGAGTAATGCACAGATTTCCATAAAATCTGGAAGATAGAATGACTGTGACAAACACCTGACTTTTTAAATACATTTTGTACCACCATGAAATGTAAATAGCAAATATTACGTAATATTATGTATTATTATATTAGCTGATAAACATATAATATATTAATATAAAATGTTTGTGTCACCAGTTTGAGTGTCTGGTCAGCACTCAAATCACTGTTAAGATGAAAGGATTTCTTAAGGTTGATACTGAATTGACCTATATTCTTAAACCTAAACCTAAAACCTACATAAAGGTATATTGAAAGCACATATTGTATGACTGATGTACTTTAATAATTCATTCTTCCCAATAAGTATTTGCATAACTGCTTTGGCAAACAGCTCAAAAATAAGAATGTTCTTTTTATTTCAGCCTGGCTCTTCAAGATTTTGCTTACTTATTTTTATAAACAAAATATATTCTGTGAGACAAGGTGCACAGAAAACATCTTTCATCACGCCCACTGAAATTGGAGGAGTTTGGGACAAAGTACAGAAGCTAGTGGAGAGATGCATTTCTGGCTAAGGCTGCAAAGAAGTGGTTTTGCCCCTAATCCAATATGGAACTGCTAGGCTCAGTCATCTTACTGCAAATAAATCACACCCCTTTGGTCAGAAAACACCTTTATTGCAGGGCTGAATGCTATATTTGATACAAAGATATCTTAAGAAAGGAACTCTTTGAGACTCATTAGATATCAAAAACTGCCTGGTGAACTTCAAGAAGTCACTTCTAAGAAATTATATTTTAAATCAGTAAAGACAGAAATCTGTGCTGAAGTAGGTGACAAAAATCTCTTAAGTATTGTATCACTGAAGTTCTATTACGGAATTAGGAGACTTTAAAGACAGTAGGGATCTATTCCCTTTTTAAAACTTTTAAACTGCAGTCTTAATTTCTTTGCATTTGAAATACTGTCCTACATGAGTGAAAATTATGTAGAACTTTAATATCTCCTCTTGAGAAAGTGAAAAGGAAGCTTTTGTCAAATACTAACTGGGGAAGAATTTTAAGGAAGCTATAATTTAAAATTTTGAGTAACAATATATTACAGTAAGTAGTGTTTAAGGCTTCAAAAGAATTTTAGGAAAATAATTTCATTGTGTATTCTTAGACACAAGAACTTATACTTGAGAATGTTACATCTATGTAGGTATTTCCATGATCAACACTAAAATTTTAATTTTGTTAAAATAAAGAAGTTCTAAGATAATGCATCAGTATTGGTACTCACAAACTTGTTCAGTTTTAGCAGTTTTAGTATCTGAATCTGATTTTAAAATTGCATTTGAAACTTCTAATAACATAAGTAGAGTAAACTATATTATGAAATTTCTGCATATCACCAGATATTTTCATTATTGCATTGCTTATATTTAAAGATCTAAGATTAGTAATGAGTACTCTGGATTTCATATATTTAGAAATGGCTATTTTATGTCAGGACTTTCTCTACTGATAGTAGATAGCTGAATAGAGTTTCTTGGAAGAATGCAAATGTTGACTAATAAAATAGTGTTGTGTTGTCAGTAAGATAATATTACATTATTAACAATGCAGCGGTGTAGGTTCTGCCTCCAACACTGCATTCAGAACATTGACTTTCTTTCAACTGGCAATTAAATTGTCATGGAAATAAGAAAATACTGCAAAATCACAAAAATCGCTGAGTTGGAAGGAACATATCAGGATCATCAAGTCTGACTCTGGCCCTGAACAAGACACCCCAAGGTGCCTGAGAGCACCAAATACTTTTTGAACTCTCTCAGGCTAGTGCTGTGACCACTTCCCTGGGAAGCCTGTTCCAGTGCTAGAACTAAAGTGGAACTGGTTCTTTAAGGGCATGAGAGTAGTTGAGTATTGCTGTAGTTTTACACATAAACTTTGAATGTAAGCCCATGACACATTTGCTTATCCTAATTATACAATTATAGGAGCCTTAGAGGTTAAAGCCCAACTTACTAAAGAGTACTTGACCCCCTGATGTGCTTATTCCTTCCTGCAATCCTGCAAAAACTGGTCATATATCTGGTGCAGGCAGATGTGCGTTCACTCTGCCCGTACCAAAAGCTCCTTGTAGAGTGACTGTGTTAGCAAAGCAGAGAGCCCGAGTTAATACATTCTGCCTATTCAGCTTCTGGCTCAGTTCAGAGCTGATTCACATTTACTTAAGTATGGGCAAAGGGAGCCTGCACCTTTCTCCAACATAATGCTGATGCATCCTGTAGCAAGCACTTAACAACCTCTAAGAAGTGGCTCCTAAAATTACAGTGTGTGAACCATTAGCACTGAAGTTACTTAAAGCAGTCAGCGTATATTTTATGAGCAATAGAAACCCTCCTGTTACAGTGCCTAGCCCAGAGCTAGTTGGAATTGCTCCTGTTGCTGGTGGTATGGGAATCCTTACCTCAGAGTGTGGGAGTCTTCTCTGCAGAAGCAATAGAAACCTTCCTGTTATAGTGCCTAGCCCAGAGCTAGCTGGAATTGCTCCTGTTGCTGCTGGTATGGGAATCCTTACCTCAGAGTGTGGGAGTCTTCTCTGCAGTCATTTTGAGCTGCATGTGATACCTTTCTTCTGAAGATGCACCACATGTTCAAGCACAGTGATGTTCCTTATTGCAGCTTAAAGTGTTGAAATAAACATCTAAGCCTTTATGACAGTTCAGTCAGTGAGAGATTTTGTGGTTTGTTTTTCTTTTGAAGTGGATGCCCAGAAGAGGACAAATATGATGATAGAAAACTGATATATAGTTCTATGTAAATTGCCTTAAGTTGCATTATTGAAATGTAGAGCTGATAAATGCTTGATTTGACATAGAACTGGGTTAATCACAATAGAAGTTTCATTAAAGAAAATTGAAAAAAAAACAATTTAAAATATCCCTCCCATTTGTTTGGGGATTTTTCCTCCTAACAATTATTTTAGTAACTTTAAAATCAAGAAAAGCAGAATAATTAGTGATTGGACAAGAAGTAATGGTTTAAAACAAAAAAGAGAGTAGATTAAGATTATCTGTTAGGAAGAAATTCTTCACTCTTATAGTTTGAGGCACTGGAAGATGTTGCCTGCAGAAGTTGTGATATCCAGTCACAGAAGTGTTCAAGGCCAGGTTAGATGGAGTTCTGAACCACATGATCTAATGGAAGGCATCCCTGCCTATGGCAGGTGGTTTGGAACTTTATGACAGTTTGGACATAAAGTTGGTTTGGAGCCTTATGTATTTTTAGATCCTTTCTAACCCAAACCATTCCATGATTCCATGATAAATTAAAACTATACAAGTTTGCATACCATGACACAGTATGAATGTCATAAATACCCTCAATAATTATTTTTGTAGTTTGATTAAAACATAACTTAAGGTTGCTTTTGTACAGTTTAAACATGTTTCTGCTCTCTTTTTCACACTGTCATGACAGCTCAAGTGAGATGTTGCTAAAAACTTAATGCAGGGCAAAAAAATGCATAGGTAAGTTGTGTCTGAAAAACCAGGTTATTGTGAATTAGGCTTACAGAACAAGTTTGTTTTATGTCGTTTGATATAATGCTTAACTTCACTGTTAATTTATGTCCTATTGGTTTGTTCATGTCTATTTTTGGACTCTATATGCAACTTATTCCTTTCCAGTTACTAATTCAACAGTTCAACAGTTATATATTGGACCTGTATTACACAAACTGGTCATGAATCCCAAATTGCTACACCTACGCTTACCACCCTAAGGCTAGGGGAGGGATTGTCCCCCTGTACTCAGCACTGGTGAGGCCATGCTTTCAATCCTGTGATCAGTTCTGGACCCCTCGCTGCGATAAAGGATGAGGTGCTGGAGAGTGTCCAGAGAAGGGCAGCAGGTGAAGGGTTTGGAGCACAAGGCTTATGGGAAGAAGCTGAGGGAGCATGGGCGGTTTAGCCTGGAGAAAAGGAGTCTCAGAGGGAAATTTATTGCTCTCTACATGTACCTAGCCATGTGGGGGGTGGTGTTTTCTCCGAAGTAGCAAGTGATAGGAGAGAAGGAAATGGTCTCAAGTTGCACCAGAGGAAGCTTAGGCTGGGTATTAGGAAAGATTTATTCATGAAAAGCATTGGAACAAGCAGGTCAGGGAAGTGGTTGTATCACCCTCTCTGGAGATACTTACAAGGTGTATAGATGTGGCACCTGGGGACATGGTTTAGTGGTGGGCTTGGCAGTGCTGGCTTAATGGCTGGATTCAATCTTAAAGGTCTTTTCCAGCCTAAATGATTCTATGATTCTAATAGCATTCTAACAGGTTTCTACTCCTGTATCTCTACTGAGGGGTCACCTGAAAAGCAGGCAAAATGGAAAAAAAAATCTCAGCATATATAAAAGTTGATTCAAATATTAATTTTATACACGGAAAATGCTATATATATATATATGCACTCAGATAAGTGCCATAATACCTTGCAGTTGCTATGGTAACTAGAGAGCAGCTGAGGTTTGCTTTTTCTATATTTAGAAAAAATATCTAAAATGTCTCAACCAACTAAAACCCAATATTGCTAAGAAAATTTAATTTAGAAAGGACCTATCAATTATGCAATAAATGCCTTTAATTGATGCTTCTGAGGCATGTCTATATGGGGGCACACCTGAGTAAACCTCCTGACCTGACTAACAGCAAATGTAAGCTGTGTAGCCCATGAGAGGACCCATGTATTCAGGTGTAGTTTCAGGCTATCTTTGGTTTCTAGATTACAGTCAGCTTGGCAAGTCTGTCCAAGGCACAAACTAAAAGTATGTTTATTTGTGACTTCACCTGCCCACACAAAATGTTTCAGTTTCAGCTGGACTTCTAAATTGCAAAATGGTTGGTCCCCTAGGTTGTTGAGGATTGCAGATGTCCAAAATGCAGCCTTCATTCAGCACCCTCTGCTGCAGACAGTGATACAGAGCACACTAGAGAGGTTACAGGTCTGTGAAGCTGTGGGAATGACAGAAACCCCTAAAAATGGTGAAAAATCATGGCCATACACTTTAACTTCTTATTAATGCTAGTTGATCTGGAGCTTAGCAGGGAAAGGGACATGTTAGGGGCATTTTTCTCCTCACAACAAAAATGCAGAAAATACCCATATTAATGAGAATTCTGATTTTAAACCAGGTGTGAAGTAGAAATCATTTTATGTGAGGCTGAAAGGCAGCCCCAGTTGAAAATCTCTTCTGCACTCTCTAGAAATCTGGTTGCTTACTTTTTTAAAGGCTACTTCGTTGCAAATGTTTGTTAGGTACTTTGGGTAATGGGGTACTGAAAGACATACTTGACTGAGCACTGATCATGCAACATCTCTCAGTTGTGCATAAACACTTTCCTAAAATTAAACATCTTGTAGGAACTGCCTTTAAATATTATATCACTGAGTGGTTACATTAGATACTTAGTTTGTGGATTCGGTTAAACTTACCAGTACATAAAGACCAAGCTGAGTAAAATCAGGTTCCTCCCTTAAATTTTACTGTAGGTCTCCAGCTGAAATCCTGCATAGTAAATGCAGCTACAGCTACTTATTGGTACTTGTGCCTATCACCAAGGAGTTTTGAAAAAGAAGATGGATTGTGGTTAAAAAAAACCCAATAGAAAATAGGCAAAATGACTGCTTAAATTATAGTTAATGCTGGTACCCTTAAAATTCTCTGAAAAGTTGACATCTAAAGTATAATGACCAAATTTATCAATCTGTTGGTCCACTGTGTTGACCCAGTTGAGTTTTGTGAGCAGTGCTGTGGTGAAATGCACAGATCTCTATCTGTTTTTCCTTTCTACATTTCAGACCCATGCATGCTTTGTATATGACAAAAAAGGTAGAGTGGATGCATACTAATTTGAAAATAATCATAGCTTGCTCTTCTGTTTTTTACTTGATTTATAGTCTCTCTTAATCTAGAGCATCTTACAGTCTGTGTCTCCAGGTTTTAAATACAGATAGATACTGAGTGGATGATGTGAATATAGAGGGCAAGAAATTTCATTTTGAGAAAGGGGAAGGTGATTGGTTTTGCTTTACATGAATTCTGTGTACATTTTAAATGCAGTTTTATTCCAGTACAATCTGCTTTGGTTTTTCCCTAGAAGAACAGATTAGAAGAATATTTGATTATCTATTCATCTATTGTTCTGTTCCTGTGTTAATATGTGTCATCTGCTGACTGTTATCTGAAAAGAATTCTGCATTAAAGTGCATGAAATGACAGTATGATGTTCATATTCCTTAGTATGAGTCTTCATGCTTCTATCCAGGATAACTGATCAATAAAAATACTGTGTTTCAACTATAAAAACCAGAAGAGGCCAGTGTATGAATATTTAAAAAAAAAAAAAAAAAAAAAAGAGCAATAATATAGTATCTTATAAAATCATTCCAAGCCATTGTGTGAAAATGGCAGTGTCATCTACAACCCATTGTGTGCATGGGGAAATAATACCAAACTAAATTTCTGAATCCAATCAAAGCTGACATTTCTTAACTTATTTTATGGAAGGCTAACTTAAAATTATATTTGTTTTTTTTACTTCCTCCAGTCTCTACTAGCATTCTCAGTTTCATAGGGTTACCTAGGAAACTGACTGGGATAGATTTCATGATCAGGAAGGAATAGATTTGGAAAGTACAGTCGCTTTCCCTCCGTAGCTGCTGAACTTGCCTTTCCCCACAGATATTTTTTAAATGGAAGTATTTCTCCACCTGCTGGCTCCAAGGAAGATATTGCAGCCTTCCAGGCAGTGAACTACATACAGGCAGTGGAATACCTGCATAATAAAAGCCTGTTTGGGATCTACAACATTTCTACGCTGATGCTCTGAAACTGCTGCATTTGTAGTAAGTAGTTTTGGAGTAGGTTAGTCTATTTTTACTCATTCACTCCAGGGAGCTGGATGTAATCCAAAAGATAACATTGCCACACATATCTCTATTATAAGTGAGACAATTCTGTGAAGGCAGCCTGTGCTGTTCAATCTCAAACAAATTATTCAGGACCAAATCTCAGGCCTTTCCCGTGCCTTAGTGGAAAGGCAAAACTACTCTACATGCAGACATCATGTATGGACACTCAATGCTACGAAATGCAGAAATATTTATAGCTAATAGGACAATATCCATTATCTTGTAGGGAGGATTACAGCAAGTGATGCTTTCAGGTATATTCTGAAAAGTGCAAAGCCTACAACACTAGACCAGAGACATGAAAATTATTTGTGCATCTAGAAGCTGCAAGTAGAAGATGAGACAATGAAAGTGCCTGTTATACAGACTTTCTGTGTCTCTGTGCAGCTTTGTTGTTGTTGTTGTTGATCAGATGGGGTTTTTTGTTTTGTTTGGTTTTCTAGGGGGCTTCTTTGTTGCAGTATTTTTTATTTTCTGGCTCAACATTTTGAGATTGAGCACACGTTATCTCAAAGGCATTGGTATGTATTCACTACAGTAGTTGGTGCCCTTCACATCATACCAGGCAGTCTTTTACGATGCAGTAGGTTGGGATGAGTTTATTTAGCTCAGAAATAATGTTGCATAGAAAAATGCAAGAAACATCTCAGTAGATGAGACTTACTATGGAAGTTGATAGAACTGTGTACATTTTGTTTAGTAACACATTGACCTTGTGGCTTCTTCAGCCTGTCCTTTTGCTTATCTCCAGTTTGCAACATGTGAAAATATACGTCCGTAAAAGCCCAGTGTCCTGCAAAACTGCTGTACACTGTGCAGCAGGATAAAGCTACAGAATTCCTGTTTGTAGCCCCTGCACTGTACAGGTGAAAATCACTTCATTTTCCTTTTAGGACTTAATTTCTTGATTGACTTATATTACCTTAAGCTTCCTGCTATTGAAAATCTTAACTTTCCTGCATATTGCAGGACTGATGCTTGTGTGACAGTCAGAATCCTGCTTGAGCTAAACCTGATTGGTTTGGTGTATTTCTGTTTGTTTGTTTTCATTATATCATATCTTTGGTCTGGATGGCTGCATAGCTGCATGAGTGGAAGAGCTGGAGGAGGATGGAAAACACAGAGTGCTCAGGGAAGAAGATAGAACCATTTCCTCCAGCAACTCAGGTTTAGACTGGCTTTTCAAAATACTTTGGCAGACATTGGGCAGATATTTGTGTTTAATGGACTACAAGTACATGCAGGCATAATTCTTTGAAATCAGTTGTCTACTACTTGGAGAAAAAAAATAAAAAAAAGGTTGTTTTTTTTTTTACAGAGTGCTACTCTTTATACAAGCTCATTTGCCTCACTGATTGTCCCCTTCAGGAGAAGCCCCTCCAGACATGTGTGTATGAAAATGATGCAAGCATAAATCTTTCAGGTGAATGCCAGTGTTCATTTTCTACAGAGATAGGCAGCCATCTCATTCTCACATCTGGAATAAAGAATCATTATGTCTAGCAGTAATTGATCCCAGACGATCTTATTAACTAGGACAGTGTGTGGTTTTTGCTCAGAATATAGAATTCTTTTCTTCAAAAAATAGGAGGAAAAAAGTAGAGGAAGTCTTCTTTTGTTATCTGTATTGGCTCTGGAATTTTTTTGTTGTCTCTGTGCCCATATTTAATTAGTTTCTGCAAGCCTGAGGTCAAATGAGGTGCAGTGCTGGCACATGAAAAGAAACACTGGAGGTCAATTAAAATAATTAAGTCACTATCAAACTCATCTGGAAAAATGGAAAGAATTTTCTTTTGCTTCAGCAAAGACTTTTGGGGAGTAACCATATGCTGAAGAGTACACATTTCCCAGCACTAGCAAAGGTATAGTGCTCTGAGTAAAGACTGTTTCATGACAAAACACATTATATGTTAATAGAAAGATAAATGACAAAAAGTCTTGCAAGCACCTTTATTTTCTTAACTTAGGTTTTCTATTTTTACTTGCTCATTAAAATATCTCTCTTTATATACCTCTTTAGGATATTAGTTTATCCTCTGACATTTTCTCTAAACCACTTAATCTATTTTTGTCCAGGTGGAAGCTTCTGGTTGTCCTAATGCACGTCTGCTCATAGCCTTCTTAAATGCATGTGGAGATGCCAATAAGCCCACTAAAGCAGTGTCTTACCTCTTTCTGAGTGTCAGATAGTGACAATGATAGCTGTTTCTGTGGTAATATCTCCAGCATACAGCAGATATGCATACTCACCTCAAAACAGATGTTTTGTAGCTTCAAATTTGAAAAAAAATATGAGGTTTTTCTGATTTATCTGTATGGGCCAGACTTTGCTGCTTCCAAATTACTTTTTTCATTCTCTGAAAAAATGGTGTTGATTTAACAAGACGGATTTTCTCTCCTTGTCTGTATCTCTGCCTTGGTCAGTGTATGTGCAGTTTCTCTAGATACACAGTAGAAATTAAAAGACAATGTTAATTCATAAACCAGATTATCTTCACGAAAATAAGTCCATGTAATCTTTTTTAGGTGGGACTAATTAGGGGGCAGTGGGCAGGGGGTGTGAATAAAGGCCTACAAAAAAAGAAGTGGCATCAAATTGACCCTGGCTGCATATCAGATGCCTGCCAAAGCTGCTGGGCAGGGGAAAGAAAGGAAAACAAAATGTCCATGGGGCGAGATAGGGGCAGGTAGGGATCACTCACCGATTACCGGCATGGATGAATCTGAGTTGACTCAGGGAAATTAGTTTAATTTATTGTCAGTCAACTCAGAGTAGGGTAATGAGAAACAATAAGCAAATCTTCAAACACCTTTCCCCCATTGCTCCCTCCTTCACAGGGATTGAGTTCTTTATCTCCTCTCATCAGAGGCTTAGGGCACAGATGCAGAGGAAACATCTCATCTGGAACTGGGGCTGTGGCCAGTTCATCACGCATTGTCTCTGCTGCTTCTTTCTCGTCAGGGAGAGGACTTGCCACACTCTTCCCCTCCTCCCCTGTGGGGTCATGACATATTTTTGACATGGGAAAACTAAAATCTGAATAAAATACTGTAGTAAATCCTTTCTGCAGCAAAATCAGTATTTTGGGGTTTGGCGTTTTATTAATTTATTAGTCTAGAAAATATTTTGGCTTTTTAAAAATCCGTCCTTGAAGTACAGTTTTCTTCCACTTTTAAAACTGCACATCTCATAGAATTTTTTCAGTTACTACTTCACATGATTTCTTACTAATTTAATGGATTTTTAAGAATTTTAAAAACAAACATGGGATTGTATTTGCAACACTTCAAAAAAAAACCTCAAGAGCAGTTGCAGTTCTTTGAAATAAACACTCCTTTCTCAATTCTTGGTGTCCTCTAACACCTCTTCTAGCGCTGAACTGAGTGTCTTTTCCTTTTACTTGAAGACAAATGTAACTCCATCTGTTGAATAATTATTTTGGTGAGCATCTTTGAATAGCAAAAAAAAGCTGATCAAAATACTTCTCATTTAACAAGACTGGTGAGAAGAGGACTAGAGGATATAACATAAACTGCCTGCATCAGTCTAAAGCCTGAAAAGTTTTTAATGGTTTTAATGTGGTGAGTAAATAGTTTTGTGCGAGTACCACAAGCTTGGAGACCCTTTTTTTTTTTTTTTTTGCATTTCTCACCTGAGATATTTTCCAGGTTTCAATCTGTTCTCCTCATCTAGAAAGGTGAGCACTGAGCTGTACAACTTACACCATAGCCTAAAACCTGCTCAACATAGAGATTAGATGTCCCTGGAAAGCTGTTTTCTGTAGGTCACTACGTAGTTATTCTTTCTTGGATTTTTAGGAAAGCTTGCTTTTCTGGGAGGAATAAAAAACAACCCAACAAACAAATCAACCAACCAACAAATAAACCAAACCAAACCAAACACAAAAAACCAATACCTCAAAACCACCCAAAAAAATCAAGAAATATAAAGCTGTATGTTTTTTACAAGATCTTACAATAGTCAATGCTACATTTCTTCTAAGAAGTGTCATAAAAGCAGCGCTAAGACCTATTTTGGATCCTAATATTGATTTAATTTTTGTCTGTAAAAATAACACTGTAGGCAATGTGATCCATATGACCAACTATATAGTGCTAAAAATCCAGCTCACAAAATTTTTATGACTTCTGCAGTCATAGGGTTTAATTCCAGGAAGATAACTAATATGTGACCTTACAGAGAAGACATATGAAGATATGCGCAACCATTTCCAAAATTTTGTCTTTACTTAGACCTTTATACATCTGGCTTTGGAAGAAAGTGCAAAGAAACTTAGTTTAACTTCAATCTTGGTTTGGGTTAGACAATATGACTGACCTCATTTTACAGTAGGCTACAAAATCAGTATGCATCCAACAAAATTTTGTATAATTAGAACAGTAGCTGAAGTAAGTTTTAAAAAAGAGTTCTTGGTTGAAAGATTTATAAAAAATATATTAACTTTTTATTATCCATTTGATTTGGAGCCCTTTGAATTTAAACATGCTAATTGTAAACCAGTATCAGGATGGAAAAGATAATTTGAAAATATTTATTTTTAAAAAGTGAATATTAATTTATTGTTATTTTGATATACAAGCACATACCTTATTAATTTTAATCAGAGGACAGAATAAAAACTAGGCGTGTCTGACGTACTGAAAAAAAAAACCCCAAAGAGTTCTTTCAACATAGTCATCTGAAATGAAAGCTTTAAACGAAGTAGAATTCACTGTTGATAAGTTAAATAATTGAAATTAGGTCCTAGAACTGTATTCTTCATAGGCTGGAATAGGATAATCACATAGATATAGCTTGCTACTCAGGGACTTGGAAAGAAACTTTTAAAGGCAATAAAGCTATTCTACTGAACTAAAACAAAAACAAAACCAAAAAATCTGTCTGTTCAAATGCTTTGGCACATACTTGAAAAAAAGAAAATAGCAGTTTTTATACTTTGATACTACCTATAAAGAAAGTTGGAACCATTCTTTCCATAATGGACAGACTTATTATTTTCATTTATCCGATTGCAAAAAGAGGCAATAAAGAGTTATTTTTCTTCAACATAATTCTGCAGACACCTGATAACTCTATAGATGGAACAAGAGGTTTTCTAAAATCAGATTTAAATGTTTACACATGAAAATGGAGTATTAAATGTATGTTTCTCAATAATTCCATGATCTGCTGAGATCATGAGTTTGAAAAGTCATGTTAACGGATATAGAAATAAGATTTCTGAAAAAGTGAGGCAGAAAATTTTGGAAGGATTCAGAGAAACTGGCAGAATCTGTTAAAAGTTTAACCTTTCCCTGTACTATAAGATTTAGAAGATGCTTTGATACTTAACCTAGAGATGAAAATATTGGACCTTGTAGGTCCAAATTGTCAATGCCATTTAGATGGCATTGGAAGGAAGACTCACTGGAAGGAAGACTCACTGCTGTCTTATATTATATGATTAGTCTGTAGGCTACATGTATTTTCTTGTTGCCATGAGCAGTTCAAAAGAGAAAATCCAAAATTCCTGTAATCTGTTTTATTATAAAAAAGGGCTTAAATTCTGCTGTTATGAAAATTCTGATCTTTTGAAGATGAGAGTATCAGAATTTAATTGAAGCAGTGCAAAGCAGATCTTTCAAAAAGATCTTAACATCAGCATTTCCTTTTTTAAGTGGGCAAATTAAATATAGAAAACATGCATAATTCAGATGCAAAAGAAAAACACATAAGTAGGAAAATACCCCTAGAAGCAACAATTGAAGCTACAGTTGCTTTCTACAGATTTTTTTAACATGATAGCTTCGTGTAGTTATATATCTATATCCACACTTGCATTGAATAAATATGCCTTAAAGACCTGTCCAGTCATGAAGGGAAGCTGTATGTATTGAGCTTCATCTTCTCACTGTTTTGTAATTACTGTTGTGAGGAGAGAAATTGTTTCTTTATCTAACAATACTTTGCCCCTCTTCTTTTATTTGTTCATTACTTCCTTTTGCCTCATAGAAGAGAAAGGTTAAAAGCTGACTGACTTTGTATGGAACAGAATCACAGACTCTCAGAATTAACAAGGTTGGAACATATGCACTTGTTTTGTGTGGTTATCCATCTAGGTTTTGAAATATCTGTATAGAATTCCTAATATGAATCTTATCCTAAAATTTCTCAAATGGTAATACTTAACCACTTTGGTTTCCTTTGAAAAAACCCAGGAGGTAGAAATAATGGATTGAACAGACTTATGAACAAAAAACCATAGTGAAAGCTATTAGCCAATCACATTCTGGGTTTCAGCCTGTGTGTTCCTGGGCAGCTGAGGGAGTATTTATGAGGCAACAGATAATTTCATAGCTCACAAAAGAAAGTCACAAAAGCAAACAAACTTACATCTCTCCAGTGTCTTCATCAGTATATGTAATGCTAGGAAACCTGCCTAAACATTTTGGATGGTGTCCTTCATTTTAGGGTAATCAGTCTGAGACTCTAAAGACTTAATTGCCAATGGCTGAATGCTCAGAGTTGCAATATAAGAATCTATTCAAACTGGGTTTGGAATGTATGATCTGTAAACAAAATGGGTACACAGAATTATTAGAAGCTCTTAGAGTTCTCTCTTCAAACTCAGATTAGAATGCTTCCTCACTTAGAAGGTGTTGCAAAGATATACATCATCTGGCAAATCTTCAAATGCTATAATGATGGGGCAGTGAAAAGCCCCGGGGAAATCAACAATTCAGCAAGTCTTTCTTCAAAGTGGAATCAAACAGTGCATAATAAATAAGACTTAGGAATGACACTGAAAAAGAGAATAAACCATATAAAAGCTGTCCATTTAATGAGAAGGGTCCCTCTTGGGAACAAGAGGAAGTGGTAGTTCTCTGGCAGATATGTGCAAAAATATCATTAGAGGGAGTTGTGCACAAAAAATGAAATCAGCAATGTTTTTAATACCATATTTTATCTGTTAACAAAGCATTTTGAGGCAAGGAGTCTGGACCATGGGGTGACTGCCAGCTCTAGCTGACAGCACGTTGTATGGAAGAAAATAGCATCCATGAGTGGACATTATCTGTTTTGCCAGATATTATGAAACTTACTGAATCCTCATTTTTTTACATAGCTGGGGCTTTCTGCCTATCTCCTTCCCATGTTACTTCATCACTATTCCATTGTTTTCATTTTTCAGAGACTGTTTTCCTCTTATGCTGCTCTTCTGTCCCTGTATGCAGCAAATCCTGTTTCTATGTAATGATGCCCCTTTTTCTCTGTCAGCCTTTCCCCCAGCATTCAACTGTCTCCTAGTCTGACTTTGTTATATTTACTTACTTCTCCTCAGTTCTTAACACCCATTTGGACCTAGGCCAAATTTCCCCTACCAGTTCTTGAGGTCTTCTTCCCCTCAATCTTTTTCTTTCTGCTTTGTTGTTCTTATAAATCTCCCAAGTCTCTTTAATAATTTCCCAGTATTGTTCAAGAATCTATTTATTTTCCAAAAAAGAAACTGAGTTCTGTTTTCTTCCCAGTTTTCCTCAACATATTCATTGCCTCCACTATCCAATGCCCACTAGCCTGGGATCTGGGTAATCTCTTTATCCACCCTGCAAAGAACCAGGATGTCTCTTTAGAGCAAGATCTGGGCCACCTGAAGACCTGCAATCACTGGGAAAAAAATCTGCACGCTTAAGTCTGGAACTTATCTGTAAGCATATTCCTTTAAATAAGGCTGAGGGGAGTTAATTTTTCAAAAGATTATGATTTTGTTATTCTTGGGCCAGTTTCTTGTTCATCACATGGCTCTACCTGTTATATGTCTGTCTTTCAGATTCAGCTTTCAATCCCTGCTTAACAGTGTGGGAACATCTGAGCTTTCCAGGGAGACACTAAGGTTTTAATGGGGTCTTACTGGTGTTTTAATAAACCAGAAAATAAAGGCATTCTCCATGGCATACATTCCCACAGTTCTGAAATATTTCACTTGTATTTAAAAAGGCAACTAGGAGTGCATTTTTACAAGTATAATAACAAATGAAAGAAAATATTCCAGTGAACCAAGGGGTGATGAAAAAAGAAGGATTTTAATATACTTTTTTTCCACTATATTTCTCATTATGCAGAGGAACCCTGATATGTACATTCATATGTTTATTCTTTGTAGAAAATCTCAGGTGCCTCTCTGAAGTTCTAGTTGCACTGTAATATTGAATTACCTGATCAATTTCTATGATGAAAAGACTGGCTTTGTAGACAAGACAAAAGGAGGGAATACTGTCTATGTGAACTTCACTTGACATTTTCTCCCCATAAGTTTTGCATAACTCTTGTTTCCAGAACATTTTCAGCCCAGAGGAAACACGTCTGAGAAGACTTTAATGAATATTAATTTAAGATCTGGGCATAAGGAAAATTCTTGATTTGATCATAAACATTTGCTATTGAAGGTTCTCATATAACTACTATTTGCCTGCAAATATCTTACTGTATTGATTTAGATAAGTTCAAATTATATTATACATAAGGCTATTCTTAAGCACAAAGCAACAGATGATGCTGTAATTTTATAATTACCCCTTCTTAGGGAGAAAATTTTTGATGAGAAGCTGAACAGTTTTCTCTGATGAAGGATTTAATAGCATAGAAAACATGCTGATAAACTTGAAATTTACTTTAACTAAGGCAAGTTTCATGAAGCAACTTAATAAGCTGATGCCACAAGAAGGTTATCCCTATTTCCACCTTGGTCTTATATTCCTTCTCTCTCCTTGTTCCTGGCTGGGTATGCCAGCCCACTCGTGTTAGAAGTAATGGATATTTGGAAACACAATAAAGTAGATCCAGGCTCTCACAGAGAAGGAAAATTAGGACAAATTGTCTCATTTTGAACCATCTGGCTGCATGGGTTCTAGTACTAGTATAAGGAAGACAGGGGATGGGAAGCACCTCTGGCTTAGATTAAACAGCTGTGGAACTGTAAGTTTAAGAAAATTAAAGCAATGTGATAACTTCTAAGAATAGCAGTGCTAAATAATGTTAGGAAAATAAGTGCTGAGCAAGAATTATTTTCAAAATATTTATTTTTCCTACAAATACAGATAAACACAAGTACAGATACCTGGAACATTTGGCAAATTTGCTTTTTGTTTTTGCCTTTGAAACAGCAACTCCTTTTGAAGTTTTTTTTCCAAAATTAAGTAGAAGATATTTTTAAAATTCCATTCCCCATGGGAGTTTAGTTGTTTCAGTTTGGGTTTTTTCTGGTTTTTTCCTTGTTTTGTTTGGTTGGTTTTTGTTGGGCTTTTTTATTTTTTTTTTGTTGTTTTTTTTGTTTTGGTTTTTTTTGTTTGTTTTGTTTTGTTTTGTTTGTTTGTTTGTTTTTGTTTTTTTTTTTTTTTGCCTGATAGTGGCAAGAAATTATTTGCACAGTTGTATCTTACATGTCTGGCTAAATGCCAATCATAAGAGGGTTATGTGATATCTGTCAGCAATTGTTTTTGTGTTATTTTATAGTCTGAAAGTTTGAGAACAGTCTCTGTTTAGGACAGGATATTTGACTTAATAGTGTGGTGACTGTGATCTGGAAATTCAAGCAAAAGTTCATATACAGACAATCCAGGTAAAATAGCATTAATTGAGGTAAAATAGCAATAATTAAGATGCCTTTACCAGAATTTTTAAAGGTTACTATAGAAACCAGATACCTAATTGTTTTCACTTTGAAACAGCACTCTTAAAGTCCAGTGTGGTAGGATTTATCAGTGAGCTGATGTTGAGCTTTTCATTCACCCTAAAATTTATACCAAGCTTTGTACATACTTACGCAAAATAACTAAAAGTAACTCATATAATTTGCAAAGTTTTTATTTGAATAAACCTTGTATTATCATACTTTTTTTTGTTGGTATTTATACTTTAAATGCTGGAAATAGAGGATCTGTAGGCTGCAACTGTAGTTCTAAATTAAATAGTGACCAGGAGCATCCTGTATCACCAAACTGTTAGAACAGTAGCTTGTGTGCCTCTGTCCTGTCCCTCAGGTCATTCATGGGCACAGTCTACAAGCTAGAGTGATCGTTTTCAGTAATCACTCCCAGCTGGACGTTAGTGTGTGAATCTGTTTCAAAGGATAAGTTTAATATTAGGTAACCAGGCTGCTCAGTGGTAGCTGGCCTCAGAACTGGAGAATGAACTCAGGCATATTTAGTCTACTAAATAGAGCACAGTCAACATGGCACACTGTGCTAAAAGTGAATTACTATTTGATACATAATTTCCTATGTCTGAATTTGATGTGTATATTATTTAATAATGTGATTTCTGTGGATTCTCAAGTCCATGTATATTCTAAATTTCTCTAGCAACAAAGTTTAGTAGTTTTTGAAATTCAACATTCTTCAGGAGCTCTTTGCATATTTCCACTTGGGTTACATAACACCTCTGAAGATATTCAGAACAATATCTGAGACTACCCATTTCCTAGGATGAAGAAAAGGGAGTGAATCCAGCCACATCTTATTTCCTGTTTGGCTGGACAAAGTGTAAAAAATCAGATTGCAAATGATATATTCAATATTTTCATGTTTATTGCCCTGAAATTTCCTTTATCTGGAAATAAATTTCTTATTTTTTAATCTACTGCCTTTTTCAATAGCATTATGCAGTCACCATTTCTGAAAGATGGCTGAAGCAGAAGTCTAAGCTGACTTAGGTTACACTGCAGAGGGCACATATAGTTTAAACAGTGGCACACAGGTGCTTTTGCTCATGTGTAGTCTTAGTGGTCATACACCCTGAGCACTGAACATATTTTCCAGCAGTGATATGTTGCTTATTGTCCAAGGCACTCGGCTGCTGCAGCAGCTGCATGTTCAGTGCTGCTCCCTGAGTTAATGGGCAGCCCCAGCTGGAAGGAGTCTACTCCCGCAGCGGTGACTGTTCCATCGTTCCTCCCGCCAGAGTGCTCCCACTCATATAGCACTGATTGCTAATCCTGAGATCTGAAGGCTTCGGGTTTTAATCTTTTGTTTGATGTAAAAGGTCATGTCTTCCTTCAAGCACTAAGGAGCCCTCAAAAATTTTGTGAGCCTGAATATTTAGGGAATTACAATGGCCTTGGGCATGTTTTTTTGTTAAAGCTGAGATTTAATTCCTCAAATCTATTCAGTATTTGTGTCATGACTCTGCAAAAATATTGTGAATATGTAGTAGTTAAAGTATTCTTGAGTTATTCACTTTATTTGAACTATTCATTGTTGTGCTATATTATTCTTGATAATCTATTGCTCTTAAAGTAGACATAAGTAAATTTTTTGGTTTTTCTACATGGGGAAAAGAAATATAGAGGGAAGCCTATACATTCAAACATGTAAAGTTACATCTCTAAATAGTCTTTTAACCAAGTTAATACTTATTATATTTGAATTTTGAATTTATTTATTTTTTAATGTTCAAATGTGAACATGTATCTATTATAAATCCTCTAGATAGAACTGTCAGCAAATATGATACTACTAAGGTTTGTGAAGTTTTTCTACACAATGCTGTGGGTAATGTTTTAGACTCTTTAACCTAATTATATTTTTTCTGTCATTTTACAATAGCACAACGACCTGCAGGCTGTTTTCCCTTTTGGGCCTTTATCATCAAAACTGTCACGTTGCATACCTGATAAAAGCACGGAGCTCTGTGTAATTTGTTTGCTTACAAAGTTGTCTTGAGGCGAGTCACAAGAGCCTAACACAGTTGAGAATATGAGGTATGCTGTCTGTTGGCAGACAGCAAAACAGAGAAAGGGATTGAGAAAGGGACTGCTGCCACTGGTTCCCAAAATGTCTCACTGAAACAAGTAGAAGTAAACAGATAAATGCAATTATATAGTTTTAAGACCCCAGAGGATGACTATATAAACAAATTTTAAATTCTGGTTGGCCATATAATAAATTATTAATCAGTCACTCAATTTTCCCACAATAGAAATAACTTATACTGTAACATTTCTCCTTACAAGAATATATTTTTTTAATTGTCTTGTGTAGAAAGTTCTGTATTTTTTGAATCTCACAAAGGTTGATGAGATGCTTTCATACAGAATTCATATTCTGCCTTCAATAAACCTGTGCCCTAAAACACTCATTTGCTGTGTTTATATAATGAGCTGGGACAAACAATTTGTTCTAATTCACAGATATCTCAAGATTCAATAATTTCACATTTGCCTCATGTTAGTAACAGAGATTAGTGACTTCTGGGAGTTAAATAAAAAAATAAATAAAGAAAACATAGATGTGATGACACTATTCTCATGGAATGACAACTTTGGAGGAACTGAAATTTCAGAAAAATCTGAGCTAGTGAGCTTTGGTAAACAAGCAGGTAATTTTCTACCTCAAAAGTCTCCTTTTGATACAGATGGCCTTAATAAGTGTGTTAAAAGGCAAATAATATGAATGAAGTGATCAAAACAGAATTATACAGGTAATTTTCAAGACTGACTTGGTTTAACACCAGCTGGCAGCTAAGCCCCATGGAGCTGCTTGCTCATTCTTCTGAGTGGGATGGAGGAGAGAACTGGAGAAGTGATAAAACTCATGGCTTGAGATAAAGAAAGATTAATAGGGAGAGTAAAAGCTGTACATGCAAGAAACAGGTCTAATTTTAAACGTTTTGTAATAAGAAAATTATGTTGCATAATCTTGCCCTGTGAGACATCTGAGACAAATTAGACCAGCTCCAAATTTTGAATGAGATAGGCTCATGTTAATATATGCCTCTGAGATACATGGTTTACCTTACTCCTGAAACTCAGATTGAATGTACGTAAGAAACACTCTGTGAGTTTCCCATGTGATGCATATTTCATGCTATTGAGTTCTGCAAGCTTTAGAATTTTACTGGATTCTTGGAAAAAAAACAAACCAAAACAAAAGCAGGATGTTTAAGTATGCTTCTTGCAGGGATACTCTTACAATTGAATGGAGAAATATGTAAACTGTCGGTGTAAGAATAACACCATAACTGGTTTAAATTTAAAAAATACTTTTTTAGTTGGCTTATACACTTTGAGAGACACATTTACATCAATGTTTTTTTTCATGTGAATACCATACCATGTTTTTTGGATTCAGTTCAACTCCATAATTTTTTTTTCCTTTGCATGCCTGTTAACATTTTATATAAAATTCTTATTGGCATCACTTGTTCTAAAACATCACAAACAGTCGCCATTGTTAACATCCAGACCCTTCTTTCTGGCAAAAAGAAATATAAATATGAACACTCTTTTACACAAAAGACTGTTTAGCTTTTGAAAGGAAGTATCTACCAGTTCTCCCTTAGCAATTGACAGTAGGTGCATCTCTCTTCAGACCATGGAACCTCTCTGTGATTTTATTCATGGATTCCCTACTCAAGTTTTTAAGGTATTGCTTATGATATCTGTTGTATTTTTGTTGAATTATTATTTCTGAGGAATTAAGAGAAAACTATCTATCTACCAATCTACTTATCTACCTATTTCTGTATATTTATGTCTATAACTCTGTTCATGGTTTCCTTACTTTTGTTTCAATACAAAGACCAAACCTCAACTGCAGATTTTCACATTTTTTAACCAAACCTTTGTCCTTCGTTAAATAAATTGTCCTCTCAAATAACCTTCTTTTAAGAAAAGTGTTCACCTGTTTTCAGCAAAAGAGCTGGAGACAAAGCATGCACTCTTTTTCACATAGCTGAATTTCATATAGCCATTTCAACCAAATGTTCAAAGCATTCTATGTTGAAATTCCTGAGTTGCCTATTTCCACACAGGAAATATGTGCTGAAAACCACACATTGCTTCTGGAGAAGCAATGGAGAATCTGGAGAAACTAAAAATCTTTCTTCAGAAAAGTTTGCTTTTTTTCCTGGTCAAGTCACTTTGATGTGGTGCTTTGCCTTACCTAAAAGGACCATATTCACTTGTGGTTTGGTTACTTCCATTTCTTTATTTGGTTTGGTTTGGTTTGGTTTTTTTAAACATAATGTGTTATACTATACCATACTCCACACAAGGAGGTGCCATCGTGGCATTCATTCCATCTTGGCCCATATTCTGAACGAAATTTTTAAAATAGTTTTTGCTGTTGATCATCTAGGTGGGTTACCCTGTCACAAAAGGAAATGTTTAATAAGCAGTAAATACTATTACTGTCCATTTAAGGGAAGAACATAGGTGTAGGAATGTGCCTCTGGGGGGCACATTCCTACATATAGATAATACTTACAATTATTATAACGGGATATTTTTTATTCAAAAAATGGAGGTCAGTTTTAAAACCATTCAGTTTTGGCAAGGTGTTAAACTCAAGAACCATAAAAGTTGAGAAATTCAATCTATCAGTGTTTATAATAGCTCTCAGAATACCTGAGCAATGTCCAGATTGTATTAAAGAGAGGTATTGATGTGCTTACATTTAAATTATTACTGCTTCTAACAGCTTAACTAGTGAAGTAAGTATTGATTCTAGCCAAAAGTCCTTATGAATTGGATGAGTAAAATCTCCTGTTGATCTTCATATGTCAAGGGTCTACCCAGCTATTTGAAACCACATTTTCAGGAAGTTCTGTCTCCAAATAAGATCTGAAGGCCTGGAAGTAATCTGATCCATCTCCTAGTTTACAAAGATAAATTAGGACAGATTTAACATGCTCTTATTAGCATGCATTCCCGTTTTACAGAAATTAAACAAAATCTGTCAAGAGAAAAAATGAAAGTTAGGAAAGGTGATTTAAATTAGTAGGAAGAAAGTGACTAAATTTAAAAGACACAATATTCTATAAAGTCATTAAAGTTAATAAGAATAGAACTATTCTATCTAGGGTTTAGTCACACATAGAAAATGTTGTGACTTACAGTACGAATAGCTAAGAAAAAACAGTGGCATCATCACTAAAAGTCTGTGCAACAGCCAACCAAATCCAGAGCAAAAAAAGTCAGGCTTACTTCTATAAAAATTTTTGTTTGTTTCTTAAATGTTGTAGACTTCTAGCCACATTTTGGAAGCTTGTTCTCATCTATAGGAGAGAGACAAACACAGCCAAATGTGTGAATTAGCTGTTCTACCACATGCGAAGGAAAAAACCCCAAACCATAAAAGAGACCTTCAGTCAGCAAATGTTTTATGAGTTCAACAGTTAAAGGTTCAAACGTAAAACTTAACTAAATTATCTGAACATGGTTTTGAAGGGGCACGGTACTACCTCTTGCTATGAGAAAGGTCATAAGAGACCCAAGAATGCCTTGGTGAGACTTCTTGAAGAATAAGGTTTGGCTTGCCCTGTGATTTGTTTCAGGTATGGTCTGCACTGTAACATAACAGATGCCCTTTTTACAAAAAAACTCTACAAAAACGCT
The DNA here is from genome assembly GCF_017590135.1 of Pyrgilauda ruficollis. Taxonomy (NCBI): domain Eukaryota; kingdom Metazoa; phylum Chordata; class Aves; order Passeriformes; family Passeridae; genus Pyrgilauda; species Pyrgilauda ruficollis. The sequence continues at coordinate 9,428,888 of NW_024525156.1, forward strand.
AACTGAGGATGACATGAGGAAAGAATTTTTTTAAAGAGTTAAGCATGAATAAAAGCTTGAATAAGTATGTTTTTTATTAATAGCTCTTATTTTCTACACATCTGTTTTAATTTGATCCCCAGATGCACAAACTCTAGGTGCTACCTGCTAGTCTCTTGTGGTTAACTTGGTCTGTATGGGCAAAGAGCAATCAAGCATCCACTATCCACATTTTTGTAACAGATTAAAAAGAAAAAAAAAAAAAAGTAAAAAAAGAAGTAAGTTTGATGTTTTCTTTGAATTTCCCAAAGATGTTGGATAGAGAAAGAAATCATCTTTGGATTATGGGTTTATTGATTATACCTCTGTAAAGATGAGTAAGTATTTTTATTACGTAGTATTAGATTTCAAGCTGTAAAAAAGAACTACATAAGATTTGTACTAGACTTTCCAAGGGATGCAAAATATATAAATCAATAGCAAATATTTTCTTCTGTAATTTTAAATGGCAGTACTAAATCTAAAACTTGTAAAAGAGACAAGGTTAAAAATCTAAGGTGGAGTAGAGTGTAAGAAATACTTTGCTGATTTTCTTTAGTTGCTATTCACAACTAGACAAAATAGGTACATAACCTGCTTAACCAGTACTACTCAAACCCACTGTTTTTTCTTTCCTATGATAATTTCTTATTGAAATTTAGGAATGCTAATTAGGTTTTTTTCTCTGATGGAAACTAAGATCTTGTAAGAGAGAGTATTTGAGGCTTTTATCCATATTCATAATTTTATCTTTAGGCTAAGAGCAATTAGATATTAGACATTAATTTTAGAAGCTTTTATGTTCTGAAAAAAGTTTTCCATGGTGCATGTAAGTGGAAAATTTATTTTGTGGGCTATGTTGACATATTTGTACATCTGAGATAATGAGGGTTTTTTCCTGATTTTTTCAGAATTCATTGTGATATAAGTGATGCCATAGTTGAAGACTACTCTCTAGAACAGACCAAAATCACAGTAGTGTTTGCTAACAAGGCTGTAATCTCACATGATTGGCACTGTAGTTTTGTGAAAATTTCTACATGTTGGTCATTCCACAAGCAATTGAGAGTAGTTTTGTTAGTTGAATGTTGATCATTTGATCAGAAATTAGATAGCAATATCTATTCAGTATTCAGTCTTGCACTAGAGAAGACATTTATGCTATCATAAAACACTGTAATTCTGAAAATCATTCTACTGTGATATGAAAATATGGGTGAACCTTATTCAATTCCAGATAGGGAAGTATCTTGATGACTGAGACATATTTAGTTGCCAAAATCCACCTTATTTCTGAAGCATCTCAGTAAAAAAAGGAGACCCTATAGTGTGTTTTAAAAATTTAATAAAGTGAAAGGTGCATGTACCAGTGAAGATATTTTTTTTTCATGTAATTTCTTCATACATGAGCCATGGTCTCTAATCATGACAATTTTTAGACTGAAGACTCATAGTCAGAGATAATGTAAGAAAATTACATTGTTCTTTAAGAATCCAACCATTAATCCAGCACTACCACTGAACAATGTCTGTAAGCGCCACATCTACATGTCTTTTAAATACCTGCAGGGATGGTGACTTCACCCCTTCCCTGGGCTTCCTTTTTCAGTGTTTGATAGCCCTTCCAGTGAAAAATTTTTTCCTAATATCAAATATAAACTTCCCCTGATGCAACTTGAGCCTGTTTCCTCTGTCTTATTGTTGAACATCTGGAAGGAAGGATCAACATCCAGCTGGCTACAGCCTCCTTTCAGTTAGTTGTACAGAGCAATAATGTCTCCCCTCAGCCTTCTTTCCTTCAGGCTAAACAACCCCAATTCCCTCATCCACTCCTCATAAGACTTATGCTTTAAACTCCAGGTCCTTTTCCACTGGACCACTTTCCAGACATTTTTTCCCAAGTGTGTAAGTGCTGCCTGGAGTTGTTGTGACCCAAGTGCAGGACCCAGCACTTTGCCTTGTTGAACCTCATACAAATGACCTTAGCTCATCAATCCAACATATCCAGAGGCTTCCTACACTCCAGCAGATCAACATTCCAGCCCTGCTTGTTGTCATCTGCAAACTGACTGAAGGTGCACTTTATCCACTTATCCAAATCATTGACAAAGATACTTAACAGGGCTGGCCCCAGTGCTGAGCCCTGGAGAACACCACTTGTGGCTGACCACCAACTGGATGTAACTCCATTCCCCACCACTCTCTGGGCTCCAGCATCCATGGAGATGTTTTACCCAGTCAACAGTAGGAAATGCAGAATTCTGTAGGAAAATGTGCCAAAGTCTTTACCTGATGTCCACAGTATATGTCTAAGTTGACCCCCCTCCTTATTTGTCAGAGAATCTAAAAATGTCATTTTGTGATCATTGATGAAAAAGTGAAAAGCTGGTCAGTAAACAGAAAGCATTGAAATGTTTATATATTTAAAAATAGTCATTGTTAACAGTGTCATCCAGTGGCTATGTGAATAAACTGCAAGGGCAAAGAGACTCATGCAAGAGAGGAGTGTTCTAGTAGGAAAGATTTTCCTGGTTCTATCTAAGTATATTTGAAGAGTGGGAATCTCAGCTAAAACCAAACTCTTGGCTCTCTGAGCTGACAATAACAGAAGTGGTCACTCTGTTCTACTTGAAGCTGAGGGACAACAGGCTTTGGAATATTTAATTTTGCTTTCATAAATTAATGATGAATAGCTTTAGTATATCAAAATATTTGGACCCCTAACATAGAGTGGGCTAGTTTAGCTGTTTTCTCACAAACCTATGAAACAGATAAAACAGCTCTGTTTTGTAATGTATCGATGTGCCTCTTCTGCTTTCTAATATTTGTACAGCTATTTAATCCAGAACTTCTGTAGAAAGATTAAGTCCACTTTTCTGACAGTGAGGACAGCACTCTGAAAATCTGTCCATTATGTAAAAAAGCATCTAATATTGTAAAAGGAAAGACATAGCGGCAGACGAGGGAAGAATGAACTAGTCAGCAACAAGAAGGTGGCTATTTTAGGGAGCAGAACTACAGGGTAAACTTCACATTTGAATCAATGAGTCAACTCATTTTGAATCAATGAGTAACAACCATTAGCTTCACATTTTTTCTGAGGAATCAGTGTTGAGCTGATTGAAGGTGCATATGACGGAATTCTAGAATTATTTTTAAGCTTTTTTAGCAAGATATTAAGGTTATTTAAAAGTAAACTTTGTTTAAACAAAAGCCCAAAAGGAGACAAAAGTTATTTTTCTGACAATGGTCAGTAATTTAAAGGGACAACAAGTGCAAAAAAAAAGTCATTCAGCTAGGGTAATTATTTCACTTTTTTCCTATATTGGCACTGCAATCTGTAATGCACATCGTTCATTACTATAATCTTAAAACTATACATCTTCATCACTATAATCTTAAAACAATTTTTTCTTAATTAAGCTGGTCATCTGTGAGTAACTAGAGGATTTCTAATCCAAATAAGTTTAGAGAGTATTTGTGTGTATGTGTGTGAAATTATCTGTACATTATATTTATGCTGTGGTGTAAAACAAGAAAACCTCAATGAACTATTGAAATGTATTAAAAATCCTCTTAATAATATTTTTTTATTTAAAAAAGATATAATTTCTCTACAGGTTTAATTTGGTGCTTTTGAACCTTTTCATAGAAACTTTAAAATATTTCTCTTAGTGGAGATGCCTATGAATACATGCAACCTTGGGGTGTATAAATAAATTGGATTTTTTGCCCAGGAAACTAAACTACAGATGGGTTTCATCTGCTTTTAAAAGATGCAGGTGGGCTTCAAATGCTTTTAAAATTCTGGTGGAAATATAAGTGTCCAGCTCAAAAGTTGGTTCTGCAGGCAACATTGAACAATTTTGCTTCTTGTTCTGCAGACTATTTCTGCTAGTTATGGCACTTGCTATTTTTTCTTAGAAAAGTCATATGAAGTCTAACTTCTCAGGCAGAATGTAATTATTCTCAAATAAAATATCTTTTCCTGAAGAAATTATCCATAGCCTTATTTTTGTGTAAAGTTATTTCATAATTGCTTGCTTTTGTTTGTAGATTCCAAAATATTTATTGCAACTTAACTCTGTCAAAATGAATTCCTTGTAATATATTTCTGGAATAGTTGTTGATGGAAAAGGCTTTTTCTGCAAAACTACTGGGATGGGTGGGTGAGGAACCAAACCATAATCTTACCCTGAAACCCAAAAAAATTGTTTGAAATTTATCAAATTGATATAAGAAAAACTTCCATTGCCATATTCTGTAGCTAGCTCCTTAAATCTTCTAATTCCCCAAAAATGTGCTAGCTTTCTGAGCCTTTCAGTCATTCCCAGCTAGCAGAACTGAGAAAAGTTTTTTTCTTTGCCAGAAATGGTAGAATGCTAACTCTTGGACACCACAGAATTGTAAATCCTTTCTAATACCTTATTGTGACATAGCTAACACTTCTGATGTCATAGATTAAGTGTAAACCACCAAAAGTTCTTTGATTTTTCATCTGAATCCTAAACCACGATTTTTCCAGCAGTACTTGAAAGCATTTAAAAAAAAATTTATAAATGCCTGAAGGTTGCTGTTAAAAAAAATAAATCTGGAAATAGTCATTGTGATGATTATTATCAAAACCTGAATACATGAAAAATTTTGACTTGAGGAAATTGAAATATGTTCTTTTTGAAACAACACCATCAATGGTAGGACAAAAAGTAGAATATTGATATAAGGAGATGAGGGCAAAGTATGTACAGAACGATTGCTGAAGTCCTTATTAGTTGCAAAACAAGGTTTGTCAATAAAAGATGGGCACCTGATGATTCATCTGTCTGCATCACAATGAATTAGTGTGCCACAGGATTTCTGGGAGAAAACTCCATTCATTCTTTCTCCATATGGTTGAAGTAACTGTTCACCATGGAGTGTACTACCACTTTTGGCAAAGAAACTAAACTTTTCTTCCAGCTCAAAAAGCTACATCAGCCTTGTGGCATTAGGAGCCAGAACAGAAATAGAACCCTTATGAATGTTTAGTTGTTCATTTCCCCAATCAAAGCACATGTACCTTTATGGGGCTGGTTTAGAATACAGATGTAAGAATTGACTTTGTATATTTATTTCAAACAATGTATTTTAAATTCTACCTTTCCTTATATAAAACTGTATCACCTAGTGTTCGAAGCATGTGAAGAAATTAGCTGCTCTATCTAGTTAGAACTAGTAACTGCTAGAATTAGTCATGGATCTTGATAACTGGTATTACAATCCTCTAATTAAATGCTTGATTGTATCAAGACTTTTTAAATATCTCCCAGATTTTTAAAATTGCTCATGTTCAGTATATTTTAGTACAATGGAAGCTGAAGTTTATTATTACAGATAATCCATCATAGTTATTTTTACCACAAATAACAATCAGTCCTAGGCTGAAATTACAATAATGAATTTCCTATAAGAGCATTACCCCACTAAAATAGAAGTGTTATTTCTCAGCTGCACTAATTTTCTGAATTTCCCAAAGTTACTACTCATACAGGAACTTTCTTAATTTTCCTAAAAAATATATTGGGCTTTCATGCTTAAAACTGAGCTGTGATTTAGACCCTATTTGCTTTAATTTTACTTCTACATGAGAAGTTATTTTAAAAATAGGATAGGAATTCAAAATCCCTGATGCCACAAAGGGGACCACTTTATATAGAAAAAAAGAGTCAGCATACAACATTTCAAGACAAGACTACCATCTTGTGGCCTTTGTGTACAATGACTGGTTGAAGGCACAGATTTTGCATAAAAATAGAAATGACATTCTCTTGTGCTCCTGTTTGTTTCTAACAGTGTAAGTCTTTGTGCAGACAAACCTTATATATCTTTCAATAGAAGCTGTTTTGAATCAAACAAAGACTTGACTGTTTGTATGGCTGCCATAACAGATGCAGAATAATATTCAAAAGCACAACACAAATGCTTTGTATAAATCAGTGCTGCTGAAGATGTGTCCTGTTAAAAGAGACTAACACATCAACACAACTGTGCTAGTCTCTCTGTTTGACACACATGGCATAACAGGACACTGCTTCTTTTTCTGGAAACAATACTGTGTGATGCAAATAAGAAGCAGGGTAAATACTCAGCCAATTGTCCTCACAAATTCTGAAATTTGTTTGGAACGGACTGCTATGGCTATCTAAGGTAGCTGATTTAAATAGCTTCCTACTTTGTGGAACTGGATATAGGTGCATTTAAGGTGGTATTGGAATATAACTTTCATTTAAAGTGGAATTTTTGTCTACAATATTTCATCTGTACTGTGTTTGAGAGATCTGCCTTCTTAGTACAAATGAGATCAAAATCTCATGTGATTTATGAAAAATGGGGAAAAAACTGTCTTGATCATACCCATAAAAATTCTTAGAATTATTCTTTTCAGGGCAGCAGAAGAAGTTGCTGCTTTACTAGATAATATTCACTACAATCTTACAAATTATATGTTTACAGTTGACATGTTTTACTACGTAATGTCTTTGCAAATTTATACCAGTAGGGCTTACTTCTAGTTAATAGCTCAGAAGAGATGCAAAATTTTTAATTTTACCAATATGGGTATTGCCATGCTATAACAGCATTTAGTGACCTCGGAGTTAAATCTCCTTTCAAGGGAGGAAAGACTTCAGGCTTCTTTGCTCACTCCCACTCTGCTACCAGATGCATGCACCTGGGCAGTCCAAGAGCAGATCTTTCCAGCAACAGCTGAGGAGAAAGAAGCCTTTGTAGCCCTTGGGCTTTTCCCTGTCTTTTGTCATGAGGTCACCAGGAGGCCCAGCTGTTCCTTTGTGTTCCACTGGTTGTAGATGTCACCTGAGCATCTTTTCTGGCTTCTTGTGACTTTAGTGTGAAGCTGTGAGAAGAGCCTGGCTATGTCCTCTGGAGGATGTTGAAGGACAGCTGAACAGAGCAGGATGCAGCCTCATCAACCTTTCTTCTCCAGAATGACTCAAGTCAGTTGTACAACGTTTCCTCATGGAATCCATGTTCAGCCTGCCTGTTCACCAGCGTCTCTTAGGCATTTGCTGTAGCTTGCTAATATCCTTGGTTGTGTGGTGAGTGCTAAACTGGGCTTAATCCTCCTGCCATGGTCTGGCAAGACTTAGAATTGTCTTTGCCCATACTGATGTCTTGAGTCTGATGAGCAGTATGGTGAGAGTGGTGAGTAATGGAACCGGATGGGACTCCTGCCTGAAATCAAGGTGCCTTGAAAATAGTGGGCACAGGCTATAAGGGTCTTCCAATAGCTACTGGAGATGGTGTCAAAAATTGTATTAAAATCTATAAAACTTATTTCTACTGCTTTCATCCCATTGAGTAATTAATCTCATAGTAGAAAGTTATCAAGCTGACCAGACAAGGTATAGTTTTTTAACTCTCATTTTACAGTACACAAGACAAAGTTGGTGTAAAGCTCTTATACTTGATCCAGATTCTTGTAGGAACATGAGCTATTCAACTTTTGATGGTGTTTACCCTTTTCTTCTTGTTTTTCCTACACTGAGCCAAAGTAAAGTGGCAGAATGTCCTGAAAAGTTTTAACCACTAGTTTGCTGTCTGTCTTATTTATGAAGAGAACTGCAATCTTTAGTATGAGTGTGTATCTTTTTTTGCCCAAAGACTTTATTGCTGCTTAGTCTTTGATAGGACTGATTCAAAAAGTACCTATGCCTGCTATATATTTCAGTTTTTCACTATGACCTAAAAAGAGTAAGGAAACACATATTACCAGAAACAAACAAACAATAAACTTTTTTCTTTTTTAACTCTTGAAAAGTACTTTATATATAATACAGGGGAAGAAAACAGACACTTATCAGTGTCACTGAAATATAAATTATTATTTTTAATGAAATATATAATTCCAGTGTTAATCAACATTAGCTCTCCAAGGCAAGTGATATGTGTGGGAATTAACTGTAACATTAAAAATTAAGAGACCAATTATAATGCTGCAAAACTGACATTACTTGCTCATAACACAGCATAATCAGAAATTTCATATGGTTACCTCACTACAACTATAAAATTTTTTTTTCTAAGTAAAATATGTTGTCTATAAATCAAATACATTGTTAACTACATAGTTTTGTAGTTTCATTCTATCTGAAAAATATTATTGTTTATCATGGGTTTGTATTTTCATAGCATTCAAGACAAATCATGACTGCAATCTTTTTTAAAAAAAGCTTAAGCTAAAAATAAATGAAAAAAATGCACAATAAAACCAACAAGAATAATCTAAAGAAAAGAAAAGTATTTTCTCTACACACCTTTCATTACATGCTTTCCTGCATGTTTTCTCTGCAGCTTTGTTAAAGTAGCTAATTTTCTCCACCGAAATGTAGTGCTGCCCTAGTCCCATATGACTTCATGTTAAATTCATCAGTATCTATTTAATTCAGTTTCCTCTACAGAGACATAGGAAACATCTTGGGTTATCAGAAATGCATGACTGTGTATACTTTTCATAGGAAGACACAATTTCCAAACATTTAGCTATGTAAAGTGGATTTCAGCTTCTCTGGAGTACCTCTCATTCACCCCAGAGACTTTGTGTCTTGCAGGAAATAGTACTGAGCAATACATCAAAAATATCTTTTTTCATCTGTGCTAAACAGATCCTATTAAAATAAATCAGGTACATGTTCACACCACTCTTCTGGGAGCATGAACACCAACTGGATTAAAAATAATAGTTTAAAAAGTAATTTCATACATCTCTGTATCCAGAAAAACATCTAAATTAGCATCCTTTAAAAAAAGCAGTTGCTGGAAGACATGTATAGTTGTCTAGGTTATTGGAAAGACTATTTTTAATGTAATCTTCCTAAACCTGAATAGTAAATAAATATATGTAATAATTTTTGGAAATGTTAATCTGACAAAAATTTTACCCTGTCCAATAAAAGTGCTTTATATCACAGAGTCATAGAGTCATGTTGGAAGTGACCTCTGCTGAAAACAGGATCAACTAGATCAAGTTGTGCAGGACTGTGACAGGTTGGTCTGTGTGTCTCCAAGGGCAGAGACTCCACAACCTCACTGGGCTGGTGTTTCATCACCCTCACAGCTAAAATTATTTTTCTGATGTTTAAATAGAATTTTCTGTATTTCAATTTGCACCCATTGCCTGCATCAGCATTGAAAAAATAGAAATATTGTCTTCCATTCAGATTTTTTTTTGGTTGATTTTAAAGATGATTGATGCGGCAGCCTACCTAATTTGAACTAGAGTGCAGCTAAATGAGTGAACTCTATATCTATTCTGAATTATAAGATACATACACATTTAAGGCTAAGTTGTTAAAATGACACAAAGTAGTCATCATAAATTAGTGTTTTCATCTCACCTTCACTCACACTGGCTTATCTCTGACTTATGTTCTGCAAGAATAAACTTGTCATGTCCACAATATTTAAATCTTTTAAAACCATCTGTTCTTCTCTGACAAAGACAGTAAATCTCTTGCAAATGTTTTATTTATTGTGGTACTTTCCCTGTTCTTCTTATCTTTTCTGTCACCTTTAAAATTAATTCTTCCTACCCATATCCTTCTGCAAATCCTCACACATGGACAATATCATTGGTACACAAAAGTCAGAATTTTACTTTTCTAGATACTTAAAGACTAACAAAATTGAAAGCATAAAAAGCAAGCCAAAAGAACTTCCAAAGGGAAAATTTATGGATTTTTTTTCTTACAGAAGTGTTTTAATAGGCCATGGTAATTTTTTCTACAGCTCTTTTAACAACATGCAAAGGAATTATCAATCTTCTGTAAGTAAACTACTGCTTTACTGTGACTGTTCACAATGCAATATTAGCAAAAAATATGATTTGACAATCATATTTCAAAGTTAGTTAACCTATAATAGACTCAGATTTCCAAAGTAATTATCATTGATTATTGAGCCTAAAGAGATAATGAATTGTCTTACAACCAGCACCTCTTATCTTCAAATGAACTTTACAGCTCTTCTTACTTTCAGCATACTAATCCATTTCATATGACTATATTTGATTCTATTGATGAAATCTTCAGGGTTAAAATGTCATATATACAGTTCCAGAAACACCATCAGATCTAATTAGTCAATGATAATATTGACCTGATCAACAGGGTGGAATTATTTTGTTTACTTTCTGTATTAAAGCCAATATTAAATGTTTTCCTCTTTCATAAATGCCTACTAAACTTTTTTTTTTTAATTTCTTAGTGTTTCCTTATTTTGATGAGCTGAAAACATATCTCTCCCATAAAATAGCTTTTAAGTAGCATAATGCATTAAGAAGAAAAAAATCAAACTTTGTTTTCTGGTCTTAAAATTTTTGATTCTGCTAATTATCATTGAAGCAGTGTTGTAGACTGCACAATCACCACATGATGGAATTTTGTCTACAAAGATGATGTAAAGATTTATTGTCTTACAATAATTGCACTGAATCTTTTACATTCCTGCTCAGGCTGTCCTTTTTATTATTTTTTCTATCCAAAAAGATTACTCATCAGATGACTCCGTTCTCCAGATCTGATAATTTCACAGCTACACTTAATCAATATTTTCTTCCTATTCCAAGATGAAAACTTCCTAGACTTGTAAGGAAATAGTAGAATTGGGAACCTACTGGTAAAAGAGTTGAATTGGCAGGTGAGTTGAGGTATTTCTGTTGATGCCTGGCCATGAGGATGCTTTGTGATGAAATGTATTCCTTTTTCATCTCTTAAATTCATAGATCAGTCATCATTAGTACATTCCTCTTTCCTAGTTAAAGCTGGATAAGGGGATGCAAATTTTGATTCTCTTTCACATATCTCTGAGCTGTAGATGTCACTCTAGGGCTGACCAAATTTTGCAGGCTTCTTTCTTACCAAAATAATTTGTCAAGTGGAGGAGGAAGGTGCTGAAAATTTTAATTGTTTACTTGTGAAATATTTACGTTTTTATATGTTAGCTTGAACAGACAGGAATTGCAGCAAAAATCTTGTACTGAATTATGAATTATGGGTAGTGGAAAAAACAACAGTTTTGCAGTCAGTACCTTACCTGATTGATAACTCAAGTATTTTTCAGGAGATACAGTTTTAATGAATGCTAATTTTATTGCGTTCAGAAGTCTTCTAAAAGCCAGATAGAGGGCTTAAAAATTTTATTTTGTTTTAATCCCTAACAAACCCAGAATTTTTTAACAATATATACATTTAGGCAGGTACTTTATGGTGACTCCCATGTGAGGTGTCTGAAGTTGAATGCCATTTAGGTAATGTTAGGCTGGCTGGATATCAGTCTTTGCATTCACTTATGTTCAGATACAGTAGTGTATTTACATTAAATTTAAAATTAGAGCACCAAATAAAATCAATTGCATTTGATAAATTCAGAACCTTGTTGAGGACAAAACTAGAACCTTGCTGGTATGGGGAGCAAGCAATTTACAGTGAGCAAATTAGCATATTAAAATATTTAAAATATTTAAAATATTTTTAAAAAAAGATAGAATTTCTTTTAGTTCAGTTAAAATAACACTAACACGTGGAAAAAATATTAAAGACAGACAGGTCCTGATGCCTGAGTCATCAGGGCAGTACGTAGGCTCATGTCTGCTTCTGCCAGGGCTGGAGCCACCCCTGGCTTGGGCGTGGGACAGCTCCTGGCTGCCAGGCCCTGCTGTCACCTGCCCAGGAGAGCCCCAGGGAAGCACCTCAGTGCCCTGGGAGGTATCACAGACAGTGCCTATATTCCAAGGGCTGAGATGACCTGGGATCTGGATCATGAACGGGGTGGAGTGATGCCCTGGGCCCAGGACAGACAGGGCCAGAAAGTAGTGCACTCAAGAGCCTGGAAAAACCACCCTGGAGACACCAGCTATTTAAATGAGATGTTAAAACTGGGTGTTGTGGATACTGAACCTGTTCCTTTCAGATATTACCCTGCCATGTGTCATTTATTAAAAAAGCCATCAATGAACTTTAGAAAGCATTTGTTTTTATTCTGTTCCTCTAAAATTTTGTTTAAGAAAGAATAATATACAGGGATTTTTATCCCTTCAGAAGACCTTGGGTGTTATGGGTGCAATGTTCCCCACTCCACACTTTCTCATTATAATATCTAAAATTTCTTTCTGAAATCTGCCAAGAGGGTCAAAGCCACTGTTAAATGGATTTCAAGGCATTTGAGAAGAGTTCTTAGCAAGTCTAGAGCTCTAAAAACCCACAAAAACCAATTTGAAGCCTCTACTTAAACTGAAAGAAATGAGAGGTCTGGAAGGCAGGTGACATTATATTTTCTTAACTAAAAGTTTGGACAAATAGACTCATAAAAGTATGCAAAATATTAGAACAGCATTTTTTTTAACTACTGTGTGCTTATATGTTGATATATCTGAAAAAGTCACCCCAGTTTTGGATTAACATGGTGGAATTTAATTTTATAGCTTTGATATAGCCAAATGGTTGACTTTTTAGAGACAAAATAGGCCTTTGGAAAGTACAAAATAGATATGCTTAGAAAATGAGTGAAGGTAGTCTCCCATTTGAGTACACAAGTACAGTAAACATTTTTTAATCTGAGACAATCTGTATTAATTTTTAATGGCACAGGTAAAATAGCAGCTTGAAGAGAACATTCATCCTATTTTATCTGGTCTGCCAATGCCCTGAATAGTGCCAGTCCGATCGCTATATGATTTTAGCAACTTTCTGCTCTAAACCAGAACATATGATAAATATGACAGCTTGTTTCAGAATACTTCTCAGAGAAAATCTGTGTCTTTAATTATTTATCTCATACGACTTGCACAGTGGTATACGTTTTCTTTTTTTCTTTCTGTAGTGATCATTCTCTTTACAGTCAGCATTAACTCATTTCTTCTCAGTCCCTTTCTAAGTGTGATCAGTTTTTTCAGCAATTATACAAATTCTTTAAAAAAATAGATCCACAACTCCATAAGATGAATCACAGCGCTTATTTTTTCCAGTACATCTTCAAAAATTCCATCCTTTTTGAAAATGATGCTTTCACGTCCAGCTTTTCCAGTAGGAACTCTGGGGGAAAAGCTGTTGCCTAACAGAAAACTACAGGTCTCAGCATGAAGAGGCTGTGCTAGAAACCCTTTACTGAAAACATATCTGCTCCTCCCTGGCCATGACTCCCAAGACATTGCTGAGGATCCTTGGTTTGACTGCCTGTGCTCCAGACCATCTGTGATACAGCCCAGCCCTGAGCCCTTGGGCCTGCTGCTGGAGAAGCACGTCTAGTTAATTCTTCTTAAGTGTTTTATACTGTATACTTTCTGTGATCTTTTATTTTGTCTGATCTTTGACCCTTTTAGGCCAAGTAGACAAATCTGAAAATGAAATCTATGTTTTCGATTCAATTGCATGTGAAAACTTTTACTAATATGTAAACATTTCAAGAAAAAATGGAGTCCTATGTCATTTCTTAAACTTTTAATTGTCACAGTCTGCGTTAAATAGTTTTACAATGTGACTTTAAACATACCTCCAGCAGAGACAATGCGTGAAATCAATGTGTTAAAATATCTATATATAAATTACCAATCAATGTGGCAAAATATCTATATATAAATTTTTGCAGCTTGTTACTGTGTGTAATGAAATTCTGCATTAGGATGGTTCTTTCTGAAAGTAGGCATTTGTACATATAGATTGTGGACCTGTCAAAGATGATGTTTAACTGCTCATTGTATTGACTCTTGAACTGATATGACAATGTAAATCCTGGGAAGTCTTTACATAATTTTCTTCTTAAGCTAGAAGAAAAACTTCTTAAGCTTTTCTTCTTAAGTAGAGACATGAATTTTTTGAATATAAAGAAATCAGAATGGCATTTAAAAGCAATGCTATTCAGGACATATATGCATCATTCTATTATCTACAAATACAATAAGCAGCTTAGCTTCCCTTTGCTAAAAATATTTTTTGCTTCAAGAACAATTTAAAAATAAGGAATAGTTACTTTTGTAGCCTAACAAAGATCTATAATCTTTACATCAAGCACTGGGTTATTAAATACTCACTAATTAATATAAATAAAAATAGCAAATTACAGAAGTTCAGAATCCAGCTTTTTCAGATTGTTTCAGCTTAGTGACATCAGCTCCCAAGGGCATATTTCCTTGTCCCCACAACATGGGTCTTGAGTAGAACAATCTTTATGACAGGACACATAAAGAGCAGAAAGATTCCAGCCATGGGATCCTCATGAATTTCAAGAAATACTCAGACAAAGCAGAGTATGATCAAGTTGGAGATCTTTGGGAGAACTTTGAAGAACTTAACTAGTCTTTTCTCTTACAACAGTCATGTAAATATCAAGAAAATTGGTTTTTTGTAAAGCAAACATAAAGCAGACATAAAGCAGACCTCTGAAGCAAATGGGGTACTAAGCATACTAGAAAGTAACATTACTTTGGGGGAAAGGTTTGTGGCAGTTGTAAGCTTTTTCCCTTGGGGTGACATTTAAATCACTTAAGCAGTGCTGTGTTGGCTTGTTTTTGTATTTTTTTTTAAACCAAATTGATGATTTATTACTGTAAATAAACTAAATTAAAGAGTAGCATGCACAAAAGTCAATAATTTAGGAGATACGGCATCAAGACTACAGCAAGAATTAACCTATGACATTGTAGCTGTGGTAAACAAACTGCAGCAATCAATAATGAAATGAATCAACTTCAGATAAGGGAACAAAGAGATTTGCCTCGGATTTCAGATCAAAACCCAGTCAAAGGATTCCTCCTCCAGCTGATGGAAACGTGTGTGGCTGTTCAATCAAATCCTGAATGAGCAACTGATGAGATTAATCCACATGTACTTAAAAGATGGTAGAGTACTTCAGCATGTGAACATGCCCCTCATATCTAAGCTGATCTTACTAAAAATACAGGATCAATTATGGATGTTGTGCTCAAAACTGGTATGGTCATGGCTATGGACCATACATAGGAGGCTATGGAGCTTACATAGGAGGAAACATTATACTGTGTCAGCTGTGTTTCTCCCTTCCTTCTTCTCCAAATATTTTGTGTGTGGCAGAAAGGAACTGAGAAAGCGAAGACGAAGCCCAGGGCACTGTTTGTGAATGTGATTGTGTGCAGATGCAAAGATCAACAGAGAAGAAAAGACAACTCTCACTTAATAGCTTTGAAATGGAATTCTGTAGTGCATGGGACTACAGCTGCCCTGCCAGCTGTTGAAACCATCATGTCAATGGCAAGATGCACTTTTCAGTAAGCATGTTTTTGTTTCCTACCCCTCCATTCTATTCCTGTACTATTAGTGAGAATGTAATTTGGAACTGCTACTGAAAGCAACTCAAAATAATCTCTATGGGCCTTTCAGCTTTGCATTTGTACTGGGAATTAAGTCAAACTTTTAAAAAATGCTTCATAATTAATATTGGTGTGTTTTCTTTTCATAGAGGCATTTCTTTAGTTCTCCTAGTCTTACCAAAGATTAGAAAGTATTTCTGATTTTATCCCTGTAGTTTTGCAAAAGCCACAACCTAAAAGAAGATATTTATGACCCTCCATCCTCAAACTGAAAAATATGTACTAATGCTATTTCAACATTATCATTTAGTCTTATATAATTTTCAGTCTTTTAAATTGAGTTTAGAGACATTTCTATGTAGAGAAACAAGATACAAGTTTTCATTAACATAGAAAAAAGTAAAAACCATACAGGAACCAAAATTGAGGGGTAGAAACAAAACCCTCATGGTTTCTAGTAAGAAAAGCTTTCAGAATTTTTCTGACTTGTGTTCTAGATCCTGGTTGAAGTACTTTATGAATAATTTTGGGTAGCCTTACTATCTAGGTTGGCTGACTAAGCAGTTGGCCTTAGAAAACAGAGCAAATCACCTGTTGGAGAAGAGAGCATGCTCCTTTCCAGTTTAATACTTGAAAGACACACTTGAAATATTCTGAAAATTAAAAGAACTGCAGCCTGTTGGGACTCAAGCTGGACCAGTCTTTTACTGAGCAACTGTAGCCCAGCCTGCAGAGGTTCATGAAGAATTGTAGTCTGTGAAAAGGTCCCGTGCTGGAGCAGAGAAAACCGTGAGGAGGAAGGAATGGCAGAGAGGAGCTCTCACAGACTGACCTCAGTCCACATTCCTGATCACCCTGCTTTGCTTCTGGGAAACAAGGTAGAGGAGTCAGGAGTAAAAGGATAAAGTCAAGCCTGGGAAGAAGGGGAGAGCTTTGTCTACCTGCTTCTGGGCACTCAACTCAATTTCCAATTGGTGATAAAATAATTTTCTCCACATTGATTCTGTTTTGCTCACCACAATGGGTGTTCCAAACACACCAGAGTAGGTATCCTTGTACTCAGTAGCCCTCAGTGAACAAATCCTTGGAGGAAAAAATCAAATTGCTTTTGCAACCCTTACAAGAATTTATTGCCTTCAGTCCCCTTTGGCTGTTTTCCAGATTACTTATCCATCATGTGAAGACTTTTGTTTGTAACTGCCATCCATTAGTTTCATCTGATATCACCTAATTCTTTTTTTGGAACTGACAGTGAAAAATGAATTTCTACTTTTTTCACTGCCCCTCATGACCATGAAGACCTCTTTCATATCGCCTTTTTTCATCTGTTCTTCCATTTCCACTGTTCAGTGCACAGAAGCCATTTCAAGTCACTCTTGTAATCCCTTCCCTGTACATCTTCAAAAACTCCTTTGAATCCTTTTTCAGAGGTAGGGGATCAGTACCCATAACAGCACTGTAATCAGGATGCTACTGAACCATGGATTCATAGTGTGTCATAAATCCCCTTGTTTCCTTCTCCTTTCTCAACAGCTTCTGGCTTTAAAATGATTATTTTTGATGGCTTCTGCATAGTGAGCCAATATTTTATATCCATCTATTATAGTTCTAAGTTTTCATCTGAGCTGTCAGTCAAAAGACCACCTTTTTATATGTAACATATCCAATGGACAACATCTGACATTTATTTAAAATTAATTTAAACTGCAATTATTAGAAAAAAAATTTTAAATTCTTCCCTTAATCCTGATTTACCTTTAGTAGCTTAGCATCAATAACAAAATTTGTCATATTATTCACTCCTTTTGAAATTATGTTGAATTGCACAGATTCCCTTGGTGATCTGAGATGCTACTGTTAACTCCCTTTACTGAAAAAAACCCTCATGGCCCATTTTTCCAATGTTTTGATTAATTATTCATCCATTCTTCATCCTGCAACTGCCTACATAGGTCTCTATGACATAAATGTACAGTGAGCAAGTGAATATTCACACTCTGCAGAATGGAGTATGCCATGTTACAGCTCCTGACTCGGCTGGGCTCCAAAACCTAACAGAACACAGGGATCAGCTCCTGTTTCAAAAAACAGAAATCTGTTTTGACTACATGCCATTCAGCTGATGCACTGATCATGATCAAGTAGCTAGTTGCAGTGCTCTGTGTTTTCAGCTATATAGGAAAATATTTTCTATGGCAGAAAAAGTAAGGACCTCTTAATGCATTATTTCTGAAATAAAGAGACAGAATTAACACTTTTTTTGTTAGTTAAAGATTTAGACTACTGGTCTGGCTGCTCCTAGAAGAAAGGATGTCTTAAAAAGAAGAATTTTCCATAGGTCACTATTAGGTGTTGTAACTGTGTGTGTAGTTGCATAGCAATTGTATGTGACAGAAGGCTAATGTTTCAGTCAATTTTTGGCATGAGATAATTTTTGAATAGTTTACCAAGCATAGTCACTGAGGGACAGTCATGTCTCAGTTGCCATGCAACTATGTAAATTGCAGGAGAAAAGAACAGATGTTAGTCTTCTTATGCAAAAAATATAGTTAATGAAAAACATGATTCTTGAGAAAAATGTTTAAATGTATGTCATTACTAATGAAGATGTAAATAATTGCCGTGGCCTTTTTGTGAAACTTGTATTTAAGTTAAAATGTTAAACAAAACATAACACACATTTCAGTGTGTGTTTCAGTATGTTTTACCTAAATATGGTATCCAGTTCAAGAAACAGAAAGACAAGAAAAATCTAAACTTGCTGTTCAGAATGCAAACTGCAATATTGGTACAATTTGATGCTATGAGATATATGTTGAAATTTGCTATGGATCTCTAAGAATATGAAATTAGTGACTCAAACCTGGTTGATTAATGCCTTGTGTTCATGCAGAAATAAATTGACAGACTACAAAATTTTGTAAAATTATGTAATACCATACCACTGCCAGCAGTTGTCAAATGTTATAGCACCTTCTTCTACTGTTGTTTTTCTATCTGAACTCCACTGTTTGGGAACTAAACAAGTGAAGATATTTAAAATTTAATTTTTAGTTGGAATATTTTATGTTAGAATATAATTTTCTAATTTTAGATCCACAAAATTTTACCAGGATCACTCTATTCAAGTGAGTTAACACCTTAACAGACACTATTCTGCAATGCAAAAGTGTGGAAGATGAGTTTCTTTTGCCAGTTTAGGAGTCACATGCAGAGCATTAGGTATAACTGTAATGTATTTTAAAAATACATTTAATATGTGTGAACGATGATTATTCCACAGATAGACTCTGTTTTGAAGCAGAGAGAAGATGAATTCAGGATGCATTTCTTTCTAGTTATTAAACAAAAACCAACCCTCTAGCATCACCTTCAAAGCCTACCATTTATCTCACCTAAAATTTTGGCAAATATTCCAAAATTTAGTCACTAGTTATTGAAATGCCTAACTCCTTACTTAGGTAAGAAGAAATGTCAACTTCAGGCAGAGAATTTTTATACTTATCCTGGACATCAAATATATTTGAGAAATGATGTCTTTTTCTCAGCCATAAAAGGAGTTTTGGAAGCTAGTTTTAAATGGATAATGAAAATTCACATAGCTGGAAAACATAAAATCTATTTTGAGCTTTGCTATTTTCACAGTTCTAACCATTGCTCATGTAGATATGTATTAGAAACCCTGTGGGATAGTTCAAAATTATGTTTGAAGAGAGATAAATAAAAGTACAGTTCACATGTTCAGGGAACAGAATATGACTCTCACTTTGAGAATTCCTTATATTGCAGCAGAGTGCTCTTTGGCAAAAAAGTACAAGGAAATATGAGGATGTGAATGTGTATAATCTAAAAGATATTTCCTTGGGGTCT
Source organism: Pyrgilauda ruficollis (assembly GCF_017590135.1). Classification (NCBI taxonomy): domain Eukaryota; kingdom Metazoa; phylum Chordata; class Aves; order Passeriformes; family Passeridae; genus Pyrgilauda; species Pyrgilauda ruficollis. The sequence goes on from NW_024525156.1 coordinate 9,448,110, forward strand.
GGCTATGGTTAAAAGACATTTATCCTAAAGCATTTTTTCTTTTTACTTGCAATTCTTTCTATGAAGTTTATTTGAACTTTTTGGTTTGTGTGCTTCACTGGTTGCACCTTCTGTAGACCCACATATCGGTAGGGAGGTATGTATGTGCTCTTGAATGTTTTTCAGACATGGAAAATATGACTGGAAAAATTGGTCTTTCTTTGGACCCCTGGTAATTAGCCTTTTTTGCTGAAAAGACATGTCTGAGATTTTTCTTCCAAAGTTTAGATAAATAAATAAGTGAGCCTTACCAAAGTTTAAAAAAATTAACTTCACAGTGTGTCCTTCAAATATCACAGACTCATAGAATATGCTGAGTTGCAAGAAACTCACAAGGATCATCAAATCCAAGCCCTGGCCCTTCACAGGATCATCCCCAAAAGCTACACCATATGTCCAAGAGCATTGCCCAAACACTTCTTGAACTCTTGACAGGCTGGTGGTGTAACCACTTCCCTGGGGAGCCCATTCCAATTCCCAACCACCACCCGGGTGAAGAACATTTTTCCAATACCTAAACTAAACCTCCCTGACCCAACTTCAGGCCATTCTCTTGGGTCCTGTCACTGGTCACCACAGGGAAGACATCGGCATCTGTCTCTCCTCTTCCCCTCTTGAGGAAGCTATAATTGCAATGAGGGCTCCCCTCAGCCTTCTTTTCTTCAGGCTGAACAGACCAAGTGACTCACACAGCTTCCCCTCAAGGCCCTTCACTATCTTCTATATAGGGACTTCTCGTTTATTCAGAAAGATTTTGATTTTAAGACATTCCTTTCTTTAAGGAAATGACATGGCATTTTTGTAAAATAACTTTTATGTTTGCAATTATGCTTAGGGATTCTATCAAAAAATGAAATGTCAGTGTTTGGATTTAAACAGTTAATAATTTGAAAAGTATAAATCTCATAGTTGTTCACTGCTTTTGAGTCATGCTGTTAAATCTTAAAATTGTGACATTATATTCAAGGTTGGTGCTGTTACCTTTCATATTCTGCATACGTTTTTTGCAGTATGCTTTATCTTTAATCCTCTATTTTCCTTCCAGAAGTGAATACTGGACGTGTGTTAAAAGTTAATTCAACTAGGGAGTTTTTAAGTTGTAGGATTTCTGAAAACATTGATTATTAGCTTCCCCCACTTCTTCCTGCGTCTTGCAGTTTTACTTTTATATCTCAGGAATGCCATCACTATCTTTGACCCATAGTCAGTGAAAGACCTTTAGAATTTCTCAGCATCCATTGAAGAAGTCATATGGATATGCTTATTATATTTAACCCAAGGATTTGATTAAGTTAAAACCCAAAATAAAAGCACCTCTAAAAACATTTGATTTTCCTTTCTGGTAAGAAAAAAAGAGCATGTTTAAAGCAAAACTCAGGGTATTGTTAAAGTGGTATTTTTTTTCTCTCTAGCTGTAGTTAAACACAGATATTTTATCATGCTAGCAAAGAGATGTAAGAAGGTTCCTACAACACAATTGCAGATAATAGAACATAACTATATGTTTATGTAGCTGATTATAATGTTGCTCTTATCAAGCTGCAAGAAGAAGGAAAAAATCTTGTTACATACCATACCTGATGAATATGACTGTCTCACTGTACGTGTTAGTGAGAAATGCCACTGTACTATGGAACTTTGCATGTGTAAAAATTATATTGAGAAACCAAAATAATGTATTCTATCAATGAAGTCCAAGGGAAAAATTCTTTTCCACTAATTAGTAACCAGGAAATTTTCCATCACGATTGGACATCCTGGTGAAATAATTAATTGGCTTGGGTTTTATTTCTTTTCACAGAATGGAGTTAAAATTGTAGCATGGCTTTGCATTATGTTTTCATGTGTGCCAAATATACTACAGAAAACATATTTTTATTTGACATTCAGTGTCAGGTTTTGTCATAAATGTAGGAAGGGCAATTTTCCAGGAATGTAACAAAATAAGTGTATGATAGCTCTGGAAGAGCAGCCAATCTGAAATATATTCTAAATCTTGCTTTGTTATCACAAGAGAACCTGGATTCCTCTATGAAAAGCTGGCAGGTATTCTTGATTCAACAAGTTTCTTTTTTTCATTCTGTCTAAGTCTTGAAACTAATTTATTATGTTAGTGTGTGAAAATACAGGTTTGAGAGAATCAAGGAATGTAAATATTTAGTATTTAGCTTAAGAGGGAACATCTGCAGGGTCATTTATTTTCAGAGTAATGCCATCAGAAATGACTAAATATTTTCCAAATAAATAATCAAAAGTAATATATTAGTATTATATTATTAATACAATCCTAAATATATTATCATTATATGTGTGTGGTTTCTGAATGAGTAGACATTTGCCAGCAGTGACTGGCAAGTTGCATAATCCAATTAATTTTTGTAACAATATTAAAAATTTATCATTAAATCATGCTGCACATTTATTAGTGGTGACACAACTTAGTCTACTCAAGCATAGTACATGAGTAATTTAAATTGAGAAACATTTTTATACATTAAATGTACAAAGAAATTCTCACTAATACTGCAGAACTCTTCATATTCTATTAGATATAAAATATTAATATTATTCAGGATAGGCTTATAACCATCACTTTATAAAAAATCAAATAAATATGATATTGTATTAGAAATTGATTTTATTTAACCTTGGGGTTGCAGTTCCTTATTTACCCTTTATAATTTGGAGGGCATGGTATAAAGGTCAGGCAGGAACTCTTTGATATTGGAGAACTGTCAAATAAAAACCTACAGTAAAAGAATAAGGATTTATTCCTCTATTCTGATTCTGCGTTACTTTACAGGAGCATAGCATGTAACATTTCCTTTTAACTTAAGAATATACCTGTCACTGTATTCTTAATTCAGAGAAAACAAACTTAAACCCTGATAGATTTCTAATGTTAATTTTCTTAGAAAAATGAGGTAATAAAGGGCCAAATACCATAAAGCATAACACTGATACAAAATATGGTAATCAAAATTATTTCATAAACTGTTTGCAATGTGTCCTTATTGATTTGTGCTGAGAATCATTGATAACATGCTGGAAAATATATTCAGCTCCTACTGTATACAAAGTGTGCCAACGTTTTACATGGAGCAGCTTATATAGCTCAGTGCAGAGTTCTGCTTAAAAAAAATGATGGTACCATATGGCTCTCTGCTGCTCAAAGCCTCAGCCTCCACTTCCACTGCTGAAAGTTGTTAATGTCAAAACAGATCATGCACAATGTCACTGAAGAAAATTACCTTAAGGCAGATCTAACATAGAAGGCAATCTATCATTTAAAGGGACAATTCTCTTATGCTTATTTAACATTTTCCTGATGTTTTGCAATTTGAGAATTTGTGGTTGACACACTAAAGAAAGAATTAAACAAAAGAGTCTGAGACTTACCCAATTAATATTTTTCCATTACAAAGGGATTGCCCATGATCAGATGAGCAAAGAAGATGGGCATATCCATTTGCATAGTTTTCTGCATGGCAGAAGTCAAGCTAAATTTGTAGTCAAGTTAATATGGTGATGCCACTGAATGTCAATGCCAGCCCCTAAATCCCACTCAGCCCCATAACAGAACTTCCAGTAAAGATTTCACACAAGTTTTCTATGGTTCAGTTATATTTCCTGTTTGATTCAGTAACCCTTAATCATTCATTGTCTCACAGAACGGCATAGAAGTTCTGCTTCAATGTCAAGCTTCTCTGTGCCAAAACATAGGAAGAAACAGCACTTGCCCCACAGATCAAACTTTCAGAGGAAGGGTATAAAAAATGAAGAATCAGTGACCATGAAGTCATATTATTATGCACTGAAATAGTGCAGTATTCCTTATTGTTCTGCTACATAAATAACTATTTCTAATATTTCGGTCCATGGCAAGTAACAGCTATTAGCAATGCTTATAAATTAATTAAAGACAAGTTAGGTCTACTAGTTAGAATTTCTTTGAAGTACAGTTTTTAAGAAATGGGTGTCAGGTACGATTTGGCTTCTGATTTGTCCATAATGTACCAGAAGGCAAAGCTGATGTTCAGAGTGTGTAACATTACTGTCCTGGTTTGACCAGGAAGTGAGGTTCTGAGAAGTTATGGTCAAACCAATCAGTGGCCAGATTTGAAATTGGCACTTGGTGTGGCCACTCCCAAGTTGAAGCCTGCTTTGTTCTGTTCCCGGGTCACATCTCACAGTAACCACTTTGGAAATACACCTTTCATGGGGGCACTGGCACTGTGCCAGAGTCAATCCATGACAATTACAGATATTTTTTTCATTTATTAGTGGCAATGGAAAATATCTTCTATTCAAATATATATTTTTAGTTGTGTGCTGTTTATTTGAGCATTTCTGCCTTGGAATGCATTATTGGTTAAAATATGGGATAGGAAAATCATGTTTCTGAGGGGAGAAATGTTTTACTCTTGGCATTTATATTTCTCCTTTCTGCATGACTCCATGTTTGTAAACTGAATTTATGAACTTGTATCAACGTAGGCTGAATTCTCTGATATTTACAGTACCCTGAAATTTCAGCCTCAGCAGTTGAGTCATGAATCTTTCACATTTTGTATAATTTAGTCATCAGTGTCTCAATTTCTTGATTGATAGTTCAATATTTTATTATTTTATATTAAGCTTATAAATGGAATCTTAGATCACTCTGCATATAGTATAAGTTCTTCAATTTTGATTACAGCAGCCAGAATAATGCTGCATAAATAATTTCAAACCTTGAAAATCAAATTATATTTTCCTTTTGTACTGTAAACAAAGATCTATCACCATAAAAACCCAAAGTAATTTAGTTACAATGGTATAAACTGGACTATGTAGACTTTAGAGATAGCAGCATCAGCTTATAAATTTAGCACATCCTAGCCTTTAGAGGAAAGTAAAAAAAGTTATTTATTAAGAGAAAACAATACTCATAACCAGAGGGAAAAAAATGTGGGTTTTGGGTTAGGATAGAGCAGGTCTTGTATTTGGGACTTTGACTTCTCTTTTGGGCAAGGGTCCACACTGACTGTTCTCTATCACCTTCTTGTCCTGCTTATCCTTGTGCATCGTTTCCAAGAAAAGTTGATGCATTATTTTCTCTAGCAACAAGGTCAGGACAACTATCAACAGTTGCTCAGATCCTTCTTGATTTTCTTGAATGTAGACATAATTCATATTTCCCAGCCCTAAGGGAATTCTGCTTTTATCCAAGACCTCACATTGATATCATTCAGCATTTCTAACTATCCTGTGTACCTTCTCACCATTGAGCTGATTTCATGGGCTTGTAGAACTCTAGTTAACTTAAGTGGTCCTTATTTAATTTTTCTACTGTGGTTTGTTTCCCCTATGCCATGCTGCCTTGAGGCTGAGATCTGGAAGGCTTGAGGGCAGATTTATCACCAAAGACAGAGACAAAGCTAGCAGGAAACTTTTATATTTCTGCATCTGTTGTCAAATAAAATTATCTAAGTATAGGAATATACTATTTCAGTCTGTCTTTGACTGGCAAAATGACAGTAAAGGCCCTCCCTGTCCTTCCCTTCCACTGCCAAATTCAAATGCAGTTAAGCTTTGCCATTTGTTATTCCTTCTCTTCATGCTTAGGTGATGTTTCTGTATTCCTGGTAGAGCCTGGATCATTACAAACATGTTAGTTTGTGCACAGCTATTCCAAGAATGTACCATTTATAAAAAAACACAAATATATTTTATACTTACCTCAAGAAAATTTCTCTTACAAAAGGTTGCAAACTGATGGTATTATTGTTGATTATTGTTGATGAATCAAGCCAAGAATCTCTTAAATGAGTTATCGAATCATGTAGACTTTGCACTTTATAATGATATCTGTGCTTTGTTAATAAAAGACAGATGTGGAAAGTCTATTATAAGAATTATGCTCACATATGTTCCCCTTTACTTCATCATGTCACAAAGATTTCACAGTTTTAAGTGGATTTAAGCAACATGCATAATTCACAAAGTAAATGAGCTCAATAGTCAGGATGCAAGCAAGATTTGGAAAATGGCTGCAAGTAGGGTTCAAATGTATGACCTGAGACTGTATGTTTAAAACAGTAGTATTTGGCTTGTTTCAGCAAATATAACATAGAGCAGTGATTGCACTCCTGCTTCTGTCAGTGGGCCTGATTCTACATTCATTAGTGGCATTTAATATCCTACTTTGTATGTAGCCTTTGGTGCAATTAAATCTGTATAATTATTCAGTGTAAGTAAAGGTAACGAATTTGAGCCCAGTGGGATTGTCTCAAGAGACAGCCTATAATTTGTTGATGTATTGACACTTACTGCTTGCTGGCTTCCATCTGTTTCCCAGTTTAACAAAAACTCTGTTTATGAGGCTTTTAAATGTTTCATTCTGCTAAATTTGTGAGAGTCAAATTCAAGACATGGCTGAATCAAAACACTGAAATGACAGCCAATTATAAAAGATGAAGGAAGTATTTCCACTACAAGCAGCTGATGACTAGTAAATCTCTAGTATCCCCAGCACGAGCTTGCATTCATGACTTTACACTTTGTACAGACCCAAAATGGAATAATCATTTTTTTTGCTGATATCTATGTTTCTGGTTGTGCTGTGTTTGGCTGTAGCAATTTCCTTCACAGTAGGAAGAATGAGGCCATGTTTTGTATTTGTGCTGGCAACAGTGTTGATAACACATTATTGTTGAGCAGGGTTTATGGAGTCAAGGCTTTTCTACTCCTCATACTGCCCTGACAGTGAGAAGGCTGAGAGTCCACCATCTGTTGGGAGGGGACGCAGCTGGGACAGCTGACCCCAACTGACTGAAGGGATGCTCATTCCCAAATGATGTCATGCTCAGCACAAAAATCTGTGGGGGAGGAAGAAAGAGAGGGACATTTTGAGTGATGGCATTTGTCTTCCCAAGTTGCTGTTACGTGTGATGGAGCCCTACTTTCCTGGGGATGACTGGACATGAGAAGTAGTGAATTAATTCTTTCTTTTGCTTTGCTTTTGAACATGGCTTTTGCTTTGCCTATTAAATGATCTGTATCTCAAGCCATCAGTTTGGTCACTTTTCTGATTTTCTCTCACACCCCATCAGGGAAAGGTGAGTGATTGGCTGTGTGGTGCTTAATTTCCACCTGGTGTTAAATTGCAATACTGGTAGTGTTCTCCTCTTGTTATAATAAACTTTGAAATTGTCAGATAGAATACATTATATTGGATATTCATGAAGATACCTTAAAACCATGAGTTACAAGACAGACCTGTTTCATCTCCACTCTTAAAATACTAGAGAAAATTAACCAAATGGTCAGAGAAGGTACATTGCTCCACAGGAATTCTTTAAAATTAGGCTGAAGAAATTCACACATTTTATGTCAAAAGCAGACCAGGATAATGAAAAGTGAAATAAATATTCAAAACTTCATCCTCTCCCCACCTCCTCCCCAACTCTACCTCCACCCCTGCAGTGGCCCAGGGAGACAGGGGATGGGTGGGGGTGATGGTAATTGTTTGTGCTGCTGCTCAGGGAGAAGGGTATTTCCCCCTGCTTCAGTGTGGGGTCCCTCCCACAGCAGATTATTCTCCATGAACTTCTCCAGTGTGAGTTGATCCCATGGGCAACACTTCTTCATGAACTGCTACAATGTGGTTTACTCTTCCATAGGGTACAGTCATTCAAGGACAGCCTGCTCCAGCATGAGTCCCCCAGAGGGTGAAAATTCCTACCAGGAAACCTGGTCCAGCCTGGGCTCCTCTGTCCCTGGGTCTGCAGGTCCTGCCAGGAGCCTTCTCCAACCTGGGCCTCCCACAGGGTCACAGTCTCCTCTCAGGCATCCACCTGCTCCAGCGTGGGTTTCCTCCATGGGCTGCAGGTGGATCTGTGCATCCCCACGGTTATTCGTGAGCTGCAGGAGGACAGCCTGCTATCAAAACCTAGCCATGCAAACCCAGAATATAATCTTTCCATAGATTATGTAAAATAAATTTTTAAAAAGATAAAATGGTATTTCTTTGGCCTTGATGGAAAAGGTTTGATCTCTTATCTGGAGTCATCTTTCCAGTAGTCTTTACAGAGTAGTTTTATATTTCAATTTTCTACCCCTGAGTGGAATAAAAATTTTAAAGTTTACTTTCATTTCTAATAGTCCCTCATATTTCTGTTTCTAAAAGTAAGTTTTTATATAAAATTAGAACCGGAAGAAGATAAGCAATGATTTTTTCTGTATTATCTCTTAGGAAAAAAAACCAAAACAAAACCCTGTTTATAAAATAGATTACATTAAAATCTAATTTTAGATTGCTAAAATATTTTATTTACTTCTTATTTTTAATTATTTCCCCATTGTAGAGGGGAAGAGTCTGTTATGAAGACAATATTGCATTCAGGTTAATTTTAACTCTCTTGTACAGCTTGTTTGCTTTAAGAAATACCATTCAAGGTGTCATATATCCCTGTTCTCTTTATCTGCTAGAAATCCCTGTTTGAACAAAATATCTGAGGCACATCATAGGAATCCCTCTGGGGAAAGTGAGTCATCAGGACCGGAACCAAACTGCAAAAGGAACTAAGCATTAATTAGTGCTCTTAATGAACACCTTGGCCTGAAATAATATGTTAATTTTGGATAAGTTAAAATACAGAAATCTTACTAAATATTTTCTCAGTAGAAATAGGCTCAGTGGAAGCACTATTTCTCATACAAATCTTGTGGGAAGCCTGTTAAGTTGTTCTTATTATCACAGATTGCCTTACTCAACATTGTTCTGAAACATATTTTGAAATAATAAACATAAAAGGCCTCTGATTACAAATTGCATCAAAGGCAGTGCTTTGGATAGTGTTTAATTTATTAATATAGAGATTTTTAACGTAAAGGCAAGTGATTTTGGTTTCAATTTGGAAACAAGCATTCTGTCATTCTGTTGTTCTGAGAAGGGCAGATTGAAAAAATGTTATAGTTTTATATTTGGACAGGTAGTAGATTTTTACAACAAAGATCAAACATTCTGGAAAAATTAATTGTTGAATTAATTTCTGCAAGATCTTAATTGTCTTGATAGCACTCATAATTTGCATTTTCCTGAAATATGATGACTTATTAAGCTCCATCTGTCATTTTTGACCTTATTATTTCAGAAAGTTGCTCTAAGTAAACTTTTCCATGTCTTCATGACATTGCACTAAAATTTCAACTTCCGTCTGAAACTTCAAAGAAAAAATAAATCTGTGGTCAGCTTGTCTGAGTTGATGATTTCAGCATTTCACATTTATGAGGAAGAAAGGCAATTTTTTGTTTTGGTTCTGGTTTTGTTTATTTTTTGTTTTTTGTTCATTGAAATTAAAATCCATGCTTTGAGCATTCTGTTTATCTTCATAACAGGGTTAAGCTGTGTTGGGCAGGTAGCATGGATCTTTCTTTTCAAGTACTTATTGAGCATTTCAACAAGAAATCCAACCCAAGAAACAGTATAGCTCCACATGTGTCAATAGATAAAGGAAATTCATCCAGCTGCACATTCTGACAGTGATTTCAGCCCAGCAACACACAGTTCCTGTGTGGTAAACAGAGTGTCAAAACTGTAGCCAGCACTGTCTGCACAGTGTTCATATCTACCCTGCCACAGGCAGTGAGTTGAATCTGTTCCACATTGAGGAACTTCTGGTTTATTCAAACTTATTCACACTTTTAGAGCAATCCTTCATCTCTGTGAGCTTCTGAGTGTTTTCATTCTCAGTACACTAGGCAGATAACTGATTTAAAATTGTCACTAGAACACCATTGTGATTAAGAGAATTTTTTCCCTCACTTAGAATACATGCAACCTTCAGATTTCTTTCTTTGTCATCTTGGTTGTAAAACCCCTTGATATAGAATCCATATTGAAAAAAAAACTCTATCAAAATTGTAGATTTATTTAATCTACAGTCCTCATGCTTGATAAACAGACTATGCTCAAAAAATCATCTTTATGTATTTTCCTTTTAATACCTGTTCATCTGTAAAAGCCAATGTTTGGAACTGCTAGTGGGTAGATACTTGAACAATTGGTGTGTAATTGACATTCAATATACACGTCTGAGATACAACACTGAAACTCTTTTTCTATTTTAGCAAAAGATTGGATAACAATCAAAGCTAGTGTTACTGGAGGGCGAAGTGTCAGGAAAGCAATCAGCAGATGAGCAGATAAAATGGTGGTGGAATGGTATCACATATCAGATGAGGCTGAGAATAACAATCAAACAAGGCTAGAGAAAGATGGAATGGATGTGTAGAATACTTCTGTCACTGGCTCCTCCAAGCAGCCTGCACTTCTTGATACGAGTCTGCTGAAGAAAAACAGGAAAATTACTCTTGCCATGAAGACAGTTTTAGAACTACATTGTATGGCATTGCAGAATGCTTTGTCTCTTGCCAAGATTATCCTCATTAGGTGAATGTAACAATAGCTAAACTATTTGCTTTTCTCAGAAGTCTGAGCTAACATACACTACATGAAACAGATCGTTCGTACAAAAAAAAATCTTACTCAGAAAAAGCAGTCTTAAAATGTTTTAAAAAACTGAAAAATAATTTTAAAAAGCTTGAATTAATTTGAAAATTCACGTTGTCTTCTTGGTGAAGTATTTAATGAAACTAAGTGATTTTGTATATTCAAGGGATTGGTAAATTATTTCTGCAGATTTATTTTTGACAGTTTGCTACACTCTGCAGTAATTAGTTATTTTGGTGTGAATTTTATTTATCTTACAGGTAGCAAGTCCAGAATAATTCCAGTCATTTTTTGTTGACTGACATTGGACACAGTGAACAGGCCTTGGCTACTTGCTTTAAAATTAAAACAAGCAGCTGATCTATAATGAAATATTCCAGGATTTTTTTTCAATGTCTTTTTTAATTTGCAGTCTTTTAAATATAAAATTGTTTATAACATATGACCTCAGGTAAAACAATTCCAAAGTTTTACAAGTCAGACCTATTTTTCAGTGATTTTCTTAGACCATGTGTTATTTAAGTGTTTCTTCTGGAGAGATTTATTACAGTAGAAGTCCATATATCAAGATATGTATTGACACCTGTATCTTCTAATTTTTTTAAATAAATGCACAGTACTGTGATGAATTGGTCAGTATTTATGCTTAATATGAGTGCTTGAAAAATATATAAACAAAGAAATTGTATTCTGCTGTTCCTGTATAATGGAATGTCTACTGGGGAAAATTCCTTCAGGGTTAGATTGCAAAGACAGAAGTCAGTAATCTACTCCATCATTTATGCACTGCAGAAAAAACTTGTGTGGCTAATCATTAGGACTATGTATTCATCCTTCTCAGTGCAACTCAAATTTATTTCATTTTTGTAAGAAAAGACTTAAAATTATTATTATTAAAGAAATACCATTATGCTTATATTAATTAGTTTAGTGTTTAAGGCAATACAGAATATGAAGACATCTATATGTTCCTAATCTATCTAATGCACACACTCAGCATAATGGGTATCATGATGCAGAATTTTCTGAGAATGGGAGCTCCGTTAAGAGCTGACTTGGAATTACTAACTATAAAGAAGCATGGATTTAGGACTAACACAGCAGTCACATAAAATCTGGTAGAACCTGGGTCAGATCCCATTCTTCCGTCCAGGACCAGCACCTCTGAACTTGAACTTCTGAATCACAGAAACACATATAACAATCCAGGCTGGAAGGTAATTCAATCATGTCTTGAAAACTTTCAGTGACAGGGACTCTATCAAGTTCCTGGAGAGGTTGCTCCAGTGAGTGATTGTTCTCACTGTAAAAAAAGGGAAAAAAACCCCCATGTTTTGGGATCAATCCATGATGAAACCAAAAGCTGATAAGAGTCTTGTTCCGAGTGTTTTCTGCAATGAGAATGTGGAATAGAGGAAGAGCCAGTTTCAGATAAACTAAAATAAATCCATCAAAATGATAGTGAAGAATCTGGAGGAAAAGCACTATGTCAGAACTACGGGTGAATGAAGTCAGATTGAATGAGTCCTGCCAAACCTTTCTCTAGAAACAGGTTTCTTTAGGATGACATTTTAATCTCCGAAAATCTTGTTTTCTGGATAGGTAGCACTCTCAGCAGGTACATGATATGCCCGAGTTCCAGATCTTGTTCCAAGTAATATTTCCTGATTGAATATATCAATATGAAGGTTTAGTGATACCCTGGCAGGTAGTGCATTTTTCTGGGAGTCGGCACTGTGACTTCAAACTTTGTCAGAGCAGAGCATTCAGCTGGTTTTAATACCCTGGTTAGAGATCCTGCTCAGTATTTATTAAGTGAACAAAAAGAGCAGAGGTACTTTCTTCCTACCTGAAAAAGTAGTCCATGCCCTCCTATTTTTCCACTGAAAGCCATATCTCAAGTCAAATTTTGTTCTATGGAGGAAAGCCTGTAGAACATAAGGAAAAAAAAATATCAATATCTAACATGTACACTGTTTCTGAATTTAATTTAGGATAACACTTTGTTGTATTTTGGTTAGAATTATTGCTGCCAGTTATTTAACTGATCTTAACTTTTCAGCTGGTAGTGGTTTATGCATTTATGAGAAATAAAAGGGTGAAGTTTCCAGTTTCTCCTTCAGCTTTTTGAATGAATGTCTGCAACTGGAGAGCCTAGGGTGGGGAAGGAGCTGCTTCAGGCTTGGCATGTTGCCTCCATCCTTGGCATATCTCTTGTAGCTCCTTTGTTGAAAAGGGGCCTGAGGACATTGACTGGAGTAATCTGAGAAATATTATTTTAAAATAAAAAGTAATTAGTATTACTCCCTGCTAAACCTGTTTTTCCCCTGAAAATGCTCTAAGGCAATTTATTTTGATGCTAAAGGTGTGCTTGAAATCTCTTTTAAATATATGAGAGTACAAATCAATGTATCTGATAATTTAGAAAAATAACTTTGATTTTTGATTTGTTATTGCTAAGTGTGGGTGTTAACTGTATGCAGACAGAATAAAGTTTTCTGTAATACATGCACTGAAAATATATCTTTCTTAAAAATGTTTTATAGATATAGAGGTGTAATCTGTACAGTCCACCTAGAATAGATAAGAAAGGCATTTTGAAAGATAAAAACAGTGATTTAAAATTACATGGGTATCAGTTTTAATTTTTCAGTATGACTAGATGGCTTTCTGGACTAATTTAGGATTCTGTATCTCTGTTCTCTAGTCAAAAAGATTTGCACTAAAATTTTTAATAATAACTTCCTGTATTAGATGTATTAGACTGTAAATCACAGCACACATTCAACATTTGGGATAATTTTTACTTAAAACTGATGAATAGGTTGCCTTAACTTATGCTGCTCTGTTTGTAGTGAAGATAGACTGAATACAAGAATCTTTTGTAATGTTCAGATTTGGAAGGCAACTTAATAGTGTTCAATTTCAGATTTTCCTGTCTCAGAAATGAAAGAACAGTTGCCCTGAACTGTGTGTAGGCAGAAATATTTTTCTGTTTTCAGTACTTCTCCTGTTCTGATTTTTCTACTAAAGGAAGCATCTGCAGTTCCCAGCATGAATATATTAATCTGGGATATGTGCCAAAACATCAGAAGTAATGCTGCTCTTGAGTAAAGGGCAGGATTTTCATCCCTCCTTGATCTCTTATCAAGATAAATTTACCAGCAGTCTTCAGAACTACCACTGTCCTTTGCTGTTGGGCATCCTTTGAGGGATGACTAGAGGTATCTGTAAGGATTTTGCTCTTTTCCACTAAGCTGTGGACAGTGGGATTTTGAAGTGGAAGGACTAAATGTTTAACTTGTCATTTTCTTTTGATAAAAAATATTAATTAACAGGTCAATATTGCTTTCAACAGGCTGTGTGTGCCTGCACCCTTAGAAGCATGTCCTCAGTTTCGGTTGCCTAGGAAAGAAATAGTGATATATTCAAAATTTGAGCTATTTAAAATTTCAAATATGCATTATTTCATTATGTTCATGGAAGCATTTTAAATAAGCTTTTGTTTTATCATTTCTGAATTTTATTATCAAGACATGGTGCTTTCAATGGAAAGTAATAAGACTGACAGCACTTCTAGAGTTCAGAAAAAAATAAAAGCAAGATGTTCAAGGATGTGAAAAAATGTAGATTGACATAAATTGAGTCAATATTAAAGAAACCATTTTACAAAGCAAATATCAATGCCATGGCAAACAATAGAGTGAATTTAGGGGAATGACTATTTTATTGGTAGTGAGTCATACTATTCTTTTTTAACTGTTAGAATTGTAATGTATATTTGATTAAACATGGGAATTTTGGACATCATTTCAAAACAAAACCACTTGTTGTAGAGAAAACTAAAAATTAGAACTAAACTACATCACTGAGATTGAATGGCTTGAAGTATGACAAAGATAAATTATCTTGATCAATAGAGTAATAGAAATTGATTTGTAGCATGCCAGAATATCTGATGTTTCATTCTGCTTATCAGATAAAAAGGAAAGATACATGGATTGAAGATGAGAGTAGGAGTTCAAATCACAAAATTTACAGCTGATTGGACTTGAGGTATTTCTCCAGGCTTTCAGTTTTTGCTATATAACTCTCCACAGTCAGCTAAATGACTGTGCTTCTTGGCACTAAATTTCACTGTCAGTTTTATTGCCAAGTGGCTTCCATTGTACCCTTTGTGGTGCTGTGATTGCTTTCAGTGTTTTAGCAGATTCTTCCACCTGTCCTCATTAGGGCTAATCCACTTATTTCACAGTTAACACCAAAATTCTGGAAGGTATGCAAAGGCTTTCTAATTTATAGACCATCCTTAAAAATGTTTTCTAAAGATTCTGAAAACAGGTTTGAATAGGCCAGTTTCAAAATGTCTCAGAAGAAGTCTGGTATTTTTTTCATTTCAGAGAGCTATACTTCACAGTGTTCTTTAAGGAGAAGGAGATTAATTTTTTTCTCTTCTCTATTTTACTTTTTTTTTGCCACCAATGTATTTAATACCTTCCTGAATGGTGCTGATAGAAACCACTAATTCGTCATAATTGTTTTTTCTTTGGATGTCAAGTAATCTTTGTAATGTCAGCAACTTTTATTACTTTTCAGTTCTCTCTTATTATCCAAATCACTTCTATGTAGAACAGCATGGGTGTTGACATTTAAGTGATATCAATATTGATTATATTCTGCTGAAAAACCAGAGCACTTTATTCCTCCCATTTTGTATCTGTGAAGTCTTCTTTCAAAAAAATTTTCTTCCATCATGTCAGCTTATCTACGTCTAAATATGTTGTAAACTATTCCATCACATTTCTTTGTTCCACCACTAACCACACCTTCTGTGATAAAATAATTGAAATAATTTGTTATTGGTGGGGTTTTTTATTTTCTACTGGTAGCTTGTATCTTAAATTCCTGATAAATTTTCAGGCTATAAAACAGATTGTTGTGATAGATCCTAGATTTTTATGGTTAAACAAGTAACATTTCTATGGTCAAAGTCAAATTATAATTAGGAAGTAAGAATGACTGTACATGTCCAAGTACTTTGTGAGTTGTCAGCACAAGAAAATTGTTTAATCATAATTTACAGTTGATGAGACATTCATGGTCTTTCATCATTGAGCTGCATCCTACCTAATGTAATCCAATAATTTACTACAGATTTTGCCTGAAATAAAGGACTACAAGGTAGTCACAGATTAATTGTTTGCCTCGTTTTAAATTTCTTCCATTTACATGGATCTCAAATTATATATAATCTCAAATGTACTTCAAACATGTTAAATTCTGCCCTATATCATATTTCACATCTGTTTATTAAAAATTACTGAGAATGAGGAATGGATGATATTATTGTTCATAGCTTAAGGACAAGAAAACTTCTGTACCATGATTGCCCTCTCCAATATCAGTGGGGCAATCTATGGGAGATCCAGCAATAGAACCCATGCTTGTAAATCTCAGGGACCAGTGCTAGCTATTATAAAATACTGCTTAAGCCATTTAAAGCAAAGATGTCAGATTATGTCCCACCACATATTTCAAAGATATAATGAGAGCAGAAGTGTTTCTCTCACTGATAAAATATTAATGATGAAAACTGAGGCAACTCAGGAAACCATAAGACAGTTCCCTTGGAAAATCATCTCAGGCACATTCCACATGCCTTCTCTCTTACTGGTTACACTAATAAAACATCATTCAGTGCATTAAGCTTTATGTTTAACAAAAAAAAAAAAAAAAAAAAAAAAAAAAAAAAAAAAAAGGAAAATTTTTTTTTTTTATTATTTACTTTGTAGAATGGCCAAGGCAATGGTTTAAGAGAAGCATTGTCAGAAAACTACCTGAATTTCCTGACTGCTGCTTGCCTGTCCTAGGGTGACTTTACAATGCTTGTATCCCCAGTTGTCTGTTCTGCTCATGCTGGATATTGAGTTCTGTGCTTTTGAGACTGGTTCCGAGAGCCAAGGGAGGAAGAAGGACATGCATTCATCTGCAGAACCTGCACTTGCTGCCCCGTGTTCCTTCTCATGGACTGTGCTGCCCGCTCAGACAGCAAGAAAGAGACAAAGCTCTCATTACCCTCTCAGAGTTCTTGGCTTTTTGTAAAGAAAGAGAGATGGGGAGTTTTTCTTTGCTTTTTTTGCTGGTTTTCCTCACTGGCTACAGAAAGAAGGGTTTTCCCTGGACTGTGCCTTCTTTTTCTGGGCCTGTTCAGCTTCCCTTTGGTTGAGGACATCAGAAGAATCTCCTGGGGACCCCCAAACTGCACACCAGGCCTGGCACACTGGGCCCAAGACCCAGAGAGCGTGAGAGGCAGAGCCACACCTACAGAAGGACTTTCTGAATTTGCCGTCTCTTCAGAACAGCTAGAGGTTTTGTTGTTTAATATTATTCATTTTTTCTCATGTTGTTGAGTACTTTTCTTGTTAAATAAACAGGTTTTTTTCCACTTTTCTCCAAGGAAATCTTTCCCGAACCACTTGGGGAAGGAGCTGCTTGAATTTGCTTTCTGTAAGACACTACTTCAGAAGTTTCCACCCATATTTGTCCTAAACCAGGATATTTGGCCTCAACTGTATAAAAACCCAAGGTGTGTTCTTCTTTTTGCATCCCCAGTTAAATTCCTCTCCTGTGCTGGTGAGAAGGTAAAAAAAAAAATTAAATGCTCAAAAAAATTAGCATATAATTCTTAGGTCCAATTATATGCGTGTCTGTAAGGTTCTGAAGTGACTGGTAACCATTGTCCCAAGCAAAAAGCAACCCTAGGACTGACAGATGTGAGATAATCTGTACTGTGTTTTATCTTTCCTCGTTTTGTTTCACAGTACCTCTGATAATAGACTGTTTTCCATGTACATTTGTGCTTTAGGTAGCTTTGTTACCAATGTTAGTGTCATTTTGGCAGTTACCATTGTTACCATCAAGGCCATTTTACTGCAAAATTTCCTAAGACTTAATTAAAATATTTAGGAATACCTCCCTGATTATTACATTGCATGAAGTTAAATTAGAATGTCTCTGTATTTGACCTCATGAAGTTTCCTGTTATTGGGCCAATTACAGGATTCATGCTTAAAGGCAATTATTTTTATGAAGCTTCATTTACTTAAGAGTAATTATTTTTATGAAGCTTCATTTTTATCAAACAATTGTTCTATAAGGAAATATGTGAAAAACCTTGTTAATTACCAAAATCAAAGCTCTTAAAACCTAAATTTTTCACAGATCTCAAAGCTGAAAAGTCATCTAACTAGGTTCTTTTTGCTCGATATTTTGGAGTGATAACTCTCATCTTTATGAATTTTTGAGGATATTGATGGAACACCAGAAAATTACTGATTATCTCTAAAATACTATGTATGTTTTCCTAAATTGCTGAAAAACAGTAATATTTATGTCTAAGTTGTGTTCTGGTATAGATCACCTTTCCCTTTTTAAACTGGATTAAGAGAAAAGCTTCCAATTATTGTTTGCTCTCTTATCTGTAACAAATATCAAATAAATTTAATCTGTCTTTTTTCAGGCATTAATTTTGTGTCCAGTGATTCACAACAAACTTCATTATCCTGAAAATTGTATTAATAACTGTGATTATGACCACAAAAAAAAAAAATTAATAATGATTGAGTCCTTCCTATGAATAAAACCCCAAGTTTATGCTTCTAAAGAAAAAGTGCCTTGGGAAAATAGAAATAGAAGATCATGGTATACTGAAATTCCTGGGCTTTACAAATCTGTTTCTCTGTGTCACTTCTTTGAAATATTTCAGGGAGAAGACCTTTGGTAGTAACTTCTATTCATGTTTCTTTATGAGAAAAATTACTTATATTGAACTAAGTAACAAATTAAATTCCTGTGATAATTTTCTGTAACAGTAAATTTAGACATCTACCAAAAATACTATATGAAAAAATAAAGTGAGAATGTCTACAAGTCAAATATTGTTCATTATTGTAAGAGAAACAAAAACTGTATATTTTCAAGCTGTGATATCTAAAAGAAATGCATCCATTTCTTGTGGGAAAAGAGAGAATATTTTCTTGTTTACTAACTGAGGAGGAAGATATTTCAACAGACTTTTAATTTACAGCTTTTCAATCAGCAGAGCTATTGTATTGTGTAAATGGATTTTCTGTACTATTAAAAATTATGGAATAGTTTGGGGTTTGTTTTCTATTAATAATAAATTACTGTTGTTTATTAATTTAGGAATGTTCGTAAACTATTTGCTTTACTAGACCCCAGAAAATTCATTTTGTTGCCAAAATATTTATATGGCTTGAGAGAAAGTTGTAATGGGCATGAAATTTTGTCAACAATGCAAATAACAGAACTGTACTAAAATAATTTCCATTCTGTATGTCATAAATATCAGTTCATGTAGTCAGATAAGCTGTAATTAAGTGCCAGTGAACATGAATAGCCTTTTATTATAGGCAGATATAAAATGACTATTGTAAATAAAATATTTTTGTTTGTTTGTTTTTCTAAGCTGTAGGTTATTGTTTCATTTATTGGTTGTTGTATGCACTGTTAAAAATTCAGAGGAAGACAAAACTGCTCATTCTGCAGATATGTTCCCTTTTTTCATATGCTCATTTTCATATTTTAGATATTGAAAAGATATTTAATTAAACTCATGGTTTCCTCCTGAATTTTCATTGTTGCTGCATACGACAAATTACATTTGATTTCTGCCAAAACAGATTTTGTAAAATAAACAAAAAAATGCACCAAACAAAACAAACCAGTCAGTCAATCAACCAACAAACCAACCAACCAACCAACCAACCAACCAACCAAAATTTCAAGTTTTGGGAAAAAGGGACTTCAAAAACTGTAAATATCTTTCTAATGTCATCCTTTGTAGAACTTTTTAGAATAAGTCCAATGGTGCACTTATTTTCTAATAAAAGCATTTCTTTGACCATAGACTTAAGTTGTGGCAGTATGCATATAATATATCAGCTAACCAAAGAAAAAAAATATTAGCATACCATGCCTTAGTGAGTGATTTTATATGAAAATAAAAGAAAATGTTCCTTTGTTTTGATTTGTTGGTTTTTTTTTGTCTTTGTGTAATTCTTCCTTTGCACTCCCATTTTCAGTACTTAGTTAAATTTAATTTCTGTAAAAGTTCTAAAACTCAACAAATCAACATTTCTTAAGATAATCATGTACACTACCCACTACTATATTAAGGGACTGCAGTTGTATTAATAGATACATAGTAGGAACGATGTGTTAAGAATAGCATTCCTAAATATCGAGAAGAAAAGAAATTCTCCAAAGTTTTCCATACAAACCTTACCCTAAAGCACCTCAGTTATCACACAGTTCAATTTCATGCAAGACCCTTGAATTAGGACCAGGTTTGGGACTAGGGAGACATTGTGCCATTATGACACACAGGGCCTGTCAGCTCAGTGCTGTGAATCAATATTGGCTTCAGGAGCTGCATGCTACGCACCTGCATTCTATGGTCCTACCAGCTTGCCTCTGTTGAACTAGAGAGAACATAAACAGATTTCCTCACCTGGATCTGACAGCCTCAGAATGTCTGGAGAAACTGCCGACTCTTATTTATCCAGTTACAGTAAGTCAAGCATAAAATTATAAGTAAGTAATTCAAAAATGTAAGATAAATTTGTATAACTGTATATTGGATCGGAATGAACTTGAGGGAAGGATGAGAAAAGCCTTATGCTGCCAGGGTATAATATCTCATTAGGACCTATGGGCAGACAGTTCCCAAATTCTGCACATAAATGGCAAGTGTCAAAGAGATGCCACTATTCCTCTCCTGATTTTGAGTGGAGTTATTTTTACATTATCATTTTCATCCTGTCATTGATCATTGCCACTGGTAACTTTGTTTCTTTTTTTGTGTCTGAGAAATACTTGGTTGCCTAGTTTATGTTTTACTCTGGCCTGGCTGGATCCTGGTGGAGTTCAGAGATGGAAAGGGAGAAGTTTCACTAATTCAAAAATATTTTGGTTCTGTTGTAATGGGGGGGCATCAACATGGCATCTTATGAAAGTTGAGTGGCACTTTTCTGTTGCAAATGAGATGCAGCGATTATGTTTTGTAGATAAACGTATGTAGATTAAAAAAAAAAACAAAAAAACAACAGTTGCTCATAAGCTGCACGGCTTATCTACTAAGTAATCAGACTTGGTGTGTTGGTTTTACACAGCCTGGTTTTTGGTAGCAGGCTGCCAAGAAGGTGGCTTTTATGAGAAGCTGCTGGAAGCTTCCAGCATGTCCAGCAGAGCCAATCCCTCATGGCTCTGAAAATGGACAGGCTGCTGGCCAAAGCTGGGCCAACTAGAGATGATGGTAATGCCTCTGTGGGAACAAATTTAAGAAGGTACTTATAGAACATATGTCCGTAGCTAGGGAAGAGAACATGTGAGGGAAACCACATGGAGACACCAAGGTCAGTGGAGAAGGAGGGGCAGGAGGTGCTCCACACGCCAGAGCCAAGATTACTCTACAGGCCATGGTGAGACCATGCTGTGCCCCTGCAATCCATGGGGATCCATAGAGGATGCAGAGATCCACCTGCAGCCTGTGGGGGAGGTGCCAAGGCTGGAGTGGGTCGATGCCTGGAGGAGGCTGTGATCCAGTGGGAGACCCATGGAGAGAGAGGGCCCTGCTTCCAGGCTGGAGCAGCCTGGCCTTGGAGGACTGCACACTGCAGAAGCGTGCTGCACACAACAGCAGTTTTGGGAGGACTGTGTGCCTGTGGGAGGGACTCGTGTTGCAGCAATTTTTGGCAGGACTGCTGCTTGTGAGATTGGAATCATATTTGAGAAGTTCACGGAGAACTGTCTCCCATGGGAGAGAACACATGATGCAGCAGGGGAAGGACTCCTCTCCCTGGGCAGCGAAAGAAAACCTTGGATGATGAACTGACCAAAACACCCCTGCCCTGTCTCCCTGTGCTGTCGGTGGGAAGCAGGGAGAATTTGGGAGTAAAAAGTTGTTTTTAAGGGCATATTTTGCTTCTCATTATTTTGCTCTGATTTTGTTAGTAATAAATTCACTTTAAGTGTTAAGTCAGAAGCGTGCTGCACACAACAGCAGTTTTGGGAGGACTGTGTGCCTGTGGGAGGGACTCGTGTTGCAGCAATTTTTGGCAGGACTGCTGCTTGTGAGATTGGAATCATATTTGAGAAGTTCACGGAGAACTGTCTCCCATGGGAGAGAACACATGATGCAGCAGGGGAAGGACTCCTCTCCCTGGGCAGCGAAAGAAAACCTTGGATGATGAACTGACCAAAACACCCCTGCCCTGTCTCCCTGTGCTGTCGGTGGGAAGCAGGGAGAATTTGGGAGTAAAAAGTTGTTTTTAAGGGCATATTTTGCTTCTCATTATTTTGCTCTGATTTTGTTAGTAATAAATTCACTTTAAGTGTTAAGTACTTCTAAGTTGAGTCTGTTTTGCCCTTGAAGTGTTTTCTTCTGGTCGTTATCGCAGCTCATGAACCCTTCATTAAATTTTTCTCCCCTCTGCCCAGCTGTGGCAGAGGAGGGTGAGCGAGCAGCTTTCGTGGGTACCTGGCATTTCACCAGTGTCAAACCATGACACTTGGTTATAAAAAAACCTTATACAAAAAGGAGTACTATATGGATAAAGAAGCAGACGTTGATGGGTTGAACAGTGGCAGAATCCTTTCCATTTCACTACGAAGGCTTCACAAGGCTGATGCACCTTGCTGCACTTTAATGGAGCTGAAGGCTTTCAAATCCAGTCCTTGGTATGAAACTTGTTTTGTGCTTCCCTGATCCATTCTGCTACCTGCTCTCCCTAAGGGGAAGATTTCTCCTGCCTTCTCATAGGCTTCCTATTGCTCCTAAAACTTCACAGCTTCAGGCTGTTTAGGCGAAGTGGCTTCTGATGCAGTCTATGACTAAGCAGTGCCGCAGGTACACTGCAGTTGTAAGGAGCGGCAACTATTTCAGTTGTTTCCTTAAATTAAAAAAACCCCAACATTTATGATTAATTGAACCTTGGTGTTGTTCACTGTGTTCTTTCTCTAGTCTATTTTATTTAGTAGACTCTTAATAAAAATAATTATAGTATTATTCAGTTTAGGACTGTAATCTGTCATGCAGCTTTGCATTGACTGCAAAAGCATACAGTTTAGTCAGCTGTGTAGCTAAGATCTGGAATCAAGTGAAAGGTGCACCAACAGCCAATACCAAACTCAAGTTGCACTCTGTTGTGCAAAAAAAAATATTTTGAAGTACTGTAAAGTGGATGGGGACAGAGTAGGGGGGAAGGAAAGGAGGAGTTGAATGTCAAGGCATATAAACCAAGAAGTGATAAATGTGAAGAACAAAGAAAATCAAGAATACTTTTCTGTTTAACCACAGAGTTATGCTTAAAAAATTATTAATCTCTCATGACCTTGCAAGTAGAGTACTGAGCCTTCATGAATTTAATACTGTGCAGAGTTACTCCCTTTCTTTCCTTATGCTCACATACAGCCAAAGTGAGGTAGATAGAACAGTGGGTGAGAGGCTCAAATTCTCTGGTTGTTCACGGTGAGCAGTGTAAAACATGGACAACAACAGTGCAGTGATACAGAAAAGATGAAACCTAGATATAGAACAATCAATTACCTTCCTTTAGGCACCTCTTAGGTGACTATGTTACATTTGAACTGAGAGTATGACTCAACTCAGCTTAGGACTTTGCTGTGTAGTACCAGTTGTGGAAATTGCAGCTCCTATGCCCTACAGATGCTAATGAAGTCACTGAGGAATAGGGAGGAATCTTATATTTTCCTGGCCATTACATTCCTCTAAAAGAACATGATCTGTCCTCACTTCAAAATCATAGCAAATACAGCAAATTATGGTTTCTATATTATACCTTCTTTTGCAGTCTTTTAATTGCTTGTAGGGGAGGAGGAAGGGGAAGGAAATGCTGTAGTTCTGTGTTCTGTGAATTGTGCTGCTCCATGGCACCAAATTAATTGTTTCTTAATCAGACAACACATATATTTTATTCCAATATTGTGACAGTATAGTGCTTTCTGGGGTGGAATGAAAACCACAATTTCTTCTTAAAGACATTATTCAGCTTGAGGAACGAGTGAAGAAGAACATAATTATCCTGTTAAGATTCTGTGACAGGAATTAGAAGGCAAATGAATATTAGTGTTAATAAACTCTGAGTTACTCTATCTGTATGTTACATGTACTGTAACTAATCCAGGCACAGGGCTTGTAATTTCAGGATAAAAACATAACTCATCCTTGGGTTTGACTGTTTTCAAACTGTTTAATTTATAATATTATGTACTGTGTGAACACTTTACACAGACAACTAATTTTTAAAAAACTTCCTCTTTGAATAAAAAAAAGTCTTCTGAGCTTCTTCTGCCTACAAAATTTCTTCTGAAAATGCCTGTGAAATTTCAAATATTTTTAAAAATACCTATAATCCCATGTGGATTGTGGTTGTGAAGCTTGTAAAACAAATGAGATTCCTAGATTAAACTCTTCAGTAGCGCTTGTTAAATTTGATTTCAAATGTGCATAATTTATAAGTGCTGTTCAGCTTGAATTATTTATTATGATGAGATGAACATTTATATTCATATATTGGCTTAATATGTCAATTACTAATAAAGAATTTACAGAAAGCACTGATAACAGGTAGAGTTTTTGCATGACTGTTATAACTTGTCCCTGGGAAATAACAGAAAGGTCTGTTGAACTAGGAAATTCATTTATTATAATAATGTGAATCTGTCAGATACAAACAAACTGTATCTGAAGTATTTCCTACCATCTCATTGAACAATTATTCAGAGTGTCAATAGAGTACATACTGCAGCATGCACTCATTCTCAGGCCGGCAGTTCTACAACAATTAGCAAGCATTGGGTTGTCTGTGATGTTAAATTATCTTTATTGAGACTCAGTTTCATCTGGAGGTAGAGTGTATACTCCTTCTGGAGAGTACTATGCCCTTTAGGAATACTTCTTCAAAGAAAATTAGTTGCTAAAGGAGTGATATGAGAGAAATGTATTTCTGCTGTCACAATTTCTCAAGAGAGATTTGGGTTTTTGTCTGTAGTACCCAATAAATTTTAACAGAAAGGCTATAAAAATGCATAAACAAAGGCTATAAACAGCATAAATTTTAACTAGCTTGATTAATACAAGATAGAAGATGTTATATTGATGTCCACATTGGAGACACTGTTTATTGAAGTATTGGTTTCAAGTTCTTATTATCACCTGGGGAAAAGGGAGTGAATATAACTAAATCTTCTAGTCTTTAATTTTCTTCTGAATCTTTCTTCAGACAAATTTTCTAAAACACATACCAAATCCAATTGCTTGATAAAATTTTGATAAAAATATAACATATATTAAAAATCTAAATTAAAAAATTGATGATGACCTTATTTTGATATTTCCTAGTAATATTAGTAATTAAAATTTACCTCATGATCTTACTTAGATCATCAGGCATGCCACAGAATTCTTTGTGAATATTGGCAAATTTTAGCACTTGTTTTCCATGAGCAGCAGCAAACAAAATTATGCTCACGGAATTAAATTTAATAACTTAATGTTCAAAACAAAGAAACAACCAAACCACTTTAACATCAAAGAACTGTTATCAACAGGATGATTTATTTTTTTTTTTTAGGAAAAAAAAGAAAAAGGTACTTAATCTCCAAGAATAGAAATTAAAAACAACTGGGGAAATATGCAACTTTGAATGGACAATTATTAAAAAGAAAATGTGAGAATTTAGCACAAAATCTTTATTGCAATGTAAGATATGTGCTGAAAGAAAAAAGTAAGCATAATTATTGATAGTAGCATGTCTGAATTTCTCTTAATGCAGTATATATTTACATCTTAGCCTGTTTTGACCATGGCTTTTTTATATCACAGTTAAAGTGAACAGAGAAGTGTGAATACGGATATTAAATATATGATCAGCAACTACCTGCTTCTTTCAAATTTTCATGTAACTGACATTGTCAATTCTAAGTGATTGATCATGCCTCCTTTCCACTCAAAGTAATGTTAAGAATAAATAGGTGAAGGTCAATGTCTGAATCTTCCAAAGTACAGTTAATGATGCGAAGTTGACATTTTGAACAAAGTCCTCTCAGATAACGAGAGAAGCAGGTACTCATAAATTCAAGATCCTGGTGAGACTAGACTGTGATGTTCTGAGGTGGTATGAAGGTTCTGAGGTGTTCTGAGGTAGATGAATTTCAGGGAGGATAATAAGCTCCGCTCAGGCCACAGGAGCAAATACCAAAGAGTCAGCAGAGCAGATGCTGAGGAAATATTACTCGAGGAATTCTTCAACTAAATCCCAGCCAAATTCCTGATCAGCTTCCTCAAGATATCATTCTCTGGTGGACAGAACAATTAGGAGAATAATAAAAAGTGATCAGACAGCTAGAAAACCACTGGCAATGATTGCTAAATTATATCCTAATAAGATATAGGGAAGCAAACAGGGACACACTCATCACACATTACAGGATGAAAATTTTAGTTCATACAGATGCTCTTTTTCTTACAAAGTGACACACAGAGGAACCAAAATCTTACTGAGTTGAAAAAAAAAGCCTAATCCACATTTCACTTATATTACAAAAGATTCAGGACAACAGCTCAAGATTTGATGGACTGGGAGCACCCAATCCACATGATCATGCTTTTATGTCAAGTTAAATAATACCATAGCAAAAGCAAAACATCAATAGGAATTTACAAAGGGAAGGAAGATAACAAAAGCTGAAAGGAAAAGTACGATGAAAAATGGACCAAAGGAAAAAATTTACAAAGGACAAAAGAAAATTAAATACGAATGACAACTGTAGAAAAATGGGCAGTGAAAAACTTATTTTCTGTCCTCTTGAACAGATGAGACTTTCAGCTTGTGAACTATTCTGTTAGACATCAGTAAAACAGGTAGTGCTGCTTAGTCAAGAAAGGTAGAATTGGACAAATTACTTCCCTTCAGATTGTATCAAGAAAACTAAATGCTCTGAGGAAAAATTTTGCTTAGAATATACAAAAGCTGGGAAAATAGCAGCTTGAGCTACATAATGAAAATAATTCTGTAGAAATAAGCAATCTCTATACCTCAATCAAAATGCACAAATTTTGTTAAAATATGTCTCTGTGGATACCTCAGCCTACAAATTTGTTTCCTTTTTGAGGTTTTTTACATATAGTGAAGAATAGGTGGCAATCTAGTGACAGAGTGAAAAAATACATGAGGATTAGACTAAAGTTATAGTGGAAGACACGTAATTTTACCTAGTAATTTGCCCCTATGGTAGTCCACATATTTGAGCATTCCTATTTAAAGAAAAGTAAAAATTATGTACAGCATACTTTCTGGTATTGTGCATAGTAAGTTACCTGATAAGAAAAGAATTATCCTGAATAGTTTTTCCCTGACATTATCCACTGGATTGATTTTTTTTTTCAAGCAGATCCTGATATTAGCAAAAATCTTGATATAAGCAAGAGACCAAAATATTAGCAAAAATAAGAAAAGAAGCTATTAAACATCATGACTCATTCTGAAAAATTATGATATTTTTTTAAAAGTCCCTTACCCAACTCAGAATTTAAAAAGGCAATTTATAACAGTGCAGTGTTTTTAACATGTGCAATATTACCTTCTAGGTTTTGCAGTCATTTTACTCCCAAATATCATGTAGACCAAGGCAAAAGTAAATATAAGTAATTGAACATACTTCCAGTTATTAAATTGTAATTGGATCTCACTAGAGCATGATAGTTATTTGGTAGCTGCAGAATACAAAATATAAGCCTGATAGTAAAAGAAACTCTTTTGCTGCTTGGCGTTCTTGCCTGCCTTTCATTTTGTTTCATTTTCTGTCCTGCTGCTTGAGCATAATTTCTAATAAATTTCCATAAACAAATAAGGTTTTTAAAGCTACTTCACAGATATCTAATAATTTAATTTATAATTTCAAGATCTTCGCTTCAGTGGATCTATTGTGGCAACCAGTTCTGAAGCAATTATTTAATTTGCAGTTATACATCAGATTACATAATATTTACATAATTAGCATGCATAAACAAAAAATTATAACTTCATGACTGACATACTGTATTTCTGAGAATGATTAGGAATGCAAATATTTCCTTTCGTAAAATGCCAAGTATATGAAAGTACAATGCTTATAGGCCTGGACGACCAAAGGCTGTGAGTTTAAATTGTTTACCATTGATGTGCTCAATACTTGAACAGAATCAGATGAGATAATATTGTGTTAATGAATGACCTTTTCCTTGTCTGTGTTGTCTTCTAGAAGTTAATGATATAATGATAAGCTGAACTGTATACTCTGAATACAAAAAATTATTTTGTGTAGTAAGAACTATGGGCTCTTTCTTCTCTCAGCTATGGACCATGAATAATGTTTTAAATTTATCTTTGGTCTGCTGGTGAACTATGTTTTTTGAGTTTACGCAAAAGGAGGATTTTAGTACTTAGAAAGTGATATCTAGAGACAGATCCATCAGGGACAATATTCAGAACAGCTTATTTCCAGTCTCTGTATGCCTGAATTTAGATAGAAGGCATTCATTAGAAATAAAAATTTAATTTAAGGTAAATATATCCAGCCTTTTTCATTACCTCTATTATTTACAAGCCAGAAATTGTTGCTTGGGCCTATACAGACAGCAGGAAAGTTGTGTCATTTCTTCTCTAAATAGTATGTGGTCTTTTCATCTGCACAGATGATGTCTTTCTGGTAAAAGGTGGTTAAGAAGATAACTACTGGAAAACTTTTGAAGTGTTGAGAATATAGTTAGAAAATGATATTTGATCACTATATAACTTTCACCATATTTAAGCAGCAGTAACATTATGGCACTATGAAAAAATCATTGAAGATGATCTTCAATTGTAAACTCATTTAGTTACATGAGTGCTGCAGCAGCTTTCTCAGTGTGTCTAGGAGGGATTACAATACAATATAGAGGCCAGAATAATAAGGTTCGAGTTCTGTGGAGCCTGGGGCTGAATTAGTGGTTTGCTAGGAGCAAGTCACATATAAAAGAAAGTTCAGTGCTATTTTAAAAATTGTTTTCTATTATACAGGATAAGGAGACAGTTTTTCTGCTGGCTTTGACAAAATGGATAGCATGCACTGTAGACAGTCATGGCAAGAAGATGTATTTTGACTGGTACTTTTTTACAAAGTGTGAAGTGTTCTACTTTAAAACAAATCAAAACTCTGAAGTAAAATGAGACTCATTTCAGTAGAGTTATTGAAATTTTCTGTACTAGTAGTGGAATCATCTTCATAATAAAAAAGTGTAGCTCCTTTTTTCTTGCAGAATTTACTTTTTCTGCTATCTTGCTGTGGTTTTTACCTTGGAAAATTGGGTCTTCTTTTGCTCACACTGGCTTCTTTTTCCTTTTGCACTCCTTTTGATCTTCTTCAAAGATAACCTAACATTTGCTTCTGAATGCAAACACACATTCTGAAATGTCAGATGTCTGAACTATCTTAATTTTTAGATAATATCTTCCATAAACTTATGTAATACTCATCAAGTGATTTAAAGTTCATAGAGAGTTGATATTTTAAATAACTTTTTGAATGAAACTGAAATCACTGTTTTATATACTGGAAAAATAGATCCAAATAGTCCCATTACCTGTATGGCTGGTAATCTGTGCAAATAAATGGCATCTTCTGATTCTCTGCTTTACTCTCCTAATTTTAATATCCTTCCACTTCACAATAACTGTACAAATATGACATTCATTCATGTCCCTCATTCTTCAAAGTCAAATTTCCAACATTTTTATAGTAGGATCAGTTCTTAAGAAGTTGTATGGATAGTGTTTCCTTTTTTCCAGGACATTGCTTCTGAAAGGACATGGTCATTACTAAAGAGGTCTACAAACATGAACAAATTTATTTGGTAGACAGAATGGCTCACAGACTTTGATTGTTTCATCATTATTCATTAAAATAATGATGTGAAGCCAAATCTATTGATTTTAGTAGACCAATATAAACTGCAAAATGCTTCAGTAAAAGAAAATATCTGATCACAAGACCAGTAGGGACATTACACAGCCAGAACATGGCTCTAGAAATTTCACCAAAATGTCCATTCTAAAGACTGGCCAGATGGAATAGTTATAGTAGCCAGATCAAGGTCATGCTAGTCAGAATCACAGAGAATATTCTGAATTAGAAGGATCATCAAGCCCAACTGTTAAATGAACTGTTAAGTAACTGTTAAGTGGCCTTAACTGGGATTTAACCAGCAACCTTGGCATTATTAGCACCATGCTCTAAACAACTGAGCTACTTTCAGAGTCAAATAATCTAAGGCTTACTCTGTTTATAAGACAGTGTTAAGAATCATTAGTGACTTGGAGTCTTGTGCTAGCTAAATCTAATGAGATTTAATTGAGCTTTAAGAAGGAAAGATGGTAACTTGATCATGTGGACAAGATAAGACAGGGAGATCAAGGATATGCTACTTAAATGAATTTTAGGCAAATTATGACCTTAATTCAAATTTTTAAGGAAGAAATTTTAATTTATTATGCATTTTATATTTATATTACATTTGCAATTATATTTGATAGAGATCTTACTCATTATATGCAACAGCTTTAATTGATATATTCAAATAATATACCCAACACATTACTGAATGTAGGTGCAAGACTGGTCCTTCCCTGTTAAATTTGTTTGTATTGTTTCAGGAAGGCTCAAAAACTATTACGATATCCATAAGATGGAATCACACAAGAAAATGAATTTATCTTTTTTAGTTTCTCAATCTAGATAACAAAATATAAGAACAAGGACTGCAATGCATAAAAATGATGATTAATTTTAGGAAATATATGGAATAATCAATTACTTTTTTCCTCATATTTATAAGTGAGATGAAATATAGTTTCTTTCTTTTAAACAAGATAAAGAATAAGCCTTTTGACATATTTACCACCAAAAGCTCTAGCATTTTAACTTTTTCAGAGGTCAATGGGAACAGCCAAATCATTAGTGTATTCTTGTTAACAAATGTACTGTCTCTTCTATGGCATTTCCCTCAATCCCTAATTAACAAAACCATGTAACTGCACTCCTACAATTATCGCCACATTAATCTGAGTTAATTTCTAAGCAGATATAGCTGTCTGGAGCCTTGTATCTGATTGTATGCTGTAGTATTATCTGCAATATATTTTCTCATGAAGTAGCAATGAGCCAGGCTCACTAATAGAGAAATATTATAGCTCTTGCTGTCATTTGGATGATAAATATTTTATTACTACCACGAGCATCAGTATTTGTTTCCTTTCCTATACTGAATGACTTTATCAATCTATAGTTAGCAAAATGATTAAGGAGGACTCAATAAAGCTTAAGAAACTGAAAATAGTGATCAGTGCTCAGTTTTAAAAGAACAACCACATTAAGCAAAAAAAAAAAAAAAAAAAAAAAAAAAAAAAAAAAACCAAAAAAAAAAAAACAAAAATCAGTAAATTTTTTTGTCCCCTGAAAAATAAATTTCAGTTTGTACTGGTCTGACATGAAAATTCCCTCATGGTAGTTGGGGCGATACAGGGTTGGCTTCTGTGAGAAACTGCCAGAAGCTTTAAAGTCTTAAAGTTTTAAAGTATTCATTTGAAGTTTTACTGTAGTTAAATGATAATCTCACACTACATTTTAGCTTCTTGGTGGGTTTGCATGGAAACTCAATGAAAATAATGTTCCTGCTGAATCCTTCATATGAAACCAATTGTCTGCCCCCACAATCTAAAGGGTGATTTGACCCATCCCAAAATATACAGCTTGCTGCAGTGTCATGCCATACTGTTAGTCCATGGACTAACTACACCCTGAGCCTTCTTCAGTAAGGAAATAAATCTTTAAGCTATAATTAGATTGCTGAACAAATGGGAATAGTGACAGGCACATAAAGCCATATAAGGTGAGCCCATTGTTCGAGAACAGAATTTGAATAATTGGTTTCCAAGATCTCTTGGAAGTTTTACAACCCAAGTTCTATGTCATTTGTCACGTAGTTTGGTTTTCTCATAATGCATACAAAGATTTTCTATTGTCATTTGGTTATCACAATTTGTCCATTCAGTTATGAAGTATTCAGTGTCATTTATGTCCTTTCAAGTTAATTCTGCATGTCTGTAAATTATAACTCTTTATTTAGAAGCTGCCAGAGGCTGTGAGAAACTTCCCCCATGTCCTGCAGAGCCAATGCCAGCTTGCTCCAAGCTGGACTCACCACTGGCAGAGGCTGAGCCCAGCAACAGTAATAACACCTCTGAGATAATGCATTTAAGAAGTTGTAAAAAACCCCACCCAAACTCCACAGCTGCTGCTGGAGACAGGAATATGCAAAAGAAACATCCCTGCACACACCCAGGTCACTGAGGAAGGAGGGGAGAAGGTGCTTCTGGTGCCAGAGCTGAGGTCCCCCTGCAGCCCATGGAGCAGACTGAGGTGTGGCGGCTGGGCCCCTTCCATCTGTGGAGGACCATGGGGGAACAGTGACCCACCTGCAGCTCGGGAGGACTTCATGCCAAAGCAGGTGGATGTGCCGGAGGGAGGCTGTGACCCCATGGTAAGCTGTCAGGGAGGCGCAGGGAACGAACATGCAGACCAAAACCTCAGACAAACTTCACTTTGCAAACAAAACCAAAACTAACCAACAACAAGGGTGATGGTGACATGCCAGAGACTTCTGACAGGTTATAGGTTTGGCGCACCCATTGGGGGGGATATTGTTACTGCCGGATCAGAATGATGGCATAATGCACATGCAAACACACATGAGATTCTCACCCGGGGGTACCCAGGAGATGGGTTCACCCTCACAGTCAAAGGATGACTCATGGATGTCCAGCAGTAAAACACTCAGAGAACTGGAGGGGTGGGGTGCGGGAACTTCATCCCAGGAACTCTCCCTCCTCAGGTGCCATCCCAAGTCCAAGAACAAGCCACCCTCACAGACATGCTAGGACAGTGTAAGGGCCTGAATAAAATATTTGATTTGGTACTACATGTTAAATAATACATTTAAAAATTAAAAGGTGGAAAATAGAACAAGAACTGGAAAAATTATCACACAGACTGAAATGAAGGCAATGTACATGAAAAAAGAAAAAAAATTTAAAAGAAAGGAATTACTAGTCAACAGTTCCTCAACATTTTATCTTGAAACTGAACTCTTGCATTCTTTAATGACTGGGGAGAGTCCTTCTAACTATAGGCAGTAAAAGCAGAATGAAAAACATCATGAGGTCCTGAAATGGCCATTGCTTGTTTTTTAACTCTTACTGTTTGTTTTCTGAATGCTCAGTGAGGAGAAGAAAAAAATGTATAAATTTTAAAAGTTAGTCAGGCATTATAGAAGCAGTAAAGCAACAGTTTTAGATCTGGTTTCTCAACAAGAGTATCCTGTTCAGCAGGCATCCCAACTTCATATATTTGGTCATATAATAATACTGGTATTATTAAGTATGTTTCTGTTCAGCTTGAAAGATTAAGTGAAACTGGTTTCGGAGTTTTTGGAAGGCAGAATGCAATGAGTTCAATAGTCATGCAGTGGAGTTCTGGTTTGCTACATCTAATTTCTATGTACCTTTAATATCCTGAAGCTGCTAGCAGTAGCAAGAACCCCTGGGAGAAGGGGTTTAATTTTGTGTTATTAAAGGAAAATTTGTCTCCTGGGAGAGCCCATTTTTCTCCATTGGTTTCTGAGGCAGCATATGCACCTTCCATAGATAAGGTATCTGTTAGATGTCATCATATCCTATATTTGTTATTAAAGGCCATATAAAAAATAGTGAGCCACAATTTGTAACAGCTCAGTGAAATATGGAAACATATCTGAGATAAATACAAACAGTAAACTGTGAAGATGCCCCTAGTAAAACAAAATTATTCTTGTAGACTGTGTGCTTAAACACCTGCTACATTCCTCCTATTTCACCATTATTACGTTACTATAAAGACTCTGGCTGATGCTATTTCTAGAACTTGTTTCTCTTACCAGTTTCCCACTATAGCCTTTTTACAAAACATTTGTCTTAGAAACAAAATATTTTGCACGTTCATATAGGTGATCAGTGGCTCTGCCTTCAGATTTTTCTCGGTATATGTGGATAAATTAATGTGCCTTCATTGACCATATAGATAAAATCATGTTCAATAAGTATTTCTCTTTTATAACATTTTGTAGATATTAGCGAACTTTGATACTTTAATGTGAACCTACATATCAGAAATTCTTTTATATATAATAGAGCATAAGCAATATGCCCAGCTATCTCAAACAACATTCATATGCAGTATTTGGTAGGAAAACTTCTCTTTAATTAAAGTAGAATATTTCTATAAAACAACCCAGAATTGAGATCCTTTCAATCTTTCAATCTCAGAATCCACTTTCTTTGCTGGAAAAAATTTAAGACTTTTTTCTGAAATCAGAAGTCCAAGAGAATGGAAGAATTCTGTTTTCTGTAGGCATGTCTAACCATATTGTCTAACTGTGCTTTTCAGCACTTTGGGATCTGCTCCTGAAAATCAATGTCTACCATTATATATCTCCTCCATACACATTACAGTTTGGAAATATGTTGGTCTCAAAGCTATGCTACAGCAACTACTCATTCCATACTTCGATACTGGCACCACCAATAGATGCAGAGTTGTCTGCTCTTGTTCATTTAATGTGCCCTTTAAGAGCTGCAGAGTTGACTTAAAACCTTTGTGCCGGAGAAGTGCAGCAAGCAAATTAGTAACTGTCAGAGAAGGATCTATTGAAAAATTCTCCTCTGTGAGTCATCCAACTGTTAAGTGAAGGATTATCATTGCTTGCATGATGCTTACTCACAGAGATCAGACATGCTATATGGATCAAGTTGACAACTTTCTGCAAGCTGTGAGCATCACCGGCTGAATCATTTTCCTTCCCACTTCTGTCCTGCCTGTATATTTTCAGGCTCAGCACGCACAAATAGGCCATTGTCATATCACTGGAAGTATTTCATTGCTTGTCAAACTATTTTTCATCTGGGCTAATGATCTGTGTGAGCTTGCATTGATCTCCCAGAAGGAGAAAAGCAGTATGCCCAGTGAGAAAAAGAGAAATTAGGCAAGGAAAGACAGCTGAATGCCAGTCAGGTTGCAAATCTTCCTCTGTTTAATCACCCTGACCTGTGTTGTCATCAGTGACTTTAACAGGTATTTTTGTATGCTGCAAATAACTACAACACTGGCCTTGTTTTTCCCCTAAAACTGTTGTCCCATTATTCTCCAGAATCGGACAGTTTAAACCATCTGATTATGCAAGAACCTCACTTAGTTTCTTTAGGGAAGGTTACCATGAGCCTTCAAAATAAAGGCTTTCACTGCTTCAGAAAGGGATGTTAAATATATCAAGTGACTTGTCAGACTTAAACAAGAGGTCAGTAAAAGGAGTTAAGAGTTCATGTCTCACTGTTTTCAGTCTAGTATTGTTTTCTTCTGAATCCACCTTTCTGCGAGCTTTTAAAGTAGTCACGCCATAAATATTAGAATCAAGGGATTTGGGGCCACCATAACATATGTTGAGTTGTGCCTTGATAATAATTCTCAGGAGTTTTGTGTGGTTTTAGTCTAAAATGTTTCACTGGACAGTGGATGGCAGTGCACTATCAGAGTTCATCTGATTGTAGCTACTTGTGTGCACTCAGTGCATTAGTTATTAGCAACTTTGTTATAATGTACAGCACAAAGGGATCAGTGGAGAGTAATGATGTCCAAATATTCTTAGCAATTAAACAGATATGTAAATACATGAATTACTGATGGGGCTAGTATAGTATGTACTTATTCTGTTCTGATACAGTGAAATAAATCTGAAATATTTCTTTAGTCATAAAGACTTTCATAAATCTGAAATATATGCTTTAGTCAGAAGTGAAATAAAAACACCTAGCTTATATTGCCTTACAATTATTTAAAAGCAAAGATAAATCCCACTAGATTGATGTAAAAAGATTTGAGGTTTTTGCCACTACATGACAGAAAACAGTAATTGCATGACTGTTTGAAGAATGTAATTGCATGACTCTTTTAAGAACACAGTAATTGCATGACTATTTTAAGAATGTTTGACACCAGCAAGAAGTTGTATGAAAACTTACATTTTGAATGGATTTACCCTGTCACCGGAAATTTTAGAAACCTCTTGTTTACATGGGATAAATATCAGGTTATACAACATGTTCATAGGTTTCCCTCACGAAATGCTAAAGACATGTAAGAAAAGAGAGAAATAGGTTGAATTTTTAATTTCAGAAACTCTGTTGCTATGTGCTTATGAATTGATACAATATTTTGGTTTTCAATGAGAGAAGCTGTCAGGTAACTGTCACGCAAGCAATATACACAGGCCAGTTTCTTCTATAACTTGTTATTTCCTGCATATTAGCATGCTAGCATGGACTTGAAAAATTACTCAAGAGTTGGAAATCCACAGATAATTTTAGTGAAAAATCTTTCTGTTTCAAATAGACTGCCAGCAACAGATTAGTAAATTATTCTACAAATACAGAGAGTTTTGCATATGCCAGAGTCACTGAATTACCAAAACATTGGTTGATTTCTCCAGAACAATGAACTTTCTTTGTGTCTGCTTTCTCTTCCTTTTGCTGAAAAATGTAACTAGCGACTCACAGGCAGGTGGACATTAAAGACAATTTATCAGGTTTTATTCTTATGAATCAGAAAATTCTTGTTTCAAAGGCCAGTGAGATTACAGTTCTCTTACTTTGTAGGGGAAAATGGATGAACCCTGAATAAAAATTTACATATCAGTCCAAAGAGACAACATTGGTCTGCCTGATAAAAAGCAAACATATTGTATTGTCAACCTAACCACTACTAAGAGGTTTTGCATGCTCTGTGGTAAAAAAATTTTATTGTCTTGGAAAAGGGCACTTTGGTAACCATTCCCTTCCAACCCAAGCTATTCTATGATTCTGTGATTCTATTCCATGATCCTATGTTCATGAGCCAAAAAATATCAAAAAAAGGAGATGGAGATACTTTGAATACAGCAGTTTTTCAGACCTATGAGAATACAGACTTCACAGAGTATTTGATGCAAGTACAGAATGACACAGATTCTAGCAGCAAAGCAGGACTATGGCAACTGGTGTCTTCTAATGGGCTCAAAGACATCCTGAAATGTATATTCCATTAATTTCTGCTTTATTTACCAATTTCCAGATGCAAGGCCACACAATATTTTATTTCAAAAACAGTGCTGTAATGGAACAGAGTTATGACTAGACCAGATGAGCAGCCAAATATCAATTTATGTGTTCAAATAAAATTTGTTGTGTTTAGGAAAGGAACTATTTCATAAGAAACATTTACCATGTCTATATTAACATGGATTTAAAAGATCAGGTTTGATCTCTGTCCTGGTTGCTATTATGGTTGCTAAGTTTTATCTGAGCCTGTCTTTGCATCAGTGAATTTGAAACATGATTTCTCACCCCATGGAGGTAAGAACTTTCCTGTACTGCAGCCAGAAACTTTTGTGCCCAACAGCTCTGTCTGAAGTTAGAATAAATACAAGACTTCACTCATTTTTACTACACAGTATAATTAAGTAATCTTGGGTATTTTGTAATCTCTGTGAAAGTCCTTTTGCATAGGTCCAGATTCAGCACTGGAAAATTTTCTGAAAAATATGTTTAATATTCCTTAAAGGTATAGTGACAGCCTTCCTATTTTATTAGCTTGAGATGTTAGTAAATTACGATTTTTTCCAAGGAATTGATTTGTAACTGATTACTGCTATATCCTGAGAGAGAGCATATTAATACCATGCAGTT
Source organism: Pyrgilauda ruficollis (assembly GCF_017590135.1). Lineage (NCBI taxonomy): Eukaryota > Metazoa > Chordata > Aves > Passeriformes > Passeridae > Pyrgilauda > Pyrgilauda ruficollis. The sequence continues at coordinate 9,485,571 of NW_024525156.1, forward strand.
CTTTCTTATCTTCTCATGCTTCCTGATCAGTGTCTTGTTCAAAAGAAGCTTTACAATACAGAATGATTCATAATTGGTTTGCTGATTTTTTTCTTTTTTCTTTTCTATCCTTAAGGACTGGTCTCCAACTGTACTTAGCCCAGACTTTCACACTCTTTCAAAGAGTTAAGGTATAAAGGTAACTTTATGAAAACATAAACCTGGGATGACTTTCCACCCTCATAAGCTGCAGTTCTTCAAACAGTTTCCTTTGAGTCACTAATCCCTGAGGGCCAGGCCAAAGACAGAACAAGGACTACCTCTACACTTCTGCTAGAGTGAGCCCATGGACAAGGTTCAAGGACTGATTAGCTACCTGTCATAGCATTACTTGCAGCAGCGCCCATGGCAACAGTCCGGGGACACACAGGTATGACCTATTCATGAACTGACACAATAGCAAGTGTTTAAGTGTTTTAGAGAGGCTGAAAAATTCATGCAGCCTGCAGCTTTCCCCTCTGCCCTTGCCATGATGATTTTGTGTAGAGATGACAACTGGAGACACTTACTGCAGGTGCTGTTTTTGACACTGGCCATAGCAGAGGTGTGAGGAAGCAGCAGATAAGATTAATTCAAGTTGCCAGCAAAGGACGTGATGGATGCTGTGTATAGTGTCTTAGGGACCAGCTGGACAGTGGAGGGCTTCCTGTATGCATTTTCTGTCTGGCACATTAAAGATGCAGATAATAAACCCTGTCAGACAAATCCCTGCAATTTCAGATGTTTCACATTCTCCCTCCAAGATACATCAAGAAAGATAAGGATCTGATTTATATTCACTTTCACATGCATTCTGTTTTAGCCAAGTCTGATATGCAACCACTTATTTTTTCTACTTTGTACCCATAAATGATGCTCCAGTGGGGCATCCAGTTGGGGCTTTTTTTCAGCAGTTGTACATAAAGAAAACTATGTGAGAGTAGTTCCATTCACATATATAATGTATAAAAATGATACATGTTTTTATTAATTACATGGCTATTTGTGAAGAAAATATGATAATGATATTGAAATAATAAAAAAGTATTAAAAAATTACACACACACACTCCATTTCTACATAAAATAAACATACTTTTAGAAATATCTAAATTAAGTAAGTAGATAAAATAACCTTAATTCCTGTGGAATGATGAAGCTAATCCTAAAAAACATTTTTGGGTGTATGAAGAACAATAAATTTACTAGGAGTAGTCAGCATAGATTCATCAAGGAGAAGCCATGCTCAATTAAATCAGTAGATTTCTATGATGAAAACACTGGTTTGGTAGATAATGGGAGAGAAGTTGAGTATTTTTTACCCGGACTTCAGTAAGGCTTTGGACACTGTCTCCTGTAATACCTTAATAAAGAAGAATGATGAAGTATGGGCAGGATGAGCAGACAAAGAGTGAGGTGGATTGTGAACCGTTTAACAGCTGGGTTCACGGGGTGGTGATCAGTGTACAAAGTCTAGTTGGAGGTCAAGAAATAGCAGTTTATCACAGGACTCAATACAGCGTTCATTCTTGTTCATCAACATCTTTGTTAATGATCAGGATGATGGGGAAGAGTGCTGCCAAAGAGGCAAAAAAAACACCAATGAGAAAAAAAATATATTCTACTTTTTGTTTTAGCTTTGGTTTAGATGTATATTATCTAAATAATCAGTACTACTTGAAGATTTTAATATTTTCATAACATTGAAAAAGTGATTATTTTATCTTAAGATTTTTATAAAATTATTCTGCTTATTCCAGAATATGCAGAGTTCAAAAAATTTTGGTTATTTGTAGAAACTTAGGCATCTCTAACCAAATATCTTAATTTAATCTTATTATGACCTCAGGGAGACATATTTCGTACTGAACTTATGAAATTAATATGAAATTGATAGTACTTTCATACAGATATGCAGTTTTGTTTGCAACCTGAACTCACCTGCAAATATGTTCTTTTTAGTAATTAAAAAAAAAGTCTTTAATTTTAAAGAGATTTCAGCAGAAACAGATATTCCTGGGTCGTGATGAGATAATTTATATTAACTCTTCTCATTCTAAGCATTTAGGACAACTTCTCAGATAAGGTATGAATCTTCATAAAAATATGCAACATCTGTAAAATGCCTCTATGTGTGTCTCACAGCCATTTAACTTTTCAGACAGGACACTCTGTCACTGTGTCTGTTACTGAGGCACAAAGGGTGGGCTTCAGTTTATAACCTATATTGATTTAGTGTTTGGAGCTGGCTTTTAAGTAGCCAGCTCAGACAGCCTGTGGACAGATCTGTCTGTTCACAGAGGAGTATGTCAACATGACTTAGAACTTGCTCAGGGATATTTTTGTCAAGTTGTCACTGCAGCACTATTGTATGCTTATTATTTAAATAATTAACCTAATGTAACTAGAAAACTTAATTCATACAAATCTATTTCAAGGGCTAAATAAAAAACTTTAAATGTTTCTAAAGGAAAAATATTCTGGATTGTCATTTCTGATTATTAAGGCCCCCTGAACAGAAAACTTTTGAGAAATTGAGATTTTCTGAACTGAGAAAGGCTTGTCTTTAATTTACTTTACATATTAGTTTTATTGTAATTTATTGTTGGTCCTCAGGGAGGGAGGTCTCAGATGATCAGAGTTGACTAACGTGACATCCGTCCACAAAACAATCTGGGATGAGGATCTGGGGAACCTGTCAGTCTGTCAGCTTGACCTTGGTGACTGGCAAGGTTGTGTAACACATTCTCCTGAGTGATGTCACACAGCACGTGCAGGACAACCAAGGGATCAGACCCAGCCAGCATGGATTCATAAAAGTCAGATTGTGCTTGACCAACCTCATCTCCTTTTATGACCTAGTGACCCACCTAGTGGATAGGAGAAAGGCTGTGGATGTTGCCTTCAGTACATTTGCAGACCACATGATGTTGGGCGGGGGTGTGGATCTGCCAGAAAGCAGGAAGGATCTACAGAGGGATATGGACAGGCTGGATTACTGGGCTAAGGCCACTTGTATGAGGTACCACAAGCCAAAATGCCAGGTTCTTCCCTTGGGTCACAACAACCCCATGCAGTGCTACAGGCTAGGGGCAGAGTGGCTGGAAAGGCGGCCAGTCAGAAAGGACCTGGGAGTGCTGGTCAGCAGCCAGTTGAACATCAGCCAGCAGTGTGCCCAGGCAGCCAAGAAGGCCAAGGGCATCCTGGCCCGTATCAGCAATAGTGTGGCCAGCATCAGGCCACAGCATCAGGGCAGTGATTTACCCCCTGTACTCGACACTGGTGAGGTCACACCTCAAATCCAGCATCCAGTTCTGGACCCCTCACTACAAGAAAGACATTGACATGCTGGAGAATTTTCAGAGAAGGGCACCAAAGCTGGGGGAGGGTCTAAAGGGTAAGTCCTATGAGGAATGTCTGAGGGAGCTGGGGTTGCTCAGCTCGGAAAAAAGCATTCTCAGGGGTGACCTTATCACTCTCTACAACTACCTGACAGAAGGCTGTAGCAAGGTGGGGGGCAGTCTCTTCTCCCAGCCAGTTAGTGACAGGACAAGAGGACATTGCTTCAAGCTGCATTAGAGAAGATTCAGACTGGACAAAAGGAGGAATTTCTTCATGGAAAAGGTTGTTAAACACTGGAATGGACTGCCCAGATTGGTGGTGAGTCACCATCACTGGAAGTGTTCAAGAAATGACAGGACATGGCAATTAATGACATCATCCAATTGAGAAGGTGGTGATCAGTCCAAGGATTGAAATAGATTATCTCAGAAGCCTTTTCCAAACTAAATAATTCTGCGATTCTCCTTCAGAGCTAAGTGTTGCATGCAAGTAGACCTTTTATAAAATGAACACCTTATAAAATATGGTTTAGGCCCTGCTACTCTAGCTAAGCTAGCAGTCAGCTTGTGACTTCCCATGCGAAAAATCATAGGAATGAAAGCAGTTAGTACAACAAGCTATTCTGGTAAAAGAACCATTTGCACGTGTAACACAAAATCTGTCCCATGGAAATCAGTGAACAAAATATGTAAACTAACCAAAAATAGAGAGATTTGACAGACGTGCATCCTGGCCATTTACCGACAAATAAACGGAGTGTCAGTGTATCGTTAGCCAGCTAGGTCTAACACAGTGCCTTCTGATTTTTCCTATAAATATAAGCTTTGTGAATATAGAATTGGCTTTCCTGCATGAAGAAACTGAATTCTGTCTGCTTTACTGCTGCAGCAGTTAAACACTTTGCTCTCCCACTCACAAAAGAGGTGTGGAAAGAGAGCCAGCTCTTAAAGAATGAGGCAAAAAACTTGAGAGCTCAACTCAGAAGTCTTTGAGCCTTCTCATCTGTAGCTACCAATTTGCCAGCCTTCTTTATCAGAGGGAACATGCCTCCTTTGACCTTCCTTTTCTGGCCAACATTACTTTAGAAGCCCTTCTCGTTTTGTTTTCTTACCTTTGCCAAATTCAGCTCCAATTGTGTCTTGGTCTTCCTCACTTCATCCCTACACAAACAGACTGCATCGCCACACTCCTCCCCAAATACCTATTCTTGCTTTCAGTGCCTATGTTTTTACTTATTGCCCTTAGTTTGACCAGCAGGACTCATCCACCCACACCAGTGTCTTGCCTTCTTTGCCCCATTTCTTGTGCCTGGGCATCCCTAGCTGTTGTGTTCTGTGGAAGGAATCCTTAAAGATCTGCCAGCTCTCTTCTGCTTTCTTGTCCCTAAGAACAGTTTCCCACAGAGTCCTCTGAGTAACTCTTTACAGATCTGAAAATTTGCTTTCCAAAAGTCCAGATTCTTATCATGGAATAAAATTCCTCTTCACCTGCTGAACACAATTCCCTTTTTATATTAAGAGATTATACAGTATTCCTCATTAAAGTATTTAATAGCATAACATAGATTTCATTGCTAGTCATAAATTACATTATGTAAATAATAAGACAGAATATCAAATTATCCCTCCAGAAGGAAAATTATATGTTTTCAGATACCCTTCAACATAGTAAATTAAAACTTGGCCCTGATTTGACTGGAGGTTTGAATCAGATGAACCCTACCAGTTCCCTCCAATCCAAACCCTCCTATTATTCTGGAACCACTCACATAAAGTTTCAAGTAAGGAATAATTTATTATCTTTTCCCCAATGATTTTCACAAAGCTGGTTGCATCTGCTTCATGCTTGTGCCTTAAATAATGGGAAAAAAAATTGGTGTCAATTCTGTAAACATGCATTCTATTAGCAGTAGTGATACTGTCTGCAGGTTAGAGTGAGGCTGCTGTGAGACTGTATCTGATATTTGGAGCACATGACTACTGTTACCTTGTGGAGTAGCTTACATAAGGAGAAGTCCTGTGGTGTTGCTGCTACTCCTTCCCTCAAGGCATGTCTTCCTTCTTATACATCAGTTCAATCTTGGTTTGGATCTTTAAGACTTGTTGTGGAGCCTGCAATTCTATCCTGATGCTGTTTTCCAAATAAATGTTTAGTCTTCTACTGGCAGATTTTCTCTGAGGAAATCTTCAAGAAACAAGAGCTGAAATAGAAAAAGATAAATAAACTTCAGTGGCTAATGCCTCTTAATAAATGTAAAGGACAGATGCATGGAAAAATACCTTTCTTACAAATTTTATACAAACTCTGGTTATCCTTGCAGCAGGTATAAAGATTATTCCTTACAGGAGAGTTGGCTTAATTAGAACATTAAAACCCCAACACTGGCAAAGGGACAACTCGCTTGGCTTGGATATGAATAAAGTGCAGTCCTTTCTGAATTCCCTAGATTCTTAAAAATAAGACAATAATAAAAAAAAAACCCAAAACAACAACAAACCACAAGAAAACCCCACCCAAAAATAAACAAACAAACAAAAAAACAAACTAACTAAAAAAAAACCCAAAAAACCCCCCAAAAAAACCAAAAAACCAAGGTATTATATATTTAGAAACTAGAATGCTTTTTTATTCTTTCACAATCTGACTTCAAGAAGGCAATGTTTATAGGGGAAAGAGGGCAATAATGAGCTTGGAGATGCTTTATGTGCCTTGCTTTAAACTGTGTAATATTGTACTACTTAGCTGATTAGTATTAAATCAAAGAAGTTTGTTCAAGAAAAACTAGAAAAAAAGAAATAATGAGAGGGTTACTAAGCCTTACAGAGGCAGTGTAAAGAACTAATAGCTGGTGAATTTACTTTTTGCCTTCAGCTAAACTGTCTAGATTTATTCATTACAGGACTGACCTTAGGATCAGTCTAAACCCATGAAGATCCTAGAGCTGGGAAGACACTCATCATGAATTTATTTAGTTAAGAGGCAACCACACATCTCTGCAAGGTGTGATGCTTTATCAGCCTAGGGCCAGTAGCAGGATGCCCAGGGCAGACAGGAAACTAAAATGCCAAGAACAAAGTATTGTTAGGTTGTTACAAAAGGTCTATCCACACATACACAAAGGAAGCTTCATGTTCTAATAACCTTGTAGGAGAGGAGGTCTGACAGGAGCTGGATTGGAGTGTGGGCTTTAGAGTTTGTACACCCAAATGTCATCAGAGGATGCAGATAGGCCAAGTACTGGAAGGGCCCATATCTTATACATGTGTATGTTTTCCACTAAGAGGCTTCATTTTGACCAGCCTGAGAGCACAACAGGATGAGGTCATTTGTGCTGTTTGTGGTTGAGTTTGTGGTTGTGAATGCTGTGTTTCTCGTCAGTGCTGATCTCAGTGTGTATACATGTATATGTATATTTATATGCACGTGACGTGGGTGGTTGTGGCTGTGAGGGTGTGTCTGGGAATGCATGTCTGTGGGGACCTGGGAACAGGGAACCGGCAGCCTCCCACCTATTGGGCTACTGCATTTAGCAGCTTTTATCAGGTATAAAATCCCTTTTAGTTTTACCTTCTTTAAAAAATACATACCTTTGGCAAAGTACTCAGGGAAGGAGGTGGGCACTGCCTTGCTGAAGTCCCTTCTGCTATCTTGCTATTTAAATCACTTTGTTTTAGAAGCTCAGAAACACATTTGTGTCATGCATTTGTGACCAAAGAGATGTGCTGTTTTAAGAAGATGCCCTTCTAATCCAGACACAAGCTGACTAGAATAAGAGAAAGCTCATCTGATGCATGGGAACATGCTGTAGTCTCTCTCTGTCTTTGTCTCTTGTCATGCTCATAGAGAGGTGTTTAAATCAACTGCTTTTGCGTGAGTCTGGAGGGCAGACCTTTATTGTAAAAAAACCCCAGAATATCAATACTGTTGGTGAACAAATTACTGCAGTTCAGAGATATGTTTGGTGAGATGGAGAAATTCAAGCCTGTAACTTTAATGGTGCTCTTGAGAGGTGCCAAAAAATGGCCTAAATTTATGTACATCAATGGAGCGAGCTTTCCTCTATTCACATCAAGGTTTCTTTTGGTATTTTATCATGGGATGAAGATTATTCTTTGCTGAAATAATAATGCATGTTCATAACAAACAGCACACTGAGGTATTTCAAATCCCACTAAGCTCATCACTCTACAGTATCACACAACACCTCAGTTCTAGCTTTCAGACACTCAGATCAGCTGTTTTTGCTGGAGATTAATACACTTATGCAGTATCTATTTGTCTAAAAGATCTGCTAAAATAGCACACTATCTCAGATAGGGATTTGGATGCAACTACACCAGATATATTTATGAATTTCCTGCTTAACCAGCAGCAGATGAATAATAAAGACAAGGATCTAGTTCATTGTTTTATTGCTTATACTTTCCAAATACTGTTACAAACTGAATAAAGCTGAAGCCATCTATTAAATATTTTGATACTTGTATATATTCTTTGGTCTAGTTGTTAAAGTACTGCATTTTCTAACTATTCCAGCATTTCTTGAAAGAAGGATCAGGGGATAATTTAATGGATTGTGTGTTTGGGGTTATTAATGTCACATTGTATTTCACTATTGGTTTTGATGTTGTCCAGGGCTTCCCCTGATGTTCAATTTAGTGCTACAGGTGCTATCAGGGTTAAGAAGTGATGGTCTTGATGTAACAAAATATTGGTAGAGGTATGTTCTAGTTGTGTCATTATGATGTATTGGCACTTAATATTCAGAGTCAGAAAAGAATGCTTCTGTCTTTATCTAAGGGTCTGAGTAGCCTTCCTTTCCAATATGGAAAACACACAACAGCATGGAAGAGAAAGGTCCTTACAAAGTACTCATCATTTTCTGAAAAGTGGATCCTGCATTATGTCCCCAAATCTTTGCTCTGTATTTAAGAGATTTTATTGAAGTCTGCAAATTACAAACGCCCCAAAAATTTACATTGTCATCGAGCTTCAAATATGATTCTTCTATTTTGCTTTAGAGTCATGTTCAAAATATCTTATGGACTGTGTCTCTGAACTCCAGTGTAGGATCTATGTGTGACACAGTCTCCCTGGGATCAGAGGAAGCACACTGATTAATGATGAGGGCAAGAGACTTCTATGCAAGAGAGAATTGAGGAAAGAACATTTCATCCTGGAAAAGAAATAAATGAGAGGAATATTGGAAGCATCTATGGATATACTGAGAAACAGAGATAAAAGTGTATAGGGTTTAATTGCTTTTTTTCCTGTTTCAATAGAAAAATTGGGGAGAATTTAAGGAATTTATAAAGTAGCAAATGCAGAACAAGGGAAAAGAAGTAGTCTTTACCACAAATTTTAAGTCAGTCATGGAAATAATAGGCATAGGATGCTATCAATATTGGTAAACTTCATGGAGTTTAAAAGAGGGATCCTGAATAAAATTATGAACAAAAAAAAATTATTCCAAGTTACTCAGCGCTTAGAAACGATCTGGGGAACAAATGCCTGAAGGTTATAACAGTGTATATGTAAATGCAATATAAACACATAACTATCCTTATTCTCATGTAAATATTCTTGTACTCCACAGACTTAGGCTGTTAACCACAGTCTTGGCCTGACTCTCTGCAGATGCTGCTAAGTTCTTCTGTTTGTTTGACTGATTTGTACCTGCAGCCTTATTGCCTGAAGGATTAATATCTTACTTTCACAGGGTGTCTCTGTTTATTCTTTTACCTATTAGAGGATTGAGATAACAAAAGAAATATTCTCCCTTTCTTTGCAAACCATCAGGTTGAATGCCCTGTCAGAACTTTTACATATTTTTAATTGATACAGACTTCAGCACAATACTAATTAGTTTATTCTTAACATGAATTATAGAAATTTTGGAAGCATTTGAAACTAGAATCAGATCACAGGGTTTTGTCCTTTCTTTTGTTCTAAAGAAAACCATATCCATGTTTGAGCTAGACGGCTCTGCTACCTCTGACACTCATACAGGCAGACTGCTCTACAACTGTTCTTTCCAAGCCAGTAGGTTCTTGGATTTGAATATTTTCTGTCCTTTCCAGTAGCTGTATTCTGCTGTGTTTAGGCAGAGGTGTATTCCCTCTTCATTGTATTGTGCCAAGATGAATAAATTGAATTTTCTTCATTTCATTCCATGGACAAAATCCTCTATTCTCATAATGCTGAGAGCTATTTTGTCTTCCTCCCCTTCTGTTTAAATTCATCTTCTTGAACCCAGTTTATCAAAATTGTTCGGTGTCCATTTTAGGGTCATAGCAATATCTTGTATTTTTTTCACATTAGGACCCCTGTAGATGTCTGTATACTTGACATACTTCAGGATCAGGACCAATAAAAAATTTCAGTTCCTTATTGTACATATGACTCATATTCACCCATTTTGGTTACTTAAAACTCCTGGTCTTTCCCTTCCTCGGATTGCAGTGGAAAATCCTAATTTATAACAGGCAAGCTCGATATAAAGCTCTAAGTGAATGACCTGGCACCTTTGTCTCTACTGTCATCTTGTCATACTACCTTTCTCCCCTGTTTCTCGCAAGTTCACCTTCTCGTTGATAATTCCTCCAAGGTTTTTCCTCTTTATCAGATCATAAACTTCCAAATATACGCATATAAAAATTCTAATGCTTTATTTAAGTCTTCCTTCATTCATTCAATGCCTTCTTTACAGTGGTCAGTAATTACATCATGTAGTTAATTTCCAATCAAGCAGGGATGCAACCACCACTCAAGTGTGGCAGTTAGGTGAAAAGTGTATGTGTATTTGTACATGTGTATCTTGCAGATTTTTGCTGAGGGAATTTTCCAGTTAATTCCACAAGCTGAATAAAATGGACATATCGCTCCATCTCAGCAAAAGCATGTATGATGGATTCACCTAGTCCTATCTTTTCCCTTTTTATTGAAGCCTGCATAAATCTTTGTGAAAGCACTTAACAAAGGCTGTATTTACAATGTATTATTTGACATTCATGAGTTTGACTAAATCTTTTTGTACACAAACAAGATTTAAGGTTGAAGCAAACAGCTTATTCTTTGCAACACCCAAATGCAGTCATGCAGCGAATCCGAAAAACTCCCATTACTGAAAGTAAATTACTAACATTTACATTGTTCTTAAAAGAGATGTTTAATTTGTTCGAGTGTTGTGTTGTGTTTCTCACTTGGCACATGAAGTGTTAGAAGGGAATGTTGTTTGAGTAAAATTGAATTTGCTCTGTTTTTATTGGGAAGTGTCTAGTTTTGAAATGAATACACGTAATGGAACTAGACAGGAAAATGTACATATCTTTCTCTCCAGAGAATACTGCTCAGAGTTTTACATAATTGCTTCTGGCTGCTATTCTTTATTTACTCTCTCCCCATTTAAGAAAAGGATTGTTTTGTGATATCAACTGATAGAATATCATGTTCTTTTGTATTGTGTGAACTCATAACTCTTTTTGCCAGTTATAATGAGACAAAGGAGAAAGTAAGATTGATAGTACATTGTAGGTGGCTGTTGTCAGTGTAGGTTCCAATAAGATTGAATTGCATTTCTACAGCACCAAATGCTGTTCTATTTATTTAAACAATGTTGAGCTGCAAGATGGTTTCATATACTCAGGCAAATTGAATTAATCAAATTAACCACTTTTTTTTTCCTTTCTCATGCATGCTTAACTTGTTCTATGTGTTAAACAATAAAGGTCTGGGATTACAAAAGTCATAGAAACTGCTTTACTCTCTTGATCACTCCAGAAAGACTTGTCCATTCTCAGATAGTGGTTTGTCAGGGCTTTGAAGACAGCAGTGCATCCATTTGGAACTTTTTTTTTTTTTTTTCCTGTTCAGATGTCAGATTCCACTTTCCCTGACCTTGCAGAAATTTTTAGCTCCAGCCCCTCTCCTTGTCCTTCTTCAATCAAATGTAATCTTTAATTTCTTCTGACATTTGGACCTTTTGCTTCAAAAGCTGTGATCACGCAAAAACTATTCTCTTAGTTGTTTTGGACATGATTCACTATGACTTTAAACATCATTTTTGTTTGCATAGTAGGCAATAAAACATATTACTGTGAACCATTTTAAAACACCTATTTTAAACTCAAGTGCTCTCAGTCCTAACTAAATCATAGTTCATAATGGAGATTTTATATCCAATGTACAAATCACCTTGCATTTTACCTGGACAACTGTTAATATGTCATAAGTGGAAAAGAAAGCTATGTGATCTGCAAAGCTAAAAAATAATTAACTATTTATGACCCTCATCTTTCATTTTATGTTGGTAGTTGACTCACGTTTCCAACAGAACTCATACTGCACCAGCTTCATTGTTACAGTATAAATCATTTTTACTAGTAATATTAATGGCAAATCTGTGGTGTCTGAAAGGAACTACAGCTAATTCAAAGAAGGAAAGTATGGTGGGTTAAGCCTGGCTAAAAGCTGAGCTCCTACCTGGTTGCTCACTCCCTTCTCTGCCCTCAGCAGGAAGAGGGGATAAAATACTTTAAAGTGGGTCAAGATAAAGACAGGAAGATCCCTTACTGCAACAAATGGACTCAACTTGGGGAAAATGAATTTATTACCAATTAAAATAAATATTTACATGTAGTGGTAGACAGATATTAAGTATCTGACATGTAAAACCGTATTTCTTCATGCCATTTCCAGGTGCAGCTTCACTCTTCCAGGCTCAGGAGTCCTGACTCCTCTACCTTCTCTCCCATGAAGGGCACAAGTGACAGAGAACGAGGTGCTGTGGTCACCCTGCAGCTCATCTCCTCCGATCCTTCCTCCTGACGCTTTTTCTTCCAGCGTGAGCCCTTCCAGGGGCTGCAGTGGAACCCCTGCCGCGCTGAGCTCCCTGTGGGGCCGCAGGGCCTTCCCTGCCCGGGCCCGGCGTCCCTCCCTCCGTCCCTGCTCGGGGCTCGCAGGGCTGTTTCTCGCCCGCTTCCCCTGGCTCAGCCCTGGCTGCCGGGCAGCGTTTTGCCCTCCCTTGCCCAGGCTTTCCCCGGGGCTGAGGGGCTCAGCCGTGCCCTGCGCTGGGGCCGCTGCAGCCGCCGGCACCGCCTGGGGCCGGCCCGGGCAGCGCCGGCACAGCCCCACCAGCAGCACCTGGGCACGTAAAGCCCGTTCGGAGGAGGAAGGAGGCCAACAACTGACCATAACAACACGTGGGTTTTTTTGTTCGCTGGGTTTTTTTTGTTTTGTTTTGTTTTTTTGTTTTTTGGTTTTTTTTTTTTTGTCCTTTCTTTTTTCTTTTTAACTAAACCTTTCCTTTCTCATTTCAAAACATGAAATGAAGCTGGCATGCACAGCTCCGTGAAGACAGTTTTGCAAACATTTCACTAGCTAACAAGCAAACACTTGTTGCCTGCATATATAAAAAAAATGTGTACTTTTTTTGTACTGGACACAAAAACAATAATTAATACATCGCGTCTGTATTACGGAAACAGAGGTCTGTGTAATTTAAATCATAATGATGATTAATAAAAAGGAAAGCTTGAAAAGTAAGAAAAGGACAGAAGATTGGCAAATTGATAGATTTATGCTCTACCTGGTTGCATAATCTTCTTTGAATTAAATACCTTTTCAGATTAACAGCACATGAGAAAAATCCTTCCAAGGATAAGAGAAAAGGAATCTTTTCTTTGAAGAAAATAACCAACTCAAAATATATTCATATTACAAAGAAGCTTCAGTATCTCTTTAGTGAGAAAATTTTACTTGATGATAAATAAGCATATAAAAATTCTTGATCAATTCTTGTTAAGCCATAAACATTCTAAGAAGAACAGTGTAAGAAACATTTCTTAGCATTCCTCTGATTTTTTTAGCCTCTTATTTAATTTGAATAACTGGCTCCTAATACTATTTGCTCCTAAAAGTGTTTGTATTTCTTTTCAGCCTTCAAATGAGTTAATTTTGATCTGCATGTTTCCCTTTAAATCTATTTACAGCTGAGTTTCTGATGTATTCAAAAAAGATAATTTATCCATATTTCTTCTTCTAAAAATTATTTTCTGAGGTCCTTTCTATATTGTGATAGTTTGAAAAGTGACTTTTGCATAAATTATGTGAAAAACATCTAGTCATTCCTGATCTCAGAGATATTTGAAACACTGGCTCTGCAAATTGGCACTGTATGATAATTAGGGCATGAAGCTGTGCCTTGTATATAACTTGGCCACTTTTATCAACATAAACTTTGAATGATTTATATCTAGCACTAGTAGGAGCTGGGAATTGCATCCATTTATGCTTGGAGGCAATTCCCAGCTTGTGCTAGAGCTAGAAGTACTTTAGATATTGTGGGAGATCATAAACTCAGTGGATTCCCATTAAATAGTTGGATTTCAAGTTAGAATGTTACCCTGAATTGCACAGAGGAAAATATTGAGCCAGGTTAAATTCTGTAATGTCTAACAGGACCTACTGTGAATCAATTTTTCTCCTAATGAATTAAGATACCAAGGACTGAGTTTCTTTAATAGGCTACTTGTCTACCTCAAAGTCTGTTAGTGAGATCTGTCACCACAGATTTATAAAGATATTACAGAATAATTTTTCATAAGCAACAGGATCAATTTAGTAGACAATGTTCTTTGTGATAGCCTCAAGATCTGTTTTAGTTAGCCACTGCATGGAAGACTGCATGGCTAAAATAAGCTTGTGTTTTTTTGGGGAACAAGGCTTTATTTTGTCTTTTTATGTTGGGATGTCTTTTTAACAGACTGAGTGATTTTAAGGAATTCTTAGGCTAGAGAATGAGCAGTCTTATGTGATAAAGGTGGTTTTCCTTACTTGTTAATGGTTTTTTCAGAATGTGCTTGTGGGTTTGTGCTTGTGGGTTGGGGAAGTATTAAGTGAATTAATTCAAAGGTAACCCATTACCCTTAAGCTGATTTAATTTCACGTTGAAAATCAGACTGCTGGCTTCATGAAGTGCCTGCATAATTACAAATATATTTATTGTTATTCACTATGGTACCTGGACTACTTTGTCTATAATATAGGCTGAGAAAATAGGCTGTTGAACAATAATTCAACAGCATGAAAACACAACTTTAATAAGGAAGTAAAAATCTAATTATATGTCCTACATAATCAAATCTACAGTTCTTGATCTGCAGCCAGTCAAACAGGGATTAAAAGACACCTGAAAAACAAACAAACAAAAAAAGGGGAGCTCCAGACTGAAAATGCTATCAAGTTTCCAGATTGAAATGTTTGTCACTTCCTTTTAGCTGCTGAAGATGCAATAATTGATCAAGAAAGTGCTTTTGAAAATTTTTACTGAAAAATACTTCTACACAAAGTAAATTGATGAATTGAGGTTGGGTTGTCAAAAAACAAAGCTAAAATTCAATTAAGTCATAATCACCAACTTTGTGTGCAGTGCACCATATAATTGATGAATGATGAGGAATTGTCTTGCAGATACAAATTTGGCTTTGTTCATAGAAAGAAATAAGAGCAGCTAATATTGTAAGTGGGAAATACTCAGGGTGTTAAATGGGAAAGAAGATTGATTTTATTAAGTAGTTAGGTAATATGCAACTTGAATATCTCTGACCAGTGTGAATAAAGAAAAAAAGGCTATATTTTTCTATTATAATTTGGGATTTTTAAAAGAAGATATGCTAACTTCTTTCACATCTAATGCAGTCTTCAGATAAGAAAGCAAATCAGATTTTCAACAAAATTGACAACATTTTAAAACAATTGTAAAATTAATAGAACTCATGAATTTTTAGACAAAATGAGTCTGTAATTTAAATGCATTAGGAGAAACTAATCACAAATGTATTTTTCCTTAATTATTAATGTGAAAAATTCTTATGATCCAGTTTCTGATAGAAGTAGGATTTGTGTTTGAAACATATCAAGGCAAACACAGTTTTGCAAGTAAACTTGATTTTGTACAGTCCTGTATTAGTAGATTCTAAAATAAATTTTTCAGATAAATATTTTTACCTCCATATGGCTGTTCCATGTAATATCATTATGGTGAACACTGGCAGGAAAAAAGATAAAACAAATTCTGAAGTACCATTATGATCACTGATATTAAGTAACCTTCTGTGTACATATGTGTCATTTCTTTCAAAAACACAGCTTGCCACAAAATGCAGGTAAAGGTTTAACTCCACATTTACTGTTATTCCTAGTTTGTCAGTTCCATCTATGACTTTCCTTGATAACATTTTTAATGCCTATTTCAATGTTTGGTGGTTTTTTTCCACTGAATATGGTGGCTTTGCCCAGCAAAATACTGGGGTTAGTTATATATTTGGGAGAAAACAAAGAAAAGCTCCAGTGAACTGAAGCTACATGCGTAGCTATTTTTTCTATTTCTTTTTTATTTTTTCCTGTTTAGTTTTTACTGGCCATTAGTAAAAACTCAAGATGTGTCCCTCGATTTCCAACATCTGACTCACACAGAGCCAAACAGAGGAATTGTTGTTGGACTCAAGCAGAAATGTTCACAGCTTCCAATCTGGAGAAAAAAAAAAAGGCATAAAAAAGTTTTCTTAAACTGTTTTATGTTGGGTGTTGGAATTGGTAAATGCAGAGTATACAATCACAAGTAAATCTGCTTATAGGGACTACTCCATCTTTTTGCCTCTTGTGAAATCTTACTTCACATGAACTGAAGCTGAGTATTGATACTTGATCAAAATCCAAGTACCAGAAATAGCTTTTTGTCAAGCAGGAGTTAATTTCATACAGACAGAAAGAGATGTAAAATTTAAAAATTCACACAGCTATTTTATTGTGTGCATCCTTTTTTCTACTCACACCTGGTCACCTATCTTGTATTTCTTCCTTCCATCTTGTGGCCCTCAGCCATGGAGAAAAGAGATGAGAAATGAAACTATCTGAATAAAATCCATCCCTGGGGGCCTTTACTGTAAAAACTTTTAAAATGTGGCTGCTGTAGCATAAGGAAGAAGGGATTAAGAAAGTCTCAGATGTAAAATTGTCTTGTTCCTATCATTCTCACCACAGGATAACACAGAGAAAATTAATTTAAAATCAGTTGGAAAAAAGAATAAAAAAAGAAAAAAAAAACCAAACACATTTAAATAAAACCTGGACTTTAAAGTACTACTTTTTTTTAGAATAAAACAGTAGTTTAACTAAAACATTCTATATCCTAAAAGTGTCTCTTTTTTGCCTGAGTTTAACCTCTTTTTCCTTAATTTGTCAGTGTGTTGTTCTAAA
Organism: Pyrgilauda ruficollis; assembly: GCF_017590135.1. Classification (NCBI taxonomy): domain Eukaryota; kingdom Metazoa; phylum Chordata; class Aves; order Passeriformes; family Passeridae; genus Pyrgilauda; species Pyrgilauda ruficollis. The sequence continues at coordinate 9,502,187 of NW_024525156.1, forward strand.
CTTCTTTTCCATTTTTAATTTTGATATCTGTTACAATTTTATTTTGTCTTTATTTGATATTTATAGTACAATAAGAAAAGGTGCAAGATAATTAATACCTACAGTGAATATGATGCTCCTTGGAAAGAAACAAAAAACCATTAGCAATCAATTAATTCATGTAGAGAAAGCAGCTGAGGATAGGATAAAAAATGAGGAAAATGAGTTTGATCAAAATATTATGACTTCCACTTAAATTGCTATATTTTCTGAAAGACATAGAAGATAAGATGACAACATATCTCATATGTGGTTTAGACATCTCATTTGCTAAGTTAACACAGAGTGCCAAAAATATAACATTAGTAAGAATTCTCCTTGTCTAGGAAAAGGCATGATCCATTATTTTTCCTGATGATTTATACTCCAAGAGCACAACTCTGGAAAACTTTGAGAATAAAACTTTCTTTTCCAAGCACATTTGAAGTATACAGGACTGAAGCAAAATTGTAAAAGTAGTTCTAGATGACACCACTCTGACTACTGCAGCTCGTTTATTTAATTCAAGTTTGCTATCACTATGCAACTATTGAGTTTCATTTTGATGACATATGTATAATAAAGATTCCTTTCACTAGAATCTTCATCTCTGAGGGAAATTCCTGTATATTTCTTTCTTTTTGGTGCTTGATAATAAATTATTAAATTAGGATGACAGAATTATTAAGAGTAATATTTTCTTTTTGTGTAATTCAATATTTGTTCTCATTTATCTTCCTGTGTTAGCACTTTTAAAAATATGAACCCAGCTCTTCTGCTTCCAGATGATCAGTTATTTAGCATCTAGCTGACAGCTAAAATGATAGTCAACATTTTTAATTTTTACTACAATAGTAAAGAATTAGTATGGGGCCACATTAAAAATAGAATTTTGTGTCCTACTGATATTCATTAATGGTTAGAAGACTAAAGGAAAGCCAGCTTGCTTGCTTCCTTTCTTCTTCCTACTTTTCTAAGACAACATAATTCCTTCTGTTTTTTCCTACCTATTAAAGACTAGTTTGTTATGTTATTAGTGGATAATCCATCAGGGAAGAAACGTGATTTAGCTGGATTATGCCCTTAATGATAAAATGTTTGTCACTATTTATAAGCAGTGAGTAGACTGAATGGACTCAGACACCAAAGGGTTCAATGCATGTTATATAAGGAGTTTTAGGAGTCAATGACCTTTGTGTTCTTTAAGGGACATGGCATGAGGCAGAAGGAGATCAGCAAGGTGGGTCTGCCCACAGGCAGTATGCAGCTGGGACCTGGATGCTGGGTGTGTGAAGAGCTCTCTGGCCCTCTCCCCATGCTCTGTCCTGAATGTTCCTGTCTTTGATACCCTGGAGCCTCCCTCTGCTGACTGATGAAATTTGTCATGGGATTGGATAGGGTATACCCAACTCCCAGCTGGGTCACACATGTTCTCAAGGCACTGGACACCAAACAGACTGTAGCTTCACCAAGACTCTCCACAGCTTTATCAGTATCCCAAGAAGTGGTGAGCTGTGGATGCTGCAGGAGTTCCACTCTTGTACTGAATTGCCTTCCCTGGGCTATAGGGTTAGCAAGAGATTATGTGCTTTATATCCTACTGCAGTGACAGCCAGACCCGAGCTGTGATGACCATCACAGTGCTGCAGTGCCAGGCTAAGGAAATGATGGATTTGTTTGATGGCATTGCCATTACCTGAAGTATTTCTGCAACTTGTGTTCTGGAGATAGTTGCTATTCTGTATTGAGTTTGCTAAAGCATTTTGTCTTATTAAAGGGAAAGATGAATGTAGGACAGCTAAAATTAATTACTTTACAAGTTCATTCCACATGCATTTGGTTATTTCAGTGGCCCAGATTGTTATAAGAAATTATATGAGCCCCTTAGCTTTTATTGCTAAGGCAATCCTCTGATTTACTGAACTTACTGTGTCATGCATACTCTGTGAGGTTTTGAGAGAAAACATTCTTCTTCCTTTCCAGTGGTCTGTGTTTACCTACTTCTTTGATCTTTGAGACTCTTTGTCTCTCTTTCTTTTGGATGTCATGTGAAGGAGGAGGCAGATCAAAGAAATGTCAAAACAAGTATTGGGAAATTGACAAAGAAGTGGATCTACTGTGACAAGAAAATAATGTTAGATTTAATCAATGATAGTATATCAGACTCTAATGCTTGATGTAATGATTTATATGGAGGGGATATGAAGCACTGGGCTTGTGACTAAGTAGGAGTGATCTAGTTAGTCGCAGATCTTTAAAACCATCCAGACAGATTTGCTGATAGTATCAGCCACCTTAGAGTATGTACGTTCTTGTGCAGTGGATGGGTTGAACTTTAAGGATAATTTTGAACTGTTTTATAGGGGGTTTAAGTAATTTTTTGTAGGTAAGAGAAGCACAAAACCATTAAATATTAAACCTACCTAAAATTAGTAGACAGGATGTATTCATTAAGAAATGGGAGTTTATAGATGTAGCCATCATTTAGAAGCAATTCAACACAAGTGGTATATTGTTTTGGCATATTTCCATTTCGCATCACTAGTTTAACAGCTATAAAGCAGCAAGGAACCCACTGTCAATGTACTCTTGCTGCCATTATGTTGTGGGGTGCAGGTCTCTGTGGATTTACACAGCTTTGCTTTCAAAACTTTTTGGACTTAAATTCTTAGTGAAGGCTATAATGAAACTGTCACTTTCTGTTTGAATTAATCCACATGATACTAAATACATTTGCATTATAAATCTGACTAATTTTAATGTTGAAATTACTTCAGTAGAATAATTTTTGAACTTCTCTTCCACTGTGTTCACATTCACATGGGAATTTAACCTTTACAAATATCACCATGTGAAGTGGGGGAAACATACTTAAACCACTAGAAAAAAATCAGGAAGTCACAATAAAACAGTCATCCCGCAGCACTGTTTCATAATTCTTAATATTCACCTGACAGTCAAACTTGGGTTTCATAATTGGCTTTTGTTGATAAGACTGCTATGCAGAGAATAAGAAGACATGGGTAATTAAACAGGTGAAAGAAGCTGTTTTATTCGGTTGTCTGCAGTTTCAAGTAGTGAAATGCACACAAAAGAGAAAAATATTTTTAATCCACATACTCCTCTCTGAAATAAAACATGGTAATAATAGTAAAGAAAACCTAACCACAAAAAGCCTAGATAGAGGGATTTTCGTCTGTACAAAGTTCCTGAAAAATAAAACGAGATTTCTAAAAAATTTCTATTTTATAAGACTGTAAATAGATTGTGAATTTACATTATCATATTTAGAAGAGTATACTTAACAAATAGCTAACCACATAAAAATATAGTAATTTTTAAAAGGTAATGCTAAATATAGGTTTAAAAATGAGACTGGCAAAACATAAATTATTATTTTCTAGTGGAGGTGATGACATTTGAAATTTTGTTTTCTTTAAACTGCAACATGCAGATTTGGAATTTTGATTGATTCAAAGGCATTTCAAATTAAAAAGCATCATAACTCCTCATCAGCTGCAATGTTGCAAGAAACAGAACTAGTACACTGTAGATTCCTTTTAATTAGAGTGAGGACATATTAATAAGAAAGGGCAAATATTCCTATTTCATTCTCTGTTAGCAAGGGTACATATGATGGTAATATTGTACATTGTATTCAGCAAATTTGCAACTCCTATGTATTCTACCATCAGAGTTTTAGTGGAAGGGTTCTCCTTGTGCCTTCAGGAGTGGAGAAGAGAAGAGTCTGAAGTACTTCAGGTATAAAAACAGAAGTGGGGAGGGCGAATAAGATACATTCAGGGTACAGCTCAAGAGCTGCTAGATACAATAAACCCTCCGGCCCTTGGCTCCAGAGTTCACAGCTGCAGCAACTTAGCTGTCTTATCTGGGACTTAGTCTTCCAAAGTCTTTGCCAGACTCTGCAAAAGGTTCAGGCAAAAGATTAATGTGTTAAATTGAGTTTCACAAATTCGGAATAAAAATTTTGATAACTAGCTGTTATTAATTGAAAGTTGTTAATTTCTTTTTCTCTTACAGAAATATCCTTCTCTTAACAATTCTATTTAATTCTATTTAATTCTATTTAATAATTATTCTGTCCATCTTGTATATATTCCTGCATCTAGTGGGTTGTCATGGTTTGACCCCCTCTCATGGGGGCACTGGCACTGTGCCAGTGTCAATCCATGACATGGGTCTAAACCTCACAATTCTCCAATTCATTTCCAGCTCACAATTGCTACCTTTTAAGTGCTATTATTCATCTAACTATTTGGGAAAAGCCCAGATTTTTCTTCTGTTCCTCAGGCTTTTCAGATGAACTGTACCAAAATCACAAGAAAGTGTACAAGTCCCCATATTAATTGTATGTGATATTGAACAATTAACAGAAACCAACCATTTGCATTTTAATAACATTCTAACAATCTGGTAAATGAATCCATTAATCTTTATTAGCTGGGTATCAGACACTGGACTATAGATTTCACTGATGTGTATAGGTAAAAAAAGGAATGTAAGTAATGTTTGAAATAATTTTTCCAGCAAAAACTACAAGTTGTAAGGCAAGCTTGACCAACATGATGTAAGATACTGATGTATACTCACATTAAGAAAAAAAGCAGAAGCTAATGGGTTTAAATAATATGATGTCTGTCACACAAAACAAGTGGCTGGGTCATCAAAATGAAACTGATAATTACCATCTACCTTATGATACTAAGATAAAATAAATGTTATGGAATTAGAGTGAGGCTGTGCTCAGGAAGAAGATCAGACTGCTGCTGATTTATCATCTAGAGTAAATCAAAGCTCAACAGAAGAACAGCATGAAGTATATGTATTAATGTGAGCAGATATTATTTTCTCCCACAAGCCTTGTTGCTGGGTTTGCATTCTCTTTTATGCGTTATAGGCACAGTTGCACAAACAGAAGTTACTCATTAAATAACCTATTTTAAACTGAGGTTTTTGTTTCTGCAGAGTGTAGAACTTGATGTTTTGACCTATAAAAATGAAATTTGACTGCATATATGATTGTTTGCAGTGTTTGCAACTGTACTTGTTATTTCATTTCTGCTTAGTTCTCAATCATTTCTCCAAGGAATTACAGGAACAGCAAATTTTCAGCACTTCTGTGCTACCCAATGAAAGCAACTTCAGTCCTATTTCTTCCCTGATACTGAGACGAAAACTGAATAAATGGGAAGCAAGAGAAAATAACATATCCACACCTTTTTCCCTGAAAAGTTGTTGAGTCTGTTTTGCTCATGACAATAATTAGTATCCGTTTATTTTAACCCACAAACTTTTCCAGCTGATTTCTTTCATCTTCCTCCATCCTGGAAAGGAGGGAGAGTGAGAGAGTGGCTAGTGGGCATCTAGCAGCTGGTCAAGGTTAATTCTCCACAAAAACTTGATATCTAATTTATTTTTGAATAGCTATGGAATATGAAACTGGTATTTTCATTGAACCTAAGCTATTAAACTCCCTAAGTATCCTAACTGGTAGTGGTTTGCTAATAGTACATTATATGTGGATCTTCACAGGCTTGAGAGGTGGTTCCATAGCAACCTGATGAAGGTTCCTATGTGAGGTCCTGCAGCTGGACTGGGACAGTCCTAAGCACAAATACAGGCTGTGCAGAGAATGGACTGACAGCAGGTCTGAGGAGAAGGATTTGGAGTAGTGCTGACAAGAAGATTGATGTGACCCACAATGTGCACTTACAGCCCAGAAAACCAAAGGTATTCTGAGCTGCATGAGGAGAACCATGACCAAATGTCAGGGAGGTGATTCTATCCTTCTACTCCGTTCTCAGGAGGATCCATATGGAGTCCGTGTTCAGCCCTGGGACTCCAAGTGTAAGGACTTGGACCTGTTGGAGTGCAGTGGAGGGCCAAAGGATTATAAGAGGACTGGATCACTTTTATGAGGACTGCCTGAAAAAGCTGAAGTTGTTCAGCTTGGAGAGGCCAAGGCCCTGGGGAGGCCTCTTTTCAGCTTTCCAGTACCTAAAGGGGCCTTCAAGGAAGCTGGAAAGGGACCCTTTAGAAGGACATGTAGTGACATGACTAGGGAGAATATTTAAACTTGAAAGAGGGTAGATTGAAATTAGATGTATGGAAGAAATGATTTGCTGCAAGGGTGGTGAGAGTGGAACAGGTTGTCTGGAGAAGCAGTGGATGTCCTATCCCTGGAAGTGTTCATGGTCATGTTGGTTGGAGCTTTGAACAATCTGGTCTAGTGAAGGTGTCCCTACCCATAGAACCTGATGTTATTTAAGGTGCCTTCCAACCTAAGCCATTCTATGATTCTATGAAGTTAAGATTTTAATTTTTTTAAGTTATGTGCATCACTGTGCAACTCTTTTGAACTTTGTCTGCCTCTTTGTTTCTGAATAATAAATATTTTAGGGTCTTCCTGCCATTTTTCATTCCTGGTTTTCATCCTTCATACCCTGCATAATTCATTAATCAATACTTTTTTGGACATTGCTAGTGACTCATTGTTTTCAGGTTATCTAGAAGTTATTTGATATGATACACCATATATCTCTGGGAATGCTGATAGTGACTTCATTGACTAAAAGAAAAGGCTACTTGTTCCTAAGACTCTTTCCTCTCTTTTAAATTATTTCTCCCACTCAAACACTTTTGTTATTTTGACATGATTGCCTATTTTGCAGGAAGCTTATGCATACTTGATTCCTTTAAGATTATTTAATAAGTTTATATTTCAAAAACCAACCACATAATAACCTTTAAAACTAAAGTTTAACTTAAAACCAATTTATATGTTACTAGCAGGTAAATAGTAACATGTGACAAGAAAATAAAGCAAAGAGTACATTATTTTCCTGCAGGTTTTCTCTTTATTTTTTTCTTTCTTTTTTTTTTTTTTTCTTGAAGGAGAAAATATAGAAAAGTTAAAGGCTCCCTTTATCATTACTTTTCTTCCTTATGCTGATTATTGCTATCCCCTCCAAAACAGTTACTGCTGAGTTTGCATTTTTAACTTTTATATCCTTTGCACCCAAAAATCATGGTTGTGCACGTTATGTAAAACATTATACCCTGACCTAAAAGACTAAATACAGGGATGAGTACTTATAAGTATTGTTGCTTAAAAAAAAAAAAAAAAAAAAAAAAAAAAAAGCACCAAAAACCAGAATTTACCTGAAATTTTGGGTTGAGACAGAACTGGGAAATTTGTCTCTTTAGAAGCTCACCAACCACTGTCTTCCTGTTTATATTTTCTTTCTTATAGAAATGAGCATCACAATGATGTCAGAGGCTTTAATATTGGGTGTCACTTCAGTTTTGTAATGCAGAAGCAAACCATAAATATTTTGAAGAGAAAGCAGGAAATAAAGTGAAAAATGCTATTTCTTTGTTATCCGATGACAATATTGTGTTGCATGTATAATCTGCCCAAGGCAAACTACTTTGTATATGTTATTTTCAATAAAAACACATTATCTTGCAGCATGAAAACTATCATGAAATCTGAACTGAAATTTAAAATAATTGCAAGTAGCTCGTTTTAGTTTTCACAGATTATGCACAATGCAATATTATAAGGAATTTCCTTGCGGGTGAAGATTTAATTTTACTCAATGCGCGCCATTTTCCAGTGACTTTTTTGACCTAGTATTTCAGCACTTGGCATTGTGTTTATTGAATCATTATACAATTTCCTTGGGTAGCTTTACAGCACTTAGTGAGAGATCAGCAAAAATGATTCTGATGCTAGAATGATCAGACTACTAGAATGGATGCCATGGCAGCTCATACCACCTGCTGAGCTGTGCCACTGCCCTGAGAGAGAGTCACAGTGAAGTTGGTTTTATTCATCAGTATTCCTGTTGCAATTTTTCTTTATACTGCATCCCTGTTCTAGCTTCCTATGTCCTCAGTAATGCTTAATTTCTTTCCATGTTCCTCAGCAGCATTCTGATTTTTACATCCATCCATCTTGAATGTGTCCAAAAGATCAGACATTAAATAAATGAGGAATTATGATGAAAGCACAATTTCCAGAAAGGCTGACCTTTCCAATGACCTTTCATGGTCATTCAGAAAAAGTTTCAGTAGATGTGACATTCTTCTAAAACTTCTTTTTTTTTTCCTTTCTGAAGCATTTTGTTCTTGTAATTGCTTCAAAGGTACTTAAAATTCAAGCAGACAAGGCATGGGATTCTGCCTCTCTCCAGTTGTGCACTGCATGTGAAAGAACCTGCCCTCAAAAAGAAGCAGTTTAATACATTATGTATGAGAAAATGTAGCAAAGTAGAAATTAGTGTATACAGTACAGGAACATTTGAAAATTAAAACACCTGGCCATTTTAATGAATAGGATTTTACATAGCTGTATTGGGAAAAGATGTATTAAACAGAATATATTTTTAATATTCAAGTACAAATGCACTTTCGACAGTGGGAATATAGAATGATATGTTTGTATCTATTTTCTTGGTGGAATACTATGTGATCACATGGCTCTGTAGAAAATCCTGTCCCTGCTCAGGAGTCAGAAATATTTTTTGCAGAGAAAAATTAATTTTATGTTTAATAGTGAAGTTTTTCTCAGGTAGAGGTTTTCTCATGGAAATTTAAAACTTTTGAGAAATTTAATACTGAAACAAGTCAGTGTTTTAATATGTTATTAAATATATAGATACTTATATCTATATATTAAATATTATTATTTATATCTATTTATTAATATTCATAGATATAATTAATTTTTTAGCCAGAAGGATAAGATATAAGTAATTTATAATGCCTCTATAGTTCATCCCATCAGTAATGTCTGAAATTTTGTAAAAGTATGGAAGCACATTTTCCACACATTTTACAAGGCTTTTAATGCACCTTGCCTAAAAGCAAATAGGGAAAGGCAAATTTTTGAGAAATATACAAGAATGTTTCATTTAAGTATAACTGCAAAATAAGAATGCTTCCAAAACAAGGCATCTTACAATCAATGGTTAAGAAGCCCTCATGATGACATTTGCCCTGTAGAATTTTTGTGGCTATATTGTCAGTAGTGTGTGAAGGGCTAGCATCTTCTTACCAAATGATTTCCTGAAGTCTGTAATTGTTTGAAGCCATGGTTATGAGCTCTTTGATCATAACAAGAGGCCAGTTTTGTATAGCTATTAATTTATTTTTAGAAAGAAATTTGTGATCCTCATTTTAAATTTTGGCATTAAATTTTGTGCTGATTTTTTTCACATTTTTTTACTTTTCATCCTAATTTCCTAGTTTTCTGAGCTTGTTGCTAGTAACGTAAGTATTGTAGTAAAATATGTAAAAATCAAATCACTGCTGAATATTTTTAGCTTTATTACAAAGAAGGGAGTATTTATCTTAGGGACTTTAACTGCTTTCTGAAAAACTATTAACCTAAAATATTGTATAAAATTAAAATACAGTTAAAATTATCACTCCATTTCATGTTATATCAGTTTATTTCCTTGGGAATGTGTGGGGTTAAGAACATATCAATATATCGAACTGTTCTTCAGGAAGCTTATGTGAAAGGGTAACAATTTGGTAGTATTTGTCAAAAATATCTGTTGAAAAACACCATTCATTTATTCCATGCACTCAAAACTCTCAGCAACATTTGCACTGATTTTGATTGCCCTTTTAAATGTTTTTGGACTGAGATCAGATCTGGAGCATATCACCTGGAAAGGTTTTGCATGATAATGAAGCAATAGCTGAAAAAGTTTGATTACAATAAAAGTTGAAATTCATCCATACTACATCCTTATTATCACAGATATTACTGAGATCTGACTTACAATATTCTTTAGAACTCAAGTGTACCTGCTAAATGTTACATTCATTACAAACTGCACATTACTAATTTAATTTGAAGGAGGACTGATTCCAGTTATGATACCAACAGCTGTGAATGTAAAAGTACAGAGATGACTACCTCCATTATCATTAAAATTCATAGGAGGTGGGTTAAGCAGTTCACATTTTCATTACATTGTTTTCCTGTAGCAATCAGTATACTGTTAGACTTGATGAAAATGGGATATAGTAAAGAGCCTTAAACTACCCTAGTATTTCACATTTTAAGGTGCCCACTAAAATATTTCAAAATTGATTATTTTTTAAATTCCTTTTACTTTTTGAGACAGTAAATCCAGAAAAGTTCAAACATTCTTTAAATTGCCCAGTGTATGGGTGAAATGGGTCATCCTAATAGTCATTGGTGAATATATATATATGTATATAATTTCCATGCACCTTCCCTGCAATGTTCAGGTGACTGGCAGTGTTTTATTCTAGCTGCAGTGGTAGCTGTTTTACGTGTTGTAATGTTGAACAGGACTTGCTTCAACAAGTCACTTGTATTAACACACTGATTCATTAAGTTGCAAAACATCAGGAGAAAGCTTTCTATTTACTTTTGAAAGAAAAAAGGTGTGTTATGGCAAAACTCTTGATTCCTTTCACATAAGACAAAAGCATCTCTAGTCAGTTTCATCCACACCAGCTGCAGTATTTTGATTTTAGCCATTCCCGTAACATTGCTCTCCTTCTTTTCCCATTTGCATTCAACTGTTTAAATGGCCAGGGATCAAATCACTGTCTCTATGTCTATAATGCTAAACTGACCGTTCTCAGGATTGTTATCCAGTGCTGCTGTCATCTGGCATGGAATGGCTGTCAGCCTTGCTGCCAACCTCTCTGTTGGGAATGGTTCTTATCTGTGACAGCTCTTGAGGCACAACCAGAAATGGTTTGAGAGAGTGCTAGCTTGTTTAGGATGAAATCATGACAGGGACTGTTGAAACACTTTGAACATACATGTGCACATAAAAGTAACAACAACAACAATTTAAAAAGTGCCTGTCCTGGCAGTGTTTAATTTATTACTATGGACATGGTAAAATAGGGTTCATGCTTATCACACTGAACTTTACTGTCCCTTGATCTCAAACTGAAACTTGCAGCCAAGTGTTTTCCTCAAAGATCTTTGTCAATAAGGCAGAAGTGTCAAGTATCTAAGAAAATTCACTGCATTGAAGAAAGAAATGCTGAAGAGAGGAGCATCCAGCCCTGAGGACAGCATTCACTGTTGTAGGTCTCTTCCACATTGCTTCCTCCTAGAACTAGACATCATCTTTATCTTCCAAAGACAGCCCCTTCTTCCCATTTATAAACCATGGAAGCAGCAAGAATGAAAGTGAGCTGCTCTTAAACCTCTATATCTCTTGTTTTTTAATGCAGCAAAACTTTACGCTAGTGATTTCAGAGCCCCATCCTAATCTAAGGCAGATCAAAACGTCTTTTGATCTGCCTATCTTTTAATTAAGCAGAGTAGATGCCTGGTTCTAAAACAGAAGGACATGGGCACAAATTCTTGACCATATTCTGCATAGAGTGATCCAAATTTAACTGAGTGGAAAGAGGAACCCCTCATGATTAAGATTTTCACATATAGAAAAGAAGGTGGTATCATACCTTGATTTTTTTTCCCGCCCAATAACTAAAAGATGTAGGAACAGAACATTTTAATCTTTGTAAGATTTTAAATTTATGGAAGCAAGACAGATTTTCAAAATATCCTTGCTCAGCAGAAGATAATAAATGTTGCTTTCACAACACACACAGATACAGGATGATATATTGTAACTACAATAAAGTTACATTGCTTTCAAATGTTCATGCCCTGTTAATGAGTACTAAAGACATTCAGTGTGGGATGTCATTATGTTAACTACTGTTAAATTTCTATCAACTCTTCTACCCTGGAAACCAAATGAGCTATTCCTCATGTGAGTTTAGTCTTCCTACCCAGAATATCTCTTGCCTGAGACCTCTTCCTCCCTAAAGGAAAGGACAGAGACGACTCTCACAGTGCAGTTCCTGTTGTGTTTCTCACACAAGATGGTCAAAATCCTTACTTGGCCACAAATTCGAGCATTAACAATTAAGTCCTATTTTTTTATTTTATCACACCATGCCAGGGATTAGCCAAAATGGAGTGACATATTAAATCAGAATTATTGTTATATTAAATATCCAGCCAGGACCTTTGTTTTACAAAGCAAGATGACAAAATTTCACAATACCTGAATAAACCCAGGGTATCCTACTCAGGCCTCCAGCAAGGAATTTGAGCCAATGACTACTGTGAAATTAATTTTCCTCAATCCTTCCAGGTTTGTCCTTAGTACTACACTTGTGACCTCATTAGAATTAAAGAACCAGTTGTTAGAGTGAATAAGTAGTGTCAGGCTACATAATCACTGTATGATAGTGGAGGTAACTGAAAATCTGTAGTAAAATAATAATCAGCTTCCACACTTCAGAGCTACTACAGTATTATACATCAACTATGAGATGAATTAGCTGAAAAAGAATCAGCAGTTCTTCAGTCTAGTCTGTTTGGAAATTCCTTTAGACCTTTTTCTTACCTTTATTTGCTTCACTTCTTGAATCTAAACAATCAAGGATTTTCATCTTCGTTTCTGTCTCCTGTCTCCCTGAGAAGTGGAGTGGTAGAAGGGATTGGTGGGCACCTGGCATCCAGCCAAGTCAACTCATATACAACAGCTCAGCAACTCTTACAAGGTGTATAGGCTCGTTCTTAGAAAACACTTTGAAAATGTACTTTGCATGTCTGAAGACAGTGCTTAAATTTCTGAGTCTGTCTTGAAATTCAGTGATAAAATATGAAGCACTATTCTCAGAAATTTTTATTTAGAACTCTTAAAAAAAAGAAAAAACAACAAACCAAAAAATCCCAACAACAACAACAACAACAACAACAACAAAAAACCCCAAGCCGCCCCAAAAAAAGAACCTCAAACTTAAAACTCCTACAAATTCAGAGCAGAATATAAAGATCTGGAAGCTAACATTAGACTCTGAGATCAGCTCAGCTCAGATCATGGTGCTAATGACAACAAGGTTGTGGGTTCAATCCTGTACAGGCCATTCACTGAAGAGCTGGACTTGATGACCTTGTGGGTCCCTTTAGACTGTTCTGTCTGATAAGAACTCCAACAGCAGATGGAGAATTTCTAAAATAATATGCACTATGGCTATACTGAAAGCAAACATTTAAAAATCAGACACTTAGATTAGCTTGAAAATTTATTCATACATTTATAGAAGTAGACACCAAAAGGATAAAGTTATTTTCATTGTGTTTGATCTTCTGTAGCTAAAGAATGACAACTCCTGACTTGTAAAAGGAGGATAATTCTTTCTTATATCATTGGAGAACAATATTGAATTCAATAACTCATGATTATGGAACCTGGTGTCTTAATGCAATATAAATAATTTTGATTCTGGGAACATTTAATATAATTTATTTAATGCATAATGTTTGACAAGGGAAGATATCTTTTTGTGTCTTATGACTTTAGCTCTTACAAGTGCAAAAATGTATTTGCTTAGTCATAATATATTAATTCATTTAGTTAACACATTTGTAAGTCAAATGACTCTGAAATTTTTTTGAGTAATGAAGGATGGAGTTTGCACATGCTGGACAACTTTTCCATTTAGTGTTAACATCAGAGAACTAAGAACTGTTTCATTGCACAAACTGGTGTAATTGAGCTTTATTAATCAATTACTTTCAGTCCTATATAACAGTTGTTTGATCTCTGGCAATGAGCCCAAATAAATAATCTTCAGAAATATATGAGTAGCACAAACACAATCTCATAAAAATAAGACAAAGAAAATGCATTATGAATTATTAGAAAATCAGTCTCTTTACTAATTTTAAGTCTATTTCTGTTAAATATGCTACCATAAGAAATTAACAGGTATAATTGTTTAATGGGCCCAATGGTAATATTGTCCCCTTATACAGTTAGACTTATAAAGAAAATTCAAAGTATAGGCTCCAAAAACTTGGTCCAATATTATAGGTCATGTTAGGAGAAAAAAATATCCATTGAATGGATGGGGTGAAATGCAGTAAATTTAGTTTTATTCTGAGGCTAATGAAATTGCTTTAGGCAATAACACAGCAGGGAGGATGTAAATATGCACAATGACCAGCAGAAACCCCAAGGTCACTGGTGTTATTCTCATTAAGGACTCATCCATAGTAAGAAGTCAGGGTAGACTTGGAACCTTACATGGATGGTACAAATACCCAAATATTCAAATATACTGTGTTTAGGCTACCATGCACCAGTTCCCTGTGTATTCTTAACAATTTCTTACTGGCAAAAAAGTGTATACAAACTTTTCATAGATAACTGAACTTGCTACGACCATATTTACAACTCAGACTGTAATGTAATGCAGGGATAGTCAGTCTAGCTTGGAATGAGCTGGCTTAACTACAGGAAACATTGGAGCCTGAATAACAAAAGCAGATTGCACTGTTTCATGGGCAGGAGAAAACAGTCATCTGTGAACACCATGCTGGGAGGTGTATTTTATAGGCATAAGGCAGGCATGATCTTTGCACACCACAAGTATGTGCAGTGGGTTCTTAGGAGCAAACTAATTTACACTCAATTCACCTGTTCCTAAATTTATGTGTGGGAAAATCATTAAATTCCTGGGTAGGTACAGGTCTGCTGTTAAAAGGGGAAAGTCCAAGGTTCTTATCTTCTAAATTCTTAGGGAAAAAAAAAATAAATTGATCTACAAATTGCCTTTGCTTTTCCATAGTTATTTTGTGAGAAATGTCGTGATCGAGGTCTTTAGAGACTTAACAAAGTAGTATGTGGAAGAAAGATATGGCAGAAGTTTTATGGAGAATAGGCTAAAGTATATTAAATCTGTTACAAGCAAGCACCCAACAAGTCCATACCGATGAGGTAGGCCAAAGGTCAAACCAGAAAAATCAAGCCTAGATCAAGGAGACGTTAGATGGGATGTAGATAGAGTGGCAATGAAGCCTTTTCTTGTTCAAGAAATTAGCTAATACATCTTTTATTACTTTCATAAGAAGGAAAGGAATGAAAGGAGTTTTTGGGTTCAAAAGCTCATCTGGGTGTTTTGGTTTTTCGTTTTGGTTTTTTCACATTTCAGGCTTTTTTTCTTTTTTCACTTCATTAGTCCTTGTTTCTTAACAGATGTTTTTTGGGACTTCTCACCAACAGCAGAAGCTCCAGAATATTTGCAGCTAATTATTCTGCAATGTTCTAGTCTCGGTGGGAACATTGGAATTTTCAACATATCGTACCCATATTCCTGATATATATCCCATTTGATATTTGCTTTTTTCTTTTGTTTTTTTTTCAGTGTTAGCTGAAGTTGGTGACCCCTGGAATACCTGCATTTTATTTCTTTTCCTTGCTCTACATTGGCAAACTTTACAGTTCTGCTAAGTGTATTAACTTCTCTCTTACTTTCATATGCAATACTCCCACCTTGTTATCCTAATGCTGTTTGTTCAGTGCTGAAAGTGGTTTTTTTTCTTTAACTCAGGAGGGTGTAGGTGCCTCCTGTTTATGACTTAATATATGAGCTAATTTTAATTAGGAGGCACTATCCCCTGCTGATTCATAGGTTTCAGCATCCATGAAAGATCTATGTTTTTCATTCCTGTGATTGATACTACTTCTAGAATGTGACAGAAATCTCATTTTCGTCCCCCAAAAAATCAATTCCATTTAATTTTGCATACTCTATTTCAGGCTTCAGATAATTTTCAATTCTAATAGTCCTTTGGTAGTATTACAGTCCTCTGGTGCTGCTATTTCTAGCAGTCATAATAAACATTCCCTGAAAGATGAAATGCATTATTTCACAGATACTGTGTGAGCCAATAATTTACTTGAAACATAAGCAAACCCCCCCAGAACACAATACCTTAACATCTGAGCTGTATTGACAGTAACATGGATAGTGTGTTGGAGAAAGTTTTAATGCACATTTTTAGCGCTTTTTAGAGTGTTTCTGGAATATTGTATCTGGTTTCAGGCACCCCAAAAGAAGAAATATGTTAATAAATTGGAGTAACCTGCAATTTAGTGGGGGGCAAAAGCAGTGTTCAACTTGGCTACAGAGGCACATACTGAAAGAAACAATCTAAGCTTTCTACTGTGGTGCATTTTCAGCAAAAAAATGTGAGACTACATTCATAAATTTAAAGTAATAGGTTCAGACTGGGCACAAAACCAGATTTGATATATTTTCCTGAGACTGAACTGGCTATTTTGGAACTTTTGGAGAATGCTGCACTTAAGACCTTCCATGTTCCCTTGTCTTCTTTGCTCTTCAGAGCTGCTCCTGTTTGATTCCACCTGCCTGCTCCCTGAACAAGCCTCAGGCTGTTTCCTTGATGCCTGAGGTCTGGGATCTGCTGTTTTGTTTCTTCTTTGCCCTTGGGATCTTCGTATCAATTCTTCATGCTCACTATGGCCAAGGTTGCTGCAGATTGCTGCATCCTCACGGTACCATTATTCAACTTTAAACTGGAGCTCATCATAGTTGATGACCTTTGTGCTTTTAAAATTTGTACTCGTAACAGAGGGAATACTCTGAAGAGTATCTTCTGCGCAGCTTAATATTAACTTCTTTTTTGGGGAATGTTTATTCATTTGTAGAAAATAGAAAAAAGTAAGAAGGTGACTGGAATATAGATGTACACTTGTGGGTTTGTTATATTTTTTATTTGGTTTGTGATGGGTTTTTTATTTTTTTTAATTTTTTTTTTTTTTTTAGGGTTTTTGTTAGAGTTTTTTTAACTGATGGAGGACATTAGATGAATACTTCTTGTAGCTGATGCAAATTTCCCCTTCTTTCTCCAGCTTTTGAAGCAATGAATTAGTAAGGCTCAGAACTGTATGCATGTGCTGTTTCAGTGCAGGGGGTCTCTGGCTTCTACAGTCCTGTATCATCCTTAAATCATGTCTCCTTGAGATTGTGTGACCCGGCTATCAAATAAATTGCTTTGTGTGGCAGGTAAAGCATGCTTGACATTGTTAATGATACATGGGGAGGCCATTAAAAAAGATAAGCACTATTAAATAGACTCATAAATGGGTCTGGTTCATCCCTCACTCCAATTTTATTAATGTGTCAAAGCAGGAAACAATCTCTTACATAAAACAGTGAGTCACAGATCATAGAATGCTAAGAGGTTGGAATGGACTTCAAGATCACCTGGTTCCCACCCGCCCTGCAATGGATGAGATGTTCATTATTAATTGTTTGCTTTCCTGTTATACAAAAGTAAAACCATAAAATTATCAGAATAGAAAGGTTTGGGAAATTATTCATTATAATGAATATAATGGGATCAGAGAATAGTATGTAACTAAACCAGCTTCAGGGCCACTTGAACCAGTTCAACACCTCCCAGCAATGTAGACATAATGTGGCCAAAGTTAAGTTTTTTTCTGCAGTGTTAGCTTATCCTGAGCTGTAACAGATTCTCTGTTATATATTGAAGATTACTGTTGTGGTTTGAAGAACTTGTATATCATTAATTTCCTACAAAAATGTATTTTAGACAACTTCTGCTATTTAATTGCAGAATTTATCACAAATTCATGTGAAATACCCAGCTGATAAAATTTCTTTTATGGTACCAAAACATCTGAGAATTCCTGATAAGAGTTACTTCTTTAAAACTCTGGAAATAAATCAAAACTATTCTCATTTTACAAGGGAGGTTCTGACTGACAGGGAAGAAAAGGGACTTAACCACATTTTATATTAATAGGCCACGGATGAACAGCCAGCTAAGCCAAGTTTTCTAAGGATTACCAGTGCTCAACAGAGAAAAAGAACACATCTTTGAACTATGAAAGAGTCCTTAGCAATATAAGATGTCATGCTGCAGTAATTTTGTAGTATATTGGCCTATATTTTCTGCATTTTGCTAAAAGTGTCAGGGCCCCATTCTGCTACTGTGCACACATATCTAGTGGTTCAACTAAATGTTTGCCTATTATTGGAATGCATTTATCTAGTATAAAGGAATTGCACTGGTTTTAGTCATAATGTCCCCTACAAGCAACTCTTGGAGCAAGAAAGAATATTTCTTTCATGGCAAAACACTCTTGCACATCTACCAGCTTGCACCAGCACATCTACCAGCTCTTGCACATCTGCCAGTGCACTTCTGCCCTTCTGGACCAACATAACTAAATCCTTCACTGAGAATAGCCTATGTGAAAACATTCTGTGCAAATTGCCCTACTCCATGGTGAATCCTTTGTGAACAGATGCTAAGTTGTTCATCCATGGGCAGCACTTTTCCCTCCAAGGTATTTCCTGATGATTTATGTATATTTGCCAGGATAATGCCACCTGCTTTCCTTGTATGCAGAGGGTAGGTAGGCAGGATAGGCAGACCTCTAACTCTTTCCTCCACTACAACCAGGATATCCATTACTATCAGTTTTGTATCTGTGTCCCTCCTTAAAGTTGCTACTGATGATCCAGAAAAAGTCAACTTGATGTTTAGGAGAGTATTCATGGAACTGAATGTGAATAATTCCATTAATGCACAGGCGACTGTGTTTTGCCTTGGTATGGCCAAAGGTAATAAATGAGGTAATTTAAAATTGTTTTCACATCATGGAGGCAAGGGGACTAGAATAAGCAACCAGTGTATAATAGAAGCACCCAATTTTTATATGCTGTTTTCAACTGCCAAATAGGGAAGGAATGTGTAGGAATGACATATGTCAAAACTAAACTGTGGTGTTAGAGGGTCACCATTAGCAGTGACAGTGTTGTTTTATTCTTTTTTTTCAAAATTTTTCAGAAGTCAAGAGTGGAAGAATGGTTCTCAGGGAACAGTTGGACTGCCAGCTATGGATCATGTGCTAAGTGTTAGGCTGGAATACAAATATTCTTCCATTGCTGAAGACCTATGTGTTTTCATTCTAATACTTAGAGGCTGAATTTTCTGAGTTTCTGAGTTTCATTTTCCCCTTCTATCACTCAATTAAATACTCTTCAAGAAAGCAAATGGCTATGATGGACTGGAGTATTGCAGTTTTGCTCTAAGTTAGGCAAGTATAATCTTTCAACTGGGATGGGAGAAATCAGAGGGATTTAAGCTCACTAATCATCATTAAAGGAATAAAATAACACAGAGGGAAATATCAGACAGCTGATAATGAAATATTTGATTTTAGATTATTTAGTGATTTGAAGCAGGATCAAATAGATACAAAATTGCATAATAAATAGCAGACCAATTTTTGGATAGATGACAAGGAGTAATTGTATTACTTCACTTTGTCCCTTTATCTAGGTAGTGACAGTGGGCAGTCACAGCTTATTTAGTTATACAAGTTGTTCTGTGTGTGAAGATAATTGATTTTTTAGTGTGTAGGAATGGTGATTGTGCTTCTGTTGGCTTTGCACCCTCTGTTAAGTGCCCTGAGAATCTCTTTTCTTTGACAGCCTATATGCTGACAGACTTTGCCATATTGTCAGGTTATACATTGTCTATTTTCAGTCTTAACTTTTTGGAAGATGGGAAGTGAAGTCAGAAAAAAAGCTATGGGAGGGTCACTGCTAATGAATGCACTATAAAGACAACCTCTGCTATGTCAGAAGTCTTGTACTTTGCTTCTAATATCTCACATGTGCCTTGCTTCCATGGGTTAATGAAAAAAAATTTGCTGTAGTTGCTGAGCCTCAATTGTGAGGTGTTTCTTATCACTGTTTCCATACAGTGTAATGATTTATAACATTAGAACATGAAAATATCCCTCTAATACTATCTGTATGCTCTCTGTTATCTGTAGATATACTAAATTATTTCATCTTCAGCTTAGAAAATCAGTGTTTTTGTAAATATTTCATAGCAGGGAGTTGAGAATTATCCAAACATAAATTGGAATCATCCATCACTGGATTCAGCACTTGTTATCTGTAGAAGCTGGCTGTCTTATCTGTGAACTTTAAGGAGCAAAAGAGTTTAAGCAAACTGCTTCCTGAGATCTAATCAGTTTCCAGTGGAGCTGTCCAAATTTCAGCTGTGTTCTCCATTTTCTTTATCCTAATTTTACTGCGGAAACTGGCTATACCAGAAAGAAAATAAGGACATAGATCCTTCTATTAATCTCCAGCTCACTTACTATTTCATTCACAGGGCTATTTCCCCTGCCTCTCTGCTGTGTTTTGTTCAACTACTGCTCCTGGTTTTAAGTCCCTGAGAAGTGCATGTGACAGAACTTTTGAAAATCAACTGCAAGTGGTTTACCCATCTTTCAGAGGAGCACAGTATCTACCAAAAGAATCTCAAAGACCAGCTGCCTGTTTTTGAAATCAAACATCACTCCGCATTTGAAGATTCCTGAAACTTGTATCAGTAAATATTATCTCATTGGATGATTGCTTTGTAATTGGTAATTGCCTCCACAAACAAAAGAAATGTCAGATGAGGCAGAAAAGGGATCAATAGAATTTTTCTTTAAAGGAAACTGAAAATTGAAATAAACTGTGACTGGACAAACTAGTCAACACCCCTTAACCTTTTCCACTTAAGATTAAGGCACTGAACAAATACTTTTCTTATCTTTCACAGTTATTTGCAAAGCAGAATATTTTCCCTTGTTATGTGAATCTTTGTGTGCGAAAAGTGAGAAAGCAAAGCACAGGAAGTTAACAGTGTTTTCTCTTTAGATCTTATTGTTATAATATGTTGTATTGTTTCTTTTTTATATACTGTTAAAGAATTTTAAACAAGGGAAAATCTCTCAGCAACTATAGTATAGTTATCTCTGTCAGGGGAAGAAATTGCACTTCATCAAGTACTTTCTCATGGATTTAGGGTATCTCTCACATTACTGTCCTTTCAGCCTCTTTAGGTGATAGTGAAATGATACATCTGGAGAGATGGATTGCTGAAAGATATTTGTTTCTAAGCTTTTCTTTAAATATGAAAACAGAGGGAGAAAAGAAATTGAAAGCTTCTTTGTGTTTCTGTTTTCTTCAACACGAAGAGCTACATCCTTTTTCTCTCCCATTTCATTTGCTTTCTACACAGAGGGAAAGCTATATAAAAGCTGGAGACGTACCAGTGTTTTTGCTGAAATAAGTTTGCGTGGTACATTTGGCAAATGTATTCAAATTTTCCATTCCCTATGTAACATTCTGTTGTGTTTATCCTAACTAACATGTAATAGTGTTCAATTTTTTTCTGAAAGTAGAATGAAAATGGTAGGAGAGGTAAATTAAGAAATCTGACAACTATTTATAATTTCATGTTGTTTAAGCATAAGCTAATTAGATCTTACTCTGCTTAATCCATCCATAAATGTGAGAACATTCACTGTTGATTAATTGCATCTTATAAGCATTCGGTTGCTGCACATTTGATTTAAAATGTCAAGGAACACAGTAAACATTTGTAAGTTTTCTTTTTTTGCACATATATGCAATCCTTCTATAGAAGCAGCCAGAAGTTATCTTCCAGAGATGAAAGGACTACATTGAATATGTTTAGAAATAATTTTGAATATTATTCTACTCTTATCCTCTTTGATTAGCATATTGAAAGACTACTACCTTTGAAATATTTTCCAATTTTGTGCTCAACAAAATACTGACTAAGCTAATCTCCTTTTCATATTTTAATGAAGTTTTAGAGTGAGAGAGGTAATAGACTAACATGGACATTCCTTCTTTCAGTTTAGAATAGCATATGAAAGGGCTCAGATAGACTTCCTTACTGTGCTCTTGGGAATATAATCCTTTCTGAACACCTACAGAAATGGTGAAATGGTGATTTACACATACAATTAACTCTTATATAAACTACGTCTCCCAGGCTAATGGGGACTTCACTGTAGGAACTCTGTAAAATATGCATTCAGCTTAGAAGACTGAAAGTTTATTGATTAGTGGGCATAAGGCTCAGGAATGGCTCTTACTGATTTTTAACAAGCACGACTCAAGAATAAAGCTTTTTGCCTATTAGAGAAAAAGGAGTTTTAGGTTCTGTGGGTTTTTTTTTTTTTTTTGTTTCCTTAGAGTTAGTATGCAGTGTTTGTGAACCATAAAGTTTATACCCCAGTTATAAGTGATAACTTGTACCCCACCTCTCCATTTCCCTGGTTCTGATGAGAAAACCCACTGTTTTTCTGAGAGTGCTAGACATGAATGAATTCCAATTCAGAGATATAACTAAAAATAGTGATGAAAAATCCCTTTGTGGCCATACTTTCCTTACATACATTCAAGAAAAACAATGTGTGCTTCTAGGATTTGTAGATATTGCCACAGACCCTAGAGTTATGGTGATAAAGAATGCAAAAGCTGAGGTATTCCTCCTCATCACAATATTAAAATGTGTGGAATGTAATGTTTAGATGGCTGATTATTTATTTGCTAAAGACAATGTTTTATTCTACCATCCATGAAACTATTTTTTACTCTCAAATAACTTCTTTACACTGATTTCAAAGATTAAAAATATATGAAAAAAATAATTGAAGAGTTAAAACTGAATTTGCAAAAATAGAAAATTTAATTATCTGAAAGTATGCATGCTCTTGGAGGAAAGTATGAACAGCTATTGAGGTTTTCACTGGTTTATATGCATACTTGCAATGAAGTTTTCAAGAGAATTAAGTCAAATTGATCATAGAATTATAAAACTACTTGGGTTTAAAGAGACCTTAAAGATCATCTAGTTCCAATCCCCTATCTTGGGCAGGAACATCTTTCACTACACGAGAGCACTCAAAACTTTTAACCTGACCTGGAACATTTACAGGATGGGTCCTTTACGACCTCTCTAAGCAACCTGTTCACCTGCCTGAACATCTTTACAGTGAAGAATTTCTTCCTGATACCCAATATAAACCCACCCTCTTTCAATTTTAAGCCACTACCCTTGCCCTGTTACTAAGTGTGCTCTTGAAAAGTCTATCTTCCTGCTGGCCCCTTTAGGTACTGGGAGACTGCAATAAAGTCTCCCCAGAGCCTTCTATTCTCCAGGCTGAATAACCCCAGCTCTGACAGCCTGTATTCATAGGAGAAGTGCTCCAACTGTTTCATCATCTTTGTCACCCTCGTCTGGACGCACTGCAACCGGCACACATCATACCTATGTTGTGGTTTCCAGACCTGGACACATTACTCCAGGTCTCATGAGATAGGAGTAAATTAGGGAAAACCAGCTCCTTCAACCTGCTGGTCACGCCCAGCCTGTATTTATGCCTGGGATCACCCCAATCCAAGTGCAGCATCTCAAACTCAGTCTGTCTGAACTTCATGAGGTTCATTTGGGTCTTCCTCTCAAGCCTGTCATGGTCCTTCTGGAAAAGGGAACATCTAGGATCTCACATGCTCTCAGAACAGGTGTCAAACTATCTGGCATGTTGTTATTATATGCTTTTGTATAAGAGATAAAATGGGAATAAAGCACATGTCACTATATTCAGTCTGAAGTCCATGACATGGTCTCCAGACAGATGTTTATTTGTGCTACCTGTTTTACTCCCCAGTTTTCATAACAGTTGTGTAAAGAGGGAGGTAGATGCTGGCTAGCTTTTCCTCCTGCTTATGATTGCTGACAAGAGAAGCTCAACAAAAGTACTTCTGGCAGTGTTAGTTTATTTAATAGAGAAAAATTTGATGGTGCAATAATGTATTTGCACAGAAAATAAATATTTGTGGAAGATATTGTTGTTTTTGAGGTTTTAAGTTGGACAGAAACCAAAACTGCTTAATAAGTAGAGAGAAAAAGGAAGTTGTATGGATAAAAGAGAAAAACATGATTTTACATCTGTTATGAATATATTACCAGTGCAAAAGATTTTATGGATAATGCAGAAAAATAACTTTTCAATGTGTAGGTTGCTGCCAAATTGGAAAGCATCACTATAAAATAATTTATTTTGAGCTAGCATTTTTTGTTTTTTAAATAAATGGCTGAAGGAAATACTTTAAGAGAGTAAATGACAAACAATGTAAAAATACAGTCTAGAAGGGTTTCAGCTTTCAATGTGGATACTCAAAGTGTCTGTGTGAATTAAATCCTATTTATGCAAACCTATAGAATAGACAATTAAAGTGAGTAGGAGTGCATCTCTTTTAGGAAATCTTTATTAACAGTTATGGGTTTATGTGGAGGTTTTAGACTAACCAACCTCTCAGCTGCAGAATGGCATAAGAAATATCACAAAACTAGCAAAGTACAATCTAAATTGACAGTGCTGCTCTTTCTTAAATATTTTACTGCATCAGAAATTTTATGCAGTAAAGCACCCATTTCTGAAGTTCTGAGTAACAGATTTTAAATCTGGAACTGAACACAAACATTTCCTTGAAGACTGCAAAAATCTTACTGATGTTTAGATCTATTCATGTTGAAAAGAAATGAGGATGGAGAGTATAAAAACATCA
Organism: Pyrgilauda ruficollis; assembly: GCF_017590135.1. Classification (NCBI taxonomy): domain Eukaryota; kingdom Metazoa; phylum Chordata; class Aves; order Passeriformes; family Passeridae; genus Pyrgilauda; species Pyrgilauda ruficollis. The sequence goes on from NW_024525156.1 coordinate 9,526,544, forward strand.
TTTAGCTCTGGTTCACTGTTTGAAGTGTTATCCCTCTTAAATTATGCAAAGTGTCGGAAAAGACAAAAAAACCACATCAGTGTCAGACTTGTTTCATCATAGTAAAGACTTCTGGAAAAGGTGTTTGTGCCTTTCCCTGAGAGTAACTGAGCAGGCTCATCTCAGATGGACAAACAGATTAATTTGGAGCCTGCAGAAGGGGTGAAGGATATGGTTTTGTAGTAAGCAACACATTATCTGTGGTAACCAGAGGGAGTGTGCTGCAAGCAGAGGGGACTGACTGAAAAACACTGTTTTTCTACACAGTCATGGAAGGGTAGACTTGATTTTCAGGTTTTCTATTCAGTCTTTCTCACTCTCATTAGGTTTTGATAGTCTCAGTCTTAGCTGTTTAATTACTTGCTCTAAAATTCCATTATCTTTGAAAATTATCTCACCCTCTAAATCCCACTTCTTGTGGAGTGTCCTGGAAGCTTTTAAAAGAAAGGCTAAGACAATTGCTGCTCAACCCCTGAAGCTGTGAGTCTGTATTGCTAGGTCTGTTAGTCAAACCATCCAGAATGGCTTGGAGCAAGTTAATAAAAATCTCAAAATCAACAGAGGAATGTTTTCATTTATGTTGCTTTTTGCAAACATATTAAATAATTGTTCAATGTTAATCACAGACAACAGTATGCACTTCAGAAGAGAAGAAGAAAGGGTAGCATCATCTTTAGCTTGGGAAAAAGCTCCAGGGAGAAGTGGAGAAAATCCTTCTTGTTTGACTCTTCATAAAAGAAACAGAATTTCACACTCTTTTTCTTGTCTAATTAGTCTTTTCATACACACAGTATTTGTGGGATTTTGTTAACTGACTTACTGTTTCATCAGACTTCTGATTTTTTTTTTTAATTATTTGATTTTTTTTTGGTATTATTTCTGTTTTCATGTTGTGGAGTTCTCAGCCTTGCTACTCTTTGTGGCTAGGTCTTAAATTTACAAGAAGTTAGACCATAATAGCTAGGCTGTCTTCAATAATGTTGAAAAATATTGTCTGCCACTTCTTAGTTTAAAAAGTTGTTATAGTATCTGTCACGTTGTTGAAAATAATGAGGAAGTAGCTAAGCAAATAATAAGATATCAAACTCCACAGTGTTTGCTTTGAAACCAGTGTAGATGTTTTTACCATCTTGGCTGATGGTAAACTACATTTGAAAAAAACTAGATTTCCACTTTCCCAAACTTGATTTGGGAAAAACATCAGCAGTGTACCTCACATGCTTTTCATTCACTGGGACTAACCCTAATTTCCAGCAGTCAGGGTACCTTTATCTTACCATCTGGAATAGCAGCAGTTTTTCTAACATCATATTTACTTTGACTTCCCATGTTGCCCCTTCTAATAATTTCCAGATGATTTTGGGTAGGAAACTAAGGTGTACTTTAACATTGTTGAAATCTTCCCTATATTGGCAGTGTGGATAAAGAGCTAAGGACATTTTTTGGGCAGCCTTTCCCTCTTCTGACTGTGACAGTGGTTGAGGGATGGCTGAGCCAAAGGTGCTGCTATTTACAAAACTAAAGCATCTTGCTTGTGGGCTTTTAAGGCTTAATAATAGAATTTTAGTCCTCAGGTGTTTTAGTGCTTCTGCTAATTTCTACAATTGGAGCAGCTGAATAATATATAAAACTGACCTGTGAATACACAGGAAAGGTTCTTTGGCACCCTGTGTCACATAATTACTCTTTAAGTAGTTTCTGGGAGATGCCTATCTTAAAGAAAAAAAATACAAAAAAACCCACAAAAGCTGCACAAATAACTTAAATTTTGGTTAACTTGATCAAACTTTGAACTTTGCCAAGTGTTTTTCTTTTTTTTTTTTTAAAGTTCAGTAGAAGAGGAAATTAAATACAATTTAACATACAGCAGTATTATAATACAACAGATTAGAGATCTTTGAGGCCTACTTGAGCATTATCTGTTTTGGAGGTTTTTGGTCTAATAGTGACAGTTGAAGTTTAGCCTTGAAAGAAAGAATAAAAGCTGAACTACAAATGTGAGTTTTGTTCTCTGCCACAGAATCAGTTAATGTTGGCATTTTAAAGTAACTGGTAATATGATGAAGAAATAGGTTGAATGCACTTCATTTTTATGAGGTACCCGTTCTCTCATTTTTAACTCTGATTTTATTAAGATATGCTTTCTATCTGTAACTTTACCCCTACTTATTTGTAAAGTTTAGGTGTGGTTTTATATCAGACCTTGTCAACATAAAATTTTGGAAATGCTGTAACACTATAGTATGACCTTAAACTCTTTAGGATGGCTGCAGTTTTACTGATAATGACATTTTTAATAGATGCATGAAATATTAGTACAGAGATCTATCAGGTGTGCATAGGTGGTCTGTACTTTTTTGACTACATCTGATTTATTTATAAAAATCAGGCACAAGTCAAATGCTTTGTACACAATAGATAATTAATATGTATTAGCAAAACATAGGTTTTCCATTTTGGTTTTCCTCACACAACTTTGTAGTGCCACAGAAATCTGTTGTCTTATTAACAGGTCTTTAAAACATATCTGAAATAAAGATTTAAAGGATGAGCTAAAAACTTAGTCTGTAATTTACAAACCAAGACATAACAAAATGCATGCAAAGAAGTGGGGATCTCTTGTACTGAGTAAAGATTTAGTGGTATGGTCTTAAGGGCTATAAGGCTGGATTGGCTTTAGCACCTCAGTTTACTTTAAGTTACAAAGATGTGTTGTTGGTTGGAGTGTCTTATGCTGAAGTATTATTGAAAAAACAGCAGAAGAAACCAGAGTACAAGAAAGTGTGTTAAAAGGAAGTAGTTAAAACAAATTTATTGAGAAGTCACTATTTATCATTACTGTGGTGTAAAGCCCAGTCCCGCTCCAACTCATGTCTATGTTTCACTTTGGAGTTCTGTTGCTTCTTTCAGAATAAATTCAAATAGGCACTCTGCATTAAGTGTTATTTCATATCATTTTTCATCCCAGTTCATGACCTAGACCACATGACTAGTCTAGAATCAAAATACCTTTCTCAACTGTGCCACTCACATGCTGGCTGAGCTGGAACATTTTACGTTTTCCCTCCCATCTCATTTTTGGAAAGCAATATTACTTTCCTGTATTATTGTTTTCCTTTATAAAATTATTTACCACACCTCATTGAAATTTGCTAGAATCACTGAAAAGTGTGTGAGGATCCAGGTATTAATACTGACTTATAAATATCAAAAGATAATTGTGGTTCAATTTGTAATATAGGGTTAAGACACATATTGAAAATACTGTAAAAATAAGGCCTGTTTTTTAACCCTGTACTCATGAAAAATTGTAAATAATTTGAAGTTAGGTTCTGGGGATTGTTTGTTTGTTTGTTTTATTTTAGGCCACTAAGAAAGTTTTAAAGGATTTTATTGGATTAACTTCTGTTACCTTCCTAAAAAAATCATCAGTTAATTTACCTACTGATTAAACATCTCTGCCTCTCTAAATCATTCTTAATTACAAAGGCTGTTTCCATAGTTACAATTTATAGCTTAATTTCATAGTAGATTTCTTTCCATTTATTCAGCTCATTTCATTTATCTACCTTATTTTTTATTTGAACTACACATAAACTTCAGGGGCGCTTATCTCTTACAGCTTTTAGGAAGGAAAAATTATATTAAGGCAAAGATAAAACTGTTTAGTATGCAGCAACTTCAGTTATCATGGATAGACTTCTTTCTTTAATAGAAATACAGGCCTTTGAAGAGGATCTATAAGAAAATAAGCCAAAGAATCAATTAGATTCTCCTAGAATTTAATAAAGAGTCATAAGCAGCATTTAAAATGTGTTATAGTTTTTAATAAATAGCCATAATTTTTCCTGTTTTTGAAAAACAGATAAGTTCATGAAGGCATTTAAAAAATTTCTAAGCAACTTTAATGATTAAAGAAGCCCATAAATATTTTAATTAAAGTTGAAAAATATTAATTCTTTTCCCCTTATTAAGTATATTTCTTCACAGAAGACAAATATATTGAGAGCAAGCCTGAGGAGAAAGAGTTGAGGGTATTTGTTGAGGAAAGCTCAACATGACCCAGCAAGATACACCCACAGCCCAGGAGAGCCAACAGTACCCTGGGCATGACCAGCAGGGTGAGGAAGAGGATTCTGCCCCTCTAACCCACTCTGGTGACTCCCCCCCAGGAGTGCTGCATCCACCTCTGAGGTCTTCAGTAGAGGAAGGACACAGACCTGTTGAAGCAGGTCCAGTACAGGGACATGAAGCAGGAGCTCTATTCTCAAAGCAATAGAATAAATAATGCTGGAGTAAAGCTGCTAGATTGAGACTTTCTAGTGCAAAGTCCATAAACATTTAATAGAAATTATCTAGCAGCTCACTTGCGAATAAAATATTTATTCTATGGCTGCACATGAAACCTTTAAATTCTGCTTCACCCTTATTGTTACACAGCCATAGCCAAAAGGCTTTAAGGTTATTTGTTCGCTAAGTTTTTATACACTGAGTTCAGATTTTGGCAGTCCCTGCTGTTTGTTAGTGCAATGTTGAATTAGTCAAGGATGCTGGGAAAAAAGAGAAATGCCAAACTTGAAACAGGCCTCCGACATTTTTAAGTGACAGTTTATGACCAGTCTCATATTTGGCCAAAAAATAGACTGTGAAAACAATTTCCCACCCTCCTTCTTAGTTTGAAAGTTGAATTGTTTCCTGAATGTCAAAGCTTACTGCTCAGTCAGTCCATGGGGAGCTCCTGTGCCCTGAAGCTTGGACTTTAGGAAAGGTACAGACTGAGCATTCACTGCAATCAGCAAACTGGCAAAACTGGAAAGTTCCAGAAGTCATATCAATCTAGCCATACCTAGAATGTATTCAAGCTAGATCAATAAATGGCATGCTAAATTTTTTGTTTTCATGGTATGAAGTGTCTGCATGATGTCAGAAAAGGTTTTCTGCACATTGATTGTAGACAATGCTATTGTGATGTTGTCTAAATTGATTTAGTTTCCAGCACAGCGCATTATATTTATTGGCTCTGTCTTAATTTTCCTCTTTATTAAGGTAGTTCATTCTGTAACATATTTATGAGAGCTTTCCTTCTTTGAAGTACCTAGATTCTGCTTTAGGATACACCCCAATAAAAGAGTAAAGCAGTCTGATCCCTAAACTGCCTTCTAGACAGCAGGGAGTAAAGGTGTGGCAAAAGATTTTATTTAAGATGGGCCAAATGAAGGCAATGAAGAAAATACAGTGCATGCATATTTTGCATTCACAGCATCCATGGCATGTTTGCAGCCATTTCATAATTTTGTATCAACAGTGATGTGTGTTCTAAAACTTTCTGGAGACAAATGAGGAATTCTCATTGATAATGATGGCTTTTAAAATGCTTGCATTTTCAGTTATTCCTGTGATTACATCATGAAAGGATCATCTCCTTCTCGTGATCTTTCCTCTCCTGAAAAGGAAAAAGAAGTAGGTTTCTCCAAGGTAAAACCCTATAACTGATAACTTTCCAGAGTAAAGCATTGAAGCTGATATTTTTCTTCTCAGATATTCATATGACCATTGTGAGTGTATAGCTTATAAGTGAGGTTAAATTCTACTTAATTTCCTCCTCCTTGAGATTTTACTCCCAGATAATTTTTTTATCATATTGATAGGGTTTGAAAGACATTATATTGAATTGTCTGTCTCATGAAATTTAGGCAACTCTCCATATTCTTTACTTTTCTAAATCTAGGTGTCTTTGCATAATGAAGAGACACTCTAAAACACCCTTCTTCATATATCTCCTCTCTGTGTGTTCATGTTCATGCTTCTGCTCTCTATGGATTCACCTAAGAGTGAGTGATGTATTGGCAATGGAGTATGCCAGTGGGTCACAAACTACTTATATTGCTTGAGTCACCATTGAACATTGTTTTTATTGACTTCCAGTGAGGCTCTCTGATTGAAAAGATACAAGCTACGTGACCCAAATGTTCCTTAAAATAAAATAATCCAATGGAGGATAATCCATCAAATATAATTTTTGCTTTTAATCCTCCAGAACTTCACTGCTTTTGTTTCAGTTTTAATATCACTTAAGAAGAATAAGGGAAGAGCAATATTCCAAATTTGTCTCTAGCACTGAAAAAAAATCTTAGATTTGATACTTATTTCCATGCAAAAAAATTATTATTGTTTTATATTATTTTTCCAATATAGAGCTGAGTTTGAATGTTACATGTGCAATACATATTTATTAAGGTAAGAGCTAGCATCTTGAAATACTTAGATTCAATCTATAAATTTATAGCTTTCCAGCTTCCTTTTCATTACTGATTTTCTGTAAGTGTAGAATGTATGGAAATTTATGTGGTATTCTAATGAAACTGAAAAGGAGACTGGACTGGAAAAAGTAGCAATAGCATTTTTGAAATGTTAATATGTGTTGTGGGTTAATCCTTCTGGCAGTTAAAACCCACACAACTGCTTGCTGTAGGATATGGGGGAGAATGGGAAGGGTAAATAGGAGAACTTTTGGGTTAAGGTAAAGATGGCATCTAATAGGGAAAGCAAAAGCTGTGTGTGCCTCAAACCAAAATAAGGAATTTATTCACTACTTAACATTATCATATAACACCAAAATAGCAGGGCTTTATTATCCATAACAGTTAATTAAGGAGGCACATGCTGTAACTCCTAATATACCCCTCTTCCTTATTTTTCCAGCTTTTATTGCTGAGCATGATGCCATTTGGTGTGTGACATCCCTGGAATAAAGCCTGGCTGCATAAATGGAAGTACTGAAGCATGATCCTAAAACAATGTAATTCTCCTAAAGGAAAGAAAGGTCACATTTGCAGCCTCTTCAGCCAACCAGGTGGAGCCAGGTGGGCATCTGAGGTACAAAGTCGCTACTGAGTGCTGGGTGTATCCCTTGGGATGGGGGCAGAGTGTGACAGTGTAGAGGGAGGTGTGGGCTGGCTCATCAGGGCATGGGGCTGCAGGAGCAGGTATGGAGCCTCAGGGAGGATGGAGGGCTCAGGACCAACAGAGAGGCTCCGTGGAGATGAACTCTTTAACCCCCAGCATCGCCCCACAGGCTCAGCCAGAGTCTTTGGCCCAGGTCCCTGCTGAGGTTCCCTGTACCAACAAGGATAGGACTAAGCTGCAATGTATGCCCAGCTGCACAGGCAGATGGAAAAAAGGACCATCTGTCCCATCTGTGCACTCTTCTAACTTTTTGCACACCCCCAGCCTACTGTATGATGGGGCAACATGAGAAACCAAAAAAGATGCTGACGGTCTGTAAACACGGCTCAGTGACAGCTAAAATATCAATGTGGAAACAAAATCGCTAACAAAGCCAAGCCACTACTATATCAGCTGTATGAAGAAAACTAACTCTATCCTAGCCAAAACCAACACAATCCTGCCCATAATATTGTATTTAATGTCTTGCAAGTAAAGTGCTTGCTTAACCCAGCAAAACATTCCCAAAATCTCTACCAATTATGCCTGAAAAATTGCATACAGAGGAGGGCAAGAAAATTGGTGAAAGGGCTGTAAAAAATGTCTCATGAGGAGCAGCTGATGACTCTGAGCTTGTCTAGTGTGAGGAGAAGGAGGCTAAGGGGAGCACTTTGCTCTTTGCAGCTTCCACATTAGGGGAAGGGGAGACAGAGGTGCTTAGCTCTCCTCCCTGGTATCCAGTGGCAGGACACATAGCAATGGCTCAGAAAGGGGGAGCTTGAGATCAGAGGTTCAGATTAGAGTGTAGGAAACATTTCTTTACTAGGTGGGTGGTCAACCACTAGAACAGGCCTCCTGGAGCTTCTGTGACAGATGCCCCCAAGACTGACAGTGTTGAAGAGGCACTTGGACAATACCCTTAATTTAACGTATGCTGGTCAGCCCTGAAGTGTCAGGCAGTTAGACTATTTAATATTTTCAGGTCTTCTCTGGAACTATTAAGTTCTGTTCTGTTCTGTGAGTTCTTTTCTTGAGAATGGCACCATTTAGTTTCTCATACAATGTTTTATTATTATTTATCTACATTATGGTATAACAGTTCCCTCTAAATCAGCCTGAATTTTGATTAATGGACATTAGGGCAAAACCAAGTCTGCACCTTGGGTCTCAGTTTCAACTCTACAACACTCACTTCTTCCGGCTCTCTGGGCTGGAGTGTATGGAGTTACATGGTCAGTCCATAAACCACTCATCTGTACTACCACCCGATAAAGCAGGACAGGCTCAGGAAGAGAAAGTTTTCAGCAATTTGTTTCTCAGCTTAAGCATGTCTTAATGGTTTTCAAATGTATGCATTTCTAATGAACATGGAGATTTCAGATGACATGAACTCAAGTTTAAAGACTAAACTGCAGTCCCTATACCAAAAGGCAGATTTATTCTAATGGAGGTCTTCCAGTATTTATCAATCTTGCTTCTTGTTCCCCCCCTACCTCAGACTTGTTCTTAAAAACCTGAATTCTAACAAATGAACAAAGATGAGTGTCCCTCTTTCCTTCACAGACCTACGCCTGACCCCTCTTCCCCTGGCTGCCCCAATTTAACTTACTCAATATAAACGGAAGGGTCAAAACATGTCAAAGTCATTACCAAACACAAATAAAACCTGTAATGAAAAACATTAGACAATACTAAAACATGGTCTAGTTTCTTTTTTTTTTCCTGCTTTTGGAGATCTATTTGAAAATCTATATTTGAATTGCTGTCTTGTATCCTCATCACATTCTTTGCCATTCTGTTATTACTTCTTTTTATCTTTTTTTTTTTTCCCCCACAGGAGTAAATATGTATAATTCTACGTCCAGTTCTGTCAGTTCATTACTTAAAAAGCAATTTATGTCAACAAGTTATGTATTTCAAAACACCAAGCATCTCCCTCAGAATGTAAGCACTTTTCTGGTCACAGACAGTCATCTTATACTACTTGCCAAGAAAAATCTGTCATATTGATCCTACTTGCTGTGATTGAAGTTGAAATATTACCTGAAGAGGCTAAGGAATGAATATGTCCTTATTGAGTTGCAAGTAGCAATTATGAACTGTCTTTCCTTTTTTGAGTAGAATATATTATCAGAATTAAAACTGGGACTTGGCCTCAAAGCAGCTATCATTAAAGTTTACTTCAAGGAAACAAACTTTCTCTGTTACCTGCTGCAGAGTGATGGTTGTAGCCTTCGTTGCATTTTACTGTAGGTCTTTCAAGTTCAATTGACAAAACTGACATCAAAATGACAAAGAGAGTACTGTATCTATTTTGAGATGTAAGTAAGTTTTTTGGGTTTTTTTTTTGTTCCTATAAAAAAGACATTATGCTAAACGATCTCATAAATTCACTTTGTCCTACTCCTGTTTTGCTATAATATTTTAAGCAAAGTGACATTTAAAGAGTCATATCTTACCTGCCAGCACAGATGAATTAGTTTAGAATGTACATTGAGCAGTTAATTTATAAAGGATAGACTGTGTCACTGAAGAAATTTGACTATCATCCAGAAGCTCTGTTCCCAGTATTAACCTGTACATGATGAAGTGTCTCATATTCTTAGCACATTAAGTTTCAGATATCATTCAACCTAATTCTCTTTTTCCTAACTTTTATAAGGATGTTTATAGGCCTTCAAGGTATAGCTGTCAATGTTCTTAGATGCAGTGAGTGGAAAAATGAAATGGAAATGTGTGGCTTGACTGAAATTTTCAGTCTTTTGCACTGTTTAGAGTATTGACACTGCAGCATCTGCTGGGTCTAGGTCAGAAAGAACAACAGGAAAAAATGTTTAATTTTGCATACAAATTCCATATATAGGAAGTGCTTTTATACATCTGGTTTTTTACTCTACCTTGTGGAATAGAAATTTAACATTACTTTCACTTGAGTGGTCTCTACAGCAATTTGTGTGCTATTTGGTAGTATAAATCCTGGAAGATAAAATGAACTTCAGTGTCACGCCTGAAGTTTTTCCTACTCAAGTGTTAGGCTTGAAGTATAATCTTGTCTATGTTCCAGATATATTATATGCATATATGTGTATTAGAAATGAGAAAAATAGTCACAGTAATCCTAAAGTATTTAATAAGTCTTTCAATATGGAGTGATATTTACATGACACCATTTATTTGATTTGGCTTACACAATAGTTGAGCTGTTTTCTATGGTCTTCACCAACACAAAATAAAACATGTTTATTTTAAGCAGTAAAGTTCAGCTGACTAGTAAAAACTCATTAAGATGCCTGGAATATAATACTTCATTAATATAGGTGTAGAAAATCTGATACTTCATGGAAGGGGCTATGGGCTTAATGGAGTGATTGTTAAACTTCCTCATCCTTACAAACGGTCATCTTTTTCCTGTTAAAAAAAATTAAAATGTTTCTTCCCAACACACATTTTGCATGACTTCAAAAATGTGTTATGGACAACTAAATTCAACCCAAAAGCGATCATTTCTGAGAAATCATAACTGAGTTTTGTTTGCTGCCTCTCTCTTAAAATAAATGTTTTGAAATTATATTAAAGGTTCCTCTTTTTCTTAGTGGGAATGGCTGTTTACACATATTACTGAAGAGAAAATTATTGTTCCAGAAGATTCTTACTGTTTAAGATTCTAAATGATCAAAAACCAGCACAAATGCAAAAGAATTTAATGAGAACAATAAAGATAAAAGTTCCATCAGAATTGCAAGTTATAACTTGTTAATGTTACTCTAACAAGAAAATAAGTGCACACCTTTGCTGTAAACACAGTAAAAGTTGTATTATTTTTCAGGCTGTCTCTGATATATGTCAGTTTTTCAAGAAAAAAGTGCCATGTGCGAGAGTATTATAATGAATTTTTTCTTAGGTTGTTAAAGTGAAAGAACTAGATACTCTACAGCATGGAGTTTTATATTCATGGTAGATCTTCCAAAGTGTTTATTTGGCATGCTAAGACAAATAAGGCAAGTATCTAGTCTAGTATTCGTAAGAAGGATTATGAAGTCCATTTAACTCCTGTCTCTGGTATGTATTTTAGACCTGATTTGTCTTTTTGGCTAGTTATTTCCCTTTGCTTCCCACAGTCCTCTCTACCAACTCATGCACTTGGTGTTATTTCAGGTGTGCTCACAACTTGCAGTGTTATTAAAAGACAGGATGCTTAACTGGACACTGAGCAGCAGGTTAATTTTTTTTCACTGCAAGAGATACAAAATCACTTAAGAACTGATGTTTTATTTTTCCGCCTAAAAGTTTTGAGTTTCATGCAGGAAAAAAAATTGTTGTTGTGTTCCCTAACTAAATATAATTTGCTATTGGCCAACGGGAAACCTATCTACTGGGAAATTAACCTATCTTTTTTATCTCATTCTATGTTTTAGCCACACTACTTAATGACAATATCTTTTTTAGTATAGTGAAATTATACACTAAATAGTCTGTAGTAATTAATTCTTTTGCAGTACCTATTTTGAATGCTCCAACAGAGGTCACATTGTTGGGTCTCGGAATAAATAAAAACTAGAACAGCACTCTAATCAAACCACTTCAATAATGGCCTTCAACACAGTAATATTAAGTGACCAGGTCACTGAGACTGTAGATTACTTGTACAGTCTAAATGAAGGCAGATGAAGTTTAACAGTGCAAGGTGCCATCCGTGTTTGGGTCTTTGGGAGTGCACCTTCCAATGTTAAATAATTTATGCCAATCTGAACATACATGGAACCAATGTGTGCCAAGACCCTTTCTATCATTATGAAATTCTCCATGCACCTGCTGGCAGTGCAGTGTTGGAGGTACCACCCATAATTTCTAAGGAGCCAGCTCAAGAAAAAGAAGCTGCAGTCTGTGCACAAAATCTGTGGTTAAATTGCTCAGGATGTATGTTCAGACAGCCATGGATAAACTACTTCTCTCTTTCAAGCCATCTGGTTTACACAAACACTGGTATTTCTGTGCTACCGGTAAAATTACTGTGTGAGGCCATTAAGAGATGACAAGCTGAGCATTAAGGCAGTAATTTGCATCAAAGACTGGAGAACTTTCATGACCTTGATTTTGCATAATACTACTTGGAACAAACTGAAAATAAAGCCCAGGCTACATGAAATAATTAAGAAAAAAAAGTGAAAAAAAACTCCAACAAATTTAAAAACAAAACAAGACCAATAATGTGTTTTACTCAAATCTCTCTATAAAATGCTATTTGTTAATCATCCTATTTTTGTGGTTCTTCTGAGAGGCTTTACATTCACATGCATTCACATTTAATTACTTAAATCAGTGGCATTTTATTAGGTCATTTCCGATTTCCACCACTTGAGAGCTTCTCTTTTGCTGTAGAAGATATTTTTTTCTGAATATTCCATAGATGTATTGGTGGGAAACTGATTCTATTTCAAGGTGTGTAAAGGTCAGTCTGTAGATGCTCAGAAAGATGTGATGGGTGCTGGCTTTTTAAAGATAAGTTGCAGACAAAGGAAGATGTATCGCTTACGACACTGACTGTACAGCCTGTTTAATGTATTGTGGGGTTTTTTTACTGTATGCGGTTTTTTTCTGAATCATTTTGTTTACTATCTGCAAGTGTATTTTAATTTCTTTACCATAATTTCTGGAGCTGACTGTCTGCTTTAAATTATGTTTGTCTCAGAAAAATAAAGAAGCTTGAAGATAGTTAGAGACTGATTTTTAAACTGATCAGAAGCAATTCTGCTTATTATAGCCCTGATGCTGTATGTCACTTTTCAGTATTGGAAATGATGTGTCTGATGTTAGTAATGTTTTCTTTATATTTATTTTGGGAGCTTTTTAATTTTATTTCATTTGAATCCTGTGTACTTTAAAATTTTCACGTTGTAGGGATGTCTCTTTATTTTTTGTTATGCTTATTTAGAAGCTGGTTTTCCATTATCCTGGGGGTGGTATGAACTTAGTATACTACCTTTATAAATCTAATTAACTACTGGTCTGCTTGATGTGTACAATTGCCAGGTGATTCCATTTGTGAGAACCACAGTGGCTATTAGGTTTTTTGTTGTACTGACATCTGTTGTATTTAGAAGCATTAAAGACTTCTTCAGATAGATCTAAGATACCTTTCTTCCAGAGTTTCAATTGCTGCACCTCTGGTGTTGATTCCTGTTTAGTGTACATGAAGTGAGGAACAGCTTTTATTTTCCCCATGATTCTAGTCTTTCCTCTTAAACTGCAAACACCTGCTCCTAAGTGAGGTTTTATAAACGAGGGAATGGAGGGGAAGAGTGAATTTTGTCGTAGTTATTACTGGAATGAACATTGCTGCTACGTTTATTTATTTATTTATTCATTCATATATTATTTATTTATTTTATTATTACGTTGAATGGAATATAACAGGATATTTTGATGACTCACATAATTCTAGGGGTTTTCAATTTAGTTTTTTAATTTTTATTTTAAATTAAACTGAGAATCATTGAATTTGGACATCTGTAATACACAAATCAGTCTAGTAACTGACCAGCCAACCAACCTGGTTTCTGCCTGGTTTTAAGGCAGAAGTCTATTTTGAGCTGTTCATTGATGTGTTTGCCAATTGCATGTTCAAAAACTAACGTTTTATACTTGGTGGCAACAACAGGTAACAAGGGAATGCTTTTCCACAAAATTATTATTTGGAAATGCTTCTTCCACTCATCTTCTAGCAAGAGTTGCATTTAAATATTTGACTGTGACATTAGGATACAGTTGAATAAACAATGTGTGAAGCAATTAAATTATGGTGCCTGAATGTGAATATCTGTCCTATCTCCTCAGTCAGCTGTCTTTTTCTAGGCTGAAGAAGCCTCAATGATTTAATTTTTGAATATGCAGTGTCGCCTGATGTCAAAAGACAGAAATTCTTGCAACAGTTATTAAAATGGTAAGATAAAAATGCAGTTCTTTATTGGAAGCTCACAGGTGCCTCCCTCATTATGATCTGTGGGCACAAACAAGACTGGATTTCTACAGTCTTTACTAGTTTAACAAATTGGCATATTTAACAAATATTGTCCAGTTAGAACAGCACTGGGTTATGTAATTTGTCTCTGGGTACTGCCCTACTGGAGTTGGTCCATGGCTTCTTTACCCCGTTTCTTTTGTCTTCTCAGACTCTGACTAGGAAACAACATGCTTTTCTTGTAGGTTCTCTTTTTGAAAATAAGATTAAACAGTATTTCAGGAATGTGTCAGAAGGTTAACTTATTACTCTAAAACCTAAGAGAAAGGACAGGAAAAATACCAGCAGCTCCATAACCCTGTATTAATAATCTTTAATTAATATCTAATTAATAATGCTACAAAGATATGAAAAATATACAAAAGCTGAAATATTTAGGCATCAACTCTTAGACTTTCAACCTAGACATCAACTCTTTAGGCATCAACAACTTAGAATCTCTTCTAGCTTTGGCTATCCTTTCCCCCTCTTTAAGCGTTATCCACTCTGCTGCATCCTTTTGAAGGCTGGGAAGAGAATATTCACAGTTTAACGGTTGAAGCCACAGGAAACTTAAACAAATCCACAACTGTCTTCTATCTCTTACAAAGTTCCTTCCTAATTGTCCCTAAAACCTGGTTTGCTTCTCAGACTGCTGCTGGATCCTGAATTTATATTTCCATGAATATCAAGGGCTATCTAAGAGATCATAATTGTATTTCAGGGTAACATGGCTTGGTGTTTTGGCATGTGAATGTTTCTTTCACATTTAAGTATTTAGTGTTCTACTGAATCCTACAAAAGTTCTTTGTAGTTCTTCAGGGATGACTTGTATTTTCCCTCTTCCAAACTACTTTATCAGCAATTGTGATCTTACTCTTCTTTCTCAATTTCTTTACAGTCTGTACAACAGCACTGATCCTAGCACAAATTTGTAACTCTGCTGGTGAGCCTCTCAATGGTGAAAGCAGACAGTTTACTGTAGCAGGCCCAGGGCCTGCAACGGCTTGGAAGTTCGGATGCTGTTCTGAGCCCACTGAGTTATCCTGGCCATGGCAACCCACTGGGCGCAGCCCGGTTGGAACCTGCCGTGATAGTTTGCTCTCACTTTCTGTCTTTTCACCAATTACTTATCCATGCAGGATCCTTTCTTCCCAGGCCAGAGACCCTTCGCTTCCTAAAGAACACTCAATGAAAGCTTTCAAGTACAGTCTCATAAATTCAGTCTGCCTCTAATAATGTTGATCTTCATTATTCCTAGACTTGCTGAAATTTGCAGAGGAATCCAGTGATTCTGTGACAAATTATTATTATGATTATCCTTTTTTTAAAAAATCTCATGTTCTCATCCCTAAAATATAATTTTTTGTCAGGTGACCAGACTTCCGGTCTTTTCATTTATGCCTTCTCTTACGATTTTCCCATTGTGAATGTCAGGCTTAGAAACCTAGAGTTTCTTGAGTCTCTTTGGCTATTTTCCACTTCTGTGCTCTGAAAGGAAGAGGTTAGCCGTGAAGCTATTTCATTTATAAGATCCCTAGGTGATTACCACCTGGTCTTGGCAGTTTGTTTCCTTTTATTGATTTCTTCCACAACCTCTCCTGCCACCACTTCATCTTCTATTCTGCCCCTGCACATAAGAACAAATACAGAAAAGTAAATTTCTGGTATGTATTTTCTTCTTACACAGCAGCTTTTATATTGGGATTTTTTACTACTCTTTCAGTATGTTTTGGTATGTTTCCGTAGTAATTACTCATCTTTTATCTCACTTGGCAATTGGAAAATGTGTGAACTTCCCCAGAAATAAAAGAAACTTTAAACAGCCTCTGACATTTTATTCTGGGAAAGTGTAAGAACCATGACGAATACACAACTCTAATCTCTCCACTCTCTCCATAGCTACGTTAGTATTACTGATTTAAGGTACAAAAATAAGATTCTATATAGAGGTCTGAGAAATTTATTTTGCATGTGTTGTGATTGAACTTTAGCTGGAAGCTAAGTATCCCTCAGCTGCTTGTTCACTTCCACCACCCTCACTGATGCTGGGATGGGGAAGAGACTCAGAAAAAGGTAAAACACATAGGCTGACATAAGAACAGTTTAATAATAAAAATATCAAAAGCAGGACCAGCAATATTAATAGCAAGACAAAGTAGGAGTTTTAAATAGTGTTTTTATTGAAGCCCTTTGGATAATATTGCATATGTGTTTAACAATGTAAATAAATTATTCTTTGTAGGTGTGACTTGGAGTATATCTGCATAAGGAATTCTTGGAAAAAATATGTTAAGTTTAAAAAAAAATAGGAAGCTAACAGAGGTGACAACACTAACTAGCAGAAGTTTTGTCATCTTGCAGGAAATCCTATCAAAACATAAGCAGAAAAAAAACCAAACATACCTGGTAAAATACTGGTACAGCTTTCTCGGTAAGGTTTTGGGATCTCCATCCTTGTACATATTCATAGCCTGAGTGAACATGGTGCTGGTCAACCTGCTCTGGATGATCAACTTCTCAGTAGCAGGATTGGACTGGGTGATCTCCAGAGGTCCCTTCCTACCTCAGCCATTGCGTGCTTCTGTAGCAGAGGTTACATTTCTTACTACACTAGGCACATTGTGTTGTTTGTCTGATTCCTGTTGTAGGGACTTCAGTTTCAGATTTAATTAAGAAGAGGAAATACAAGATTATATTCTCTTATCAAGAGAATATATTTTCTGAAAATGAGAAGTCTGAGAGAGCCTACAGCAAATCTGTTATTAAACAAATTTTAAATCTATATTTTAATTGCAAATCCAAAATATAATATGACTTTGACCTAAATCATGGAGGATTCATGTTTGATATTTTATTTCAAATACTGTAAACAATATTATAGTTTTGGGCAAAACCTTTCAATATAGCATTTTTATGCATGTAGTTTATTTTGGTATGGAAATACAGATCCTGGTGTTATTTTCTGCCTTTGGGAAACCTGAAAGTTAGGTTCAAATATTTATTTAAGATTTATTTAATCAACTGAGGCTTTAAAATTATTTTTCCCTTTTCTTTTTTCATCTCAATAAATCACCATGGACAGTTTGTGTTTTAATGTGCCTTTCTACCAAATGTGGATTTGTGGGTTTTTTTAAGAGGAGGAAGGAAGAAAAGTGCCTCTGAGAAGGAAGGCTAAGTGGATTAGTAATGATGAATGGTAGTTTTTCTTTAATGTTGTGCTGTTTTTGAAAGTAAAAGGAACAAGGCAAGGGAACTAGCATGAAATTGAAATAAAAGTTTAATTTTAAACCTCTGGAAAAATTGAGATTTTATTTTTTTTAGGTGTACAGACAATTTTTTTTACCAACCTCAGTCATAACTTTGTTCTTTTTTTCTTTTTTTTCTTCTTGTTTTAGTGTCTGAAATGCACTTAGCTATGCAATTCATGCTTTATGTGTGTCCTCTGCCCTTACACAAACTGAAGCAGTTGAATTAAAAGCTTTGAGTACTGTCAAGTTCTAATGGCATGACAGAAAACATTTGCTTCTTTTGCAATCATGATACTTTTGATACAGTGACAATGAATGCTTCTCATGAGAGATGTTCAAATTCAAATCAGAAGAATAAAAATTTGAAATCTTGTCATTTATATTTTAAACTATTTTGGCCATAAATATTAGGCAAGGGCTCTGAACATAAATAATTTAATTTCCAATTGTATTATGGAATTTGATTTGTTACCATAGTAAGCAGAGCATATTCGAGTGGTTTCTGTAGTTTTGCTCTAGATAATGATGATATGCTTCATTTTTTCCCCCAAGCAAAGGGAAATTTTTGAACCCCTTGATTAGCTGAGTGGGTGTCTATAATGATAAAATGGTAGGTGTTAGGTGTATATTAAATGTATAAAAATTAGTGTGTAGGAGTGAAGTAGATTAAAATATGAAATTTGAAATTCTCTGATGTGGAAAAATATCTTATTCATCTGTATTCTCATCATATTAACATCAGAACTCAGCTGATGGTGATTTGCTTAAAAATAAAGACAAGGAAGTATTAAACTAAAATGTTTGAAGTTCTAACATTCTCTCCGTTTGCCATTTCTATCCTTTAGACAGACTCCTGTGCACAAACTCTTGTTTGCTTCAAGGTAGTAGAAAAGATGTGAAATGAAGGAAGAGAACACATCAGTGATCCTTCCCCTGGGCTGGGAAGCAGGTGAGATTGCATCTGGAATCCAGGGGAATACTTCTTGTATGCTTCCTGAGTGCCTCCTTTGAGTATCCTGTTGGTAAAGCAAACTCACTTGCTTCAAGAAATTTTGGTGAAGGCACAAACCCACAAATCTATATGTGATTCTAGAAGTGATTTTCATTTCTTTACGGCAGGCTGTTAATACATTAAGATGGACACGATGTTGGCTTGGCTGTTAGTTCAGGACCAACAGACCTTTATTTTTTAAAGAGCCTTAAAAGATATTTATTGTTACATACATAATAGATTGTTATTTAGGAGTGTTTCTTTACAGTCTCAATCCTTAACTGAATATTACCTAATTCTTGAGTTGGATGCCATTGACATATCTTGGAAAAGTTCAAACTTCACTTTAGTACCATATAAAAATTGTTGGAGATGAAGTAAAGCAAAGAACAAATACAATCAAAATCACAGGCACTTTGATATTTCTTGTTAGTTGCAGGCAGAATAGCAGTGTACTCATAAAAATAATAAAATCATAAAATCTTTGCAAGTCGCCATTTTCCCTATATGAGGCACAAGTTTTGACAGCAGGCTGGGCTGTGCCGGCGCTGCCCGGGCCGGCCCCAGGCGGTGCCGGCGGCTGCAGCGGCCCCAGCGCAGGGCACGGCTGAGCCCCTCAGCCCCGGGGAAAGCCTGGGCAAGGGAGGGCAAAACGCTGCCCGGCAGCCAGGGCTGAGCCAGGGGAAGCGAGCGAGAAACAGCCCTGCGAGCCCCGAGGGGACAGCGGGAGCAGGGACGGGGCAGGAGAGAGCCGGCAGGGATGGCCCTGCGGCCTGGCAGAGAGCCCGGCCCGGCTGCGCCTTCCCTGCGGCCGCTGGGAGGGAGCGTGGCCGCTGGCAAAGCTTCTGCCGGCAGCCTTGGTGGGGTATTCCGAAAATAGGGTGGTATTCATGATGGGCTTCTGGCTGTTTGGAAGCTAAGTGCACAGAGTTCTGTGGAACTAAACTCAGGGAACAGTAAAGTAAAGTAAAAGTAAAGCAGAGACCCTTCTTCAGAAACACATGTTTTCTGAGGAAGAATAAAGGCAAATGAGGGTCAGAAAGAACATGAAATGAGATGTCAAAATAATATCTTGGGGTGTTTGATGACCATTTCAGCAGCAGCTGTAGCCAACTCGCTGTTTCAAGGTAACAGGCTCCCAGTGTCAATATTCCATTCTGTAATGCTTTTCTGCTGCACAGCGCACTGGTAAAAGTTAAAGATAACAATTTTTGTGCTTGTTATGTCAATGGAATCATTTGCTTTACTGTCTCTTTTGCGGGATGATTATGACTAGTGATGAATTAATGGATTATTTTCAAATTAAGCAGCTTTTAAAGAAACAATTAAATGGTAACCTTCACCTGGGAAGAAAGCAGGACATTTTCTGTACTGAAGAAAGGGTACTCAGTGCTTTCAGAGGTGGCATTCTCTTAATACAAATACATCAAGGACATTACATTGGCTTCAGTGAGGCTGGAATACCAGGGGAAGAGGTTGTCATATATTAAATTTTATGGGAAAAAATACCCCAAAACCAAAAAAATGAAAACCACCAAATACCAAACCACTGCCAGAAAAAAATTACAAACCAAAACAAGACTCATGTTTTTGAGCTACTGCTGGCAAAATTACTGTTTAAGCTTTTTTTTTTGTATATTTTTTTTCGTTTTTGTATAATTCTTGTAGCTCTATGAAGAGAGTATTTGCTTTTCCATTCCTGAAAAGTAGGAATTCTGTCATTGAATGTGGGCAGCATTTTTGGTGGAGAAGTCATCAGTTGTAAAATATTTACTTTTACAAAAAAAAAAAAAAAAAAAAAAAAAAAAAAAAAAAAAAAAAAAAAAAAAAAACATTTTTTATAAAAAAAAAAAGGGGGACTAACTGTAGCTGTGGCTGTGCTGGCACCAACCATGTAGGATCTCATTTCTTTCTTCAGAAACATTCAAATTCTCCCACTAAGATTGGCAGTTCTCTTTTAATTTGATATTGACCATTATGTCAAACTAGACAAAAAAAAAAAAAAAAAAAAAAAAAAAAAAAAAAAAAAAAAAAAAAAAAAAGTCCAAGCTTATTCAATGCATGAAATGGAGGGAATAGCAACTTTGCATTTGGGGTTCATCTAATTTTTCTGTCTTGGAAAGATGGCTGAAAAATAAGTTTGTTATGGAAAGTTCATGAAAACAGCTAAAGATTTAGAAAATTTGTCTTATAATTCAGTCTTTAAAAATTAAGTGGATATGTTTACTAAGAAGATTAGTGGGTGATTTGATGATAGTACTTCCATGGAGGAAAAAAAAAATCATTTAAGAGCTCCCCATTCTACCAGGAAAGAACATAAAAGAGCCAGTAATGAAAATAATGCTAGTTAACATTTCGCATCAATATAGAATGCAAAAATTTAAAGATGAGAGGAATAAAGATGAGAACAAGATTTAGTCAGTTATGTGTTCTTTTGACTAATAGCTGATTTGGAGGAAAATACTGCATTGAGACTGTTGCACTGTAATATTCATGTCTCGTAAAGCAGAAACAGATCCCAATTCCTTAAGCAGAAATTAGTTTTGAAACAATCCAAATCTTAAACAGTTAAAATGACGCAAACAAGTGGCTGAAGTAGAGCTCAGAAAAAAATACAAAAAGACTCAGACTTTTCTAATAGTTTGGATCAACATTTTTTTGACAAAACTTGCTTGTGAGAACCCATTCAAAATGAAAAAAAAATGCTTTTTAGATATTTTTGCCAGAGGAATTTTTAAAATTTTATTATAATTACAGCAACATAGCAAAGATAAATTAGTCACTGAGGGATCTTAGGCTTCTTTCAAAGATAATATTTTTCAAGTTAAAATTTTATTTTGCATTACTAATTTAGTAAAAATCTATTAAAACATTCAGCATGGATTTTACTTTATAACTGGATCAAGAGTTTATGAACATTGATTGTGAGTATTGTAGCAGACAGCACTCTCCCAAAGAGTTGCTAATAACACAACAACATTTAAAAAAATTATTTAATACCTACATTTCCCCAAAGCTGACATTCTGTGAACTACATTTGTCTGCAATCTTTTAATAAGTCACACAACTAATTACAGTCTAATAATTTTACATAAGCAAATGTGTGCATGGAAGGTAGCCATGCCAAAGATTTTTGGTCTTGTTTAATATGCATTCTTCACCAGGGAATCTCGGACTTCAAGCAGTGAAAGATAATGTGGCCTTTCTCAGCTGCCATTTGAAATCTACATTTACTGGTACATGTTGGTGTCCTCAGCAACAAAATTTTTCTTCAGGATTTAGAGTCACGATACACCCCCAGATATGTAATGTGCTGACAAAGTGTAATGTTGGAGCTATTCAGTGAACAACAATCTTGCAAAATGTGCTGAAAATTCCCTACTGCTCTTAAAACTGGGCTCTGCAGTGCCATTACTGTGTGATCCATGCAGCTTGTCAGGATCCATGAAGAGGACAAGGAAGACCACTGAGAAAAATAATAAAAAACAGGAAGTGAAAATACTCTTAGCTGATAGTATTGAATTGTAGTCTCCTAATCACAAGACTAATTAGCAAAAAATCAAAATCTTGACAGTGAAAGTACCTTAAATACAAATGGGGAACTGCCATGGATTAGGAATCAATCAGAGAGATGGCAGAATATCTCTGCAAAATGGAGACTGGTCTCTTGCCCAGGATGCTTTCTGTGCCCAGGCAAGGAATTTGGAGCTTATGAAGTCAAAAAGAAAATATCAGTGATCTGGTTTTACCTCCCACATAACATATGATATAAAAATGTCAAATACTAATTCCTGTTTGAAGCTGAGCATATTTGAAAAGTTTAAATTTCTAGTAGAAAAATTTGTAGCAGTCACTGCCAGATTCAGGATTTTATCGGGAGAGGTTAACCTAACAGTTTAAATCTGCCTTTGCTATCTCTTGATTCATTTGTTAGATCCTTTTGTTGGAAATATGGCTATCCCTTCATTTAAGTTTCCACCTGAAGCTCCTTACTGGCTCTATGTAATGGAAAAAAGAGTTTGTTTTTCCTTTTCTTTTTCTATTTGACCTCCAATTAAAAGTGGGCTATTTTGATCTCTACTTCTAATTGCAAAAGAAATCATCAAAATGACACATTATTTTTAGTTAATACCTCATACAATTTTTATATTCTTTGCTAATGCATGACTAGCTATTCATCTATCCATTAATGCTGGAAGTCAGGTTTGAACATCAAATGAACCATTTGCTCTTTCCTAATTAAAATTTCTAGACAAATGCTACCAAACAACTTACGTGAAGTTTTATTTACATGGAATTAAAAAGAGTTACACCCAGAGTTGTTTGAAAATATTTTTAGTTTAAAGTATAATCACTAAATTTTAGACATTTTAAGCAAATTTTGACATTAAATTTAGACATTTTTAGTAGATTTTAATCAGTAGACTTTAGATTTTTACAGTAGAGTGCAATGAGTATCAAAATATTGTAAACATACTTGCCTTTAATTAACTCTTTCAAACACAACAACAGCAGAGAAGTGCCTACCTTTATGTCAGAAATACCAGAAGAAAAAAAAATTGCATATTTTTAAAGAATCACAGTGATTTAGCACACTTTTAATTTATTAGTATGAATAATAGAAATCTTAAGGTTCACTTAGACAAGATGTGTCATTTTTCTGATAAATTATAAATCCTTTAGGGTATAAATCTACTTCTCGTATCTTGAGAAGCATTTATGGCAAACATTCAAACCTTTAGTAGTTAGAGGGGCACAGTAGGAAAAGAATAATCAAATATGCATTTTAATTGTAAGAAATTAGTACAGAAAATTTAATAATGTAGAATACCATAGAAGAATGGTAAAGAATAGAAAGAATACCATAAAAACAGGTGAGAAAAAACTAAATTCTTTGGAGCTAATGTAAAAATATATTTTGTAAGTAATTTGGGTTCTGACGTCCAGGCATAGTTAATTCGGAATATGTATTCAGATGAAGATTAGAGAAAATATTTAAAAGAACTGTAAGAAATTGAATGTTTTAGACTTTCTTAGATTTTTCTTATGAAGCCACATATAGATCTATGCTAATTTATTGTGCTTTGACATCACTGCATGTGAAAAAAAAAGAGGCAAAAAAAATTTTGAGGTTATTCAGGTCCCTATTTCTCTTTTTTCTTTCTTTTAAGGATATATATCTGAAATCAGCATATAGGTATTGTTATATTGAGTGAAAGAAATATACTAAATTTTCTTACCCCTGACCTGCAAGGAGTGGTTGAGAAGCTGTTCTGCAGAATTCTGTATTTTTTGGGTACCACTGGAACTACTTAGCAGACATTTTGCTGTAAAGGTCAAGAAAGTTCTCAGTCATTGTATATTAAGTAAATATTTAATATGTAGTCGTTTGTGATTGAAATAGATTTAATTCCTCTATAATCTTAAGTTAGTCAGTCTTTCTAAGTCTTTGCATGCCACTTACAAAAGACAGCTTATGATTTTTATTTATTTTAAAATTATTATTCTGCTCTATCTCTCTGGCAGTTCAGAATGGGGATTATTAGCGCATATGAAGTGGAAGTGATCTTTTGATTCTAGTTTTCCAGCAATATGTCATTTAGCCCACTTCTTAAACTTAGAAAATTCCAAGGAGCAGTCAGCTTTCTGCCTGTCATTTACTCCTGCCTTTCTAGGTTAGAGGTTGCATAGTCCTTCTGTGCTTAGACCAATTTCTGCCATATTTCTGTGTTGTAATTCTCTCCTATCACCTTTTATTATTCCAGGTGAAAAGAGTCCTGTTCTTCTGGTCTTCACTTACAGGATAAGATTTCCATTTTCCATATCTCTCTTTAATGAGCATGCATACCCACAATTGATATTCCAAATAAAACTCTCTAAGACCTCCTGCTCTTAGTAATTCTTGCTCTCTGATGAAAATATTTATCCTAATATTAGGATTATATTTGTCTTCTTTGCAACTGCACCAGGACGCTAATATACAGTCATCCCATGGCATGTACTATGTTCACTTCTTTTCTGTAATTTTCAACTCTAGATCTTCATAATTGAAGAGTTTTGTGTTAACCAGAAGAGGGAGTTCAAACTTACTGTAGTACGGGTTTTTTTATTATTATTATTACAGACCCTGACAGAAGGAGATACAAGAAATTTTGTGGCTTGATATTTTCCCCAACAAAGGCCCAAGCAAAGGCAGGAATGTTCAACACAAAGTCTAAATACATTTAATTCTTACTAGTGAAGTAATATGGAGTTTTACATTTAATGCTGCTGTGAAAGACCAATAAACAAATAACTATATCTGATTAGAGATGAAGATGTACAAACTGAAAAATGCTCTTATCATATATCTTTATATAAATATGTATATGGAATGAAATGGTCCAACAATGCTCAAGACTGGACTGTGAGTTCTTCTTTGGATATGAGTGGAGTAAATAATCTAGAATTTATCTGGTGCTGACAAAAAAAGTATTTTCAGAAACAAGCATTAATTCTCCAAGTTCAGCCTCCTGGGCAGCTTTGACCACTGAGAGTTTTATGCTCTAGACCTACTATGTTCACTGATAAAGATTTGGTTTTTTTCAGCCGATGCTTAATTCAAGTGCTGTAACAGATTAATTTAGCCTGTTATATGTAAAGCCTTCACAAATAATGTTATGTTGTTTTCTACATATTTCTATACTATATATATGTTTGAAAATATTTAATGTCTTCAGGTTTCCCCTACTGCCCTTAATATTTTTTCTCCAAAAAAAATTAAGTTTGGTGACAAGTTGTATTCTTTCCAGATTATTTTGTCAATGTTTGTTCCTGAAGCATGTATTCTATGCAAAGTATACAAAGTGAAAACTTGGTTAATTAATGTTTTCTTAATTTTAAATTGAAACATTCTTCAGTAACCAGCATCAGTGGTCTCCTCCTAACATTCTTGAATTATGACATTCTAAAACTCAGTTCCACATCCTATTAAAGTACTCTTGTGTATCATCACTAGACTATGTTAAATAAGTTAATTTAAAAATAAGGCTTATCAAAGATGCGGTAAAATGTCTTATCCCTTGACTATTTAGAAATGAGTGGAGGACAGAAAAGAAATTATGAATATATCTGTAAGTTTTTCCTTTGAGTGAAGATTCCCTTTAAATCTTCTGTAACACCTTATAACATCTTTATTTAATTTGATTTAAAATTTAATGTCAATATAAAATGCCTAAATGTCAAGTCATGGCCAACCATATTTAACAACTTCACATCTGAAGACTAGAAGACACCCCTATTTCAGCTTGTTCTGATTAAATGGTCATCTGCACATCATAAACCAGTATCTCAGCAGGAAACAAATCAAGCATGAATATATCTGTAGCTGCATCCTTGAAGGTATTTGAATACATAACACGTGACAGAAGCGTTGAATGTTTTCAGGACTTAAAAATGTGGTGTGCACTGTAACTGAATGTGTGTGTGTACATATTTATATATATATATATGTATATATATATTTATGTGTATATGTATATATACATCAGAGATTGAGGGATTGCCTTGATGGGCTGCCTGGAAGACTGACAAATCAAATCAGTTAAAAAAGTTAAAACAGTGCTTTACTGGATTGATGTTCATTAAGGGGCACATGAGTGGTGGTTTGTTTTTAATGACCACCAGTCATTAGATTCTCAGAGAACCAGTCTTTAACTCTCTTGTTTTCACCAGTGCTAAGTAAAGCTCACCAGGGTTGATGCTGGCTCTCAATGGTGACTGTTGTCTTTAATCCTCATTGGTCTTAGCCATGAAGGTTGAGGTCATCAGGCCTGTGAGAAGGAAACTAAATGCACATAATTTTGCTTCGTTTTCTTCCCTCAGGCTGTGTAAGGTTCTTATTTGGTTTGGTTAGAGTTTCTTTCTTTTTTTGGTTGTTTTTTTGGGGGTGTATTTTTGTTTGTTTTCATTTTGGTTTTTTGTTGGTTTTTTTTGGTTGGTTGTGTTTTTTGTACTTTCTTGCATCCTCAGAAGAATAGAGGAAGATCCACCTGTTCTAGGCTTTTTTTTTTTGCTTTTGCCAGATGTCTTTCTTGCTTCTTCCAACTCTTCAGTTCTTGAATTGCACATTTTGCAGCATACACATTTTTCTGTGCTCTGCTTGTGCAGCTGTAATGCTTTTTAATATAAGTTATTATGAACTTGCCTAATCAACATCTGCTTTAGAGGGGTATCTACGCCTTGATTTGTATGCACGTACATTATGGAGCTCCTGGAGCTCATTCCCTGTGCCAAGGACAACCAGGGACTACTGATGTGCCCAGTATGCTGTGCTGACCTTGTCCCATCTCTCCCAGGTCGTGACTACTCTGAACGTCCAAACACAGGAAGCTTTCACTCAGTAATGAAATGAGTATCCTCAAAATCATCCATAGATTTAGAAACTGGACAAGAATTCCTCCTACATAATTTCAGTAGAAAGAATGATTTTTCTGCCTTCAGATACACACCTACTTCCATGCTTTTTCTTCTCAATTTGTTTTTGTATTTATGTATCCCCCCCGGTATTTTAATGTCTTATGTGGCATTTCAAGAAGTTGCAAATAGATCCTATACACATATATAAGATATTCCTCCCTCAAAATACATTTCATATTCTAGTAGTCTACTACTACTGGTATTAATGGTAGCTGTGTTTCCTCTTTCCTTTTCCCCTTTTCTCTTGCCCTACTCCTACTGACCAGTATCCATGGTTACAATCTGAGAAAGATTATAGAAGAATTTAAGTATGAATACACTACAATAAAGCACCTTTTACAGTGATATACATGAAATAATTATCTTGATTTAAATAATATTAGACTGATTAAATACTGATGTAGTTTTCTTCACTCAGGAAAGCACAATAAGCTTTTTATATAAGGCAAACTTTTTGAAAGTCTGCTTGAACTTCTTCCAGTCTAATCGGGTCCTTTGGAACTGTCTGATTCCTACAAAGAGAAATGTGTGTTGGATAATTTTTGCTTCCATGGTGCCATCTCCTCCGTAAAACAGGAGTCTTGCTTCTCTAGTACAGGTAGCCAGAAATTTACTTTTCTATGTTTTTAACTTGCTATTTTGCTACTCACTGCCAGCATCTTGCTGTGGATTTTAAAGACCGTCAGTGTCACTTGTGTTTCTAGTAGCTGATTATTATTTCATGAGTGAACAGTAGAGAAAATGTTTTAGGTGATTCAGCCTTTGGAATCCAGTGTTGTTAGTATGCATAATAATGGTGATGTTCATTTAAGGTTACACTAAAATTCTACAGAAAGGCATATGGATAGATATAGTAGATTGCATAATGGGAAGGAATGTCAGGAGTTACATTGCCCTAGATAAGCAGAAAGTAGAAACTGCCTTTTTCAAAATATACTCAGGGAGCTTTCATGGCTTTTTCATGTATATTATACATGGTAAATGCTAAGTAAGAAGCCTGGAGAACTCTGGATTCTGTCAACAGTGTTATCCTTTGTAGAAGATTTTTCTGAGGAATCGTACTATTATAATCAGATTAGCTGACATTGACATGTTTTGGTTTATCCCAAGCTGTGAAAGGATGGGTTTAGCCCATCAGTGCTTAGGTGCTTAGGGCATTCCTGTTTTTCTTCTGTTTCTAGTAACAATTTTACATCATGCATAATGCTACCCAATCATCTGGATGAAATTTAAATAAAGAAAGGAAAAAAAGAAAAAAGTAAAAAACAACTTAGACTGTGCTTTCATTTGGAAACTGTTCATGATTGGTTTTGGCAGACAGTGAAATTAGTTTGTCAGAATGTTATCTGAATTTTTCAAAGCATCATTAAAGTGGTTTCTAGCTTTAAATTCCAAGAAGCTGTAAGTGGTTCTCTTTTAAAACTGACACTTGGGAGTATGAATTAATTAAAATTCAAATACACTGAAGTTTTCAACATGGCTTGGAATTTTTTCCATTCTCCTATGAAAATGCACAAATTTCAGAAATAAGCAATAAAGTTTGCTAAAGTTAAACATTAAAATAAAATAAAAAAGAGGTAGGCTTAATAAATTAAAATCTACCTGGTTAAAATCTGAAGACTAAGGAGAAAATCGAAGAGGGATTTATTTCGCATTGCCTAGAACTCTGAAGGATTGTATGGACAAATTCCAGTTTTCAAACTGATTTTTAAAGATTGATCATTCAGTCCATTAGCTGCATTGTAACTGATTTTGTACTTTAATAACATTGCTATTCTCCCCTTTTTGCTGGTCTTATTCTTAGCTTTATCTACTGTTTCTTGTTACCCAGTGTACTTATTATCTCTGTCCCACAGAAACAGGCTTTTTAGATGAAACAGTAATCATAAATATTATATGTTATCATAATCTATTATTCTTCTCTTAAAGAACAGAATTGGAGCTACCATTGTTGAAGAGGCAGTGGTTGTGTATTTCTAAAGATAGCATCACAATGTATATACTTTAGAAGTATTCATATCCATAATTATCTACAAGACTAATCCAAAAAAGTATGGCTTCTTTTCCTCATCTCTCTGTTTAGAAGTATTCTTATCTGGAATATCTACAGAAATACCCTAAATAATGAGGGAGACATGTTCAGTCTGGATTATTTTCATTCCTAAGTATGCACTTTGTACTGTTGGCTTTCCAAGCATGCCCCCAACATTTCACTGGTTTTGCAGTGGAATGTGTTATTCAATGGTGAGACAGGATAGAGTTAACTATCAGTTTCAATTGCAACAGCACAGATTTGTCACATGCTTCTTCTGGTAGCTCATAGCTCATATTTGTTTTCTCCTGCTATTACTAAATGGCAAATGCAAAATGATATAACAGAAATTAGAAACATGGGCACCATATGCTTAATGCTTCGTTTTTTATTACATGAATATCTAAAAAGTAACTAATGTACATGTAAACTAATGAACATGTAAAAAGTAATCTTTTAAAAAGTCTACATATTCTGAATGAATATAAAATTCTATGCTTCCTAGATGTTAAACTAGGACAACGGTCTTTCATATTCCATCTTTAAAAGGAAACAAATAGATGACACTGAGAATCCTAAAATTATTAACTGTTGTTAACTGTTACTGCAGATGTAATTTCAGGTATACTTTATTCTCAAATACAATTCCATACAACACATACTTCCATTATGTATGATCCTAAGGAATAAAGATAACATTTGGTGTATTTTTCAAGATTTGAAATCAGGAAAAAACAAACAAACAAACATCCAGGTTTGTATTGTTGGATGAAATACAATAGTAATAGAATAAATAGAAATAGAATTATATTATAGAAATATAATAGAATAAATGGACACCATTGATGTCAAGTCAGGAAAACATCCTAGGATATATGGTACATAGCCATATTTTTATTGACATAGATATAATACTGTTTTTATTAAAATGTTGACCTTCATATAATAGTCTGTAGTGCTTTTCCCCCTCTTTTAATAAATAAACGTCAAAAAGTGTCCACTGTAGTACATAACAGCTAGCAAAGTTTCACAAAATTTCTTTTAAATCAGGGAGGTGAGTTTTTCATAAACATCCCTTTACAGTTAGAAAAAATGTTGTGTTTTCAATGAATTTTCTTTACATAGTTGGTTCTCTTTTGTTAATACAGTTAATTGCTAAAAATGACACTAATATATTACTAGAACCTTTGATACAATCTTATGCTTGCTTGGTTCATTTGAATTCTGACTGTTTATAAATTCTGTTCTTCTGTGGAGCAGAAACCTCTGTGCAAAGCCCAAATCTGTTAGGTTTTGTTTCTTAAATACTGCCAAAATTAATGTTTACCCCCTTTAAAATAGTTTCACTGTGGCATTCTATGTGGAATTACTCAGGCATATTTCAGTAACATTTTCATTCTCACTCAGTTGAATTTATTTGCAGTTTCTTTATAAGGTAATGCCTCTAAGGTAAAGAAAGTTATTGGATATAAACTCATTCTTAATCTGTGCATAAGGATACTATATTCATTTATTTCCTTTGTTAAGTTTCAGTACTGTTTATAGCAATTTAAAAGGTACAATCATCAAAAAATTTTAACAAGTGTCTTTTTCTTTTACAATAACTGTATTTGTCAACTGACAAGATCAGCACAGTTTGAAATCTATTCAATATATTGGATGTATCAGACAACAAATGATTAAAGACTTACTCCATTTTCCTCAGAATCAGTAATCCCTATTTGTACAGAAGAAACAGATCTTTTTAATAATATATGTATTTCTGAATCAGTGTGTTTAGTTATGTATTACATTTTTGCAAATAACTTTGCACGTATATGAAATTATATCAGAAGGCTGGTGTGAATTTATATGCATCACTACAGGAATGGTGAAAGTTTAGTAGACATGCAAGACTCAGTTTTAAGTAGGGACCCAATATACTGTCCTTGCTATTGTGTTATCCTCTTGGTGTTTTTTATTCCATTACCATTACCATTATCTCAATATTGAGGAAAGAGCCTGTAATATGCATGCTACAAGCATCAGTCTTTCTGAACCATCAGAAACTCAGTGGAAAACTCGTAATTTTAAAAAATGTGATGGTTTTCATCTGCAGGCAAAACACAATTGTGAAGGTACTGTATGTCATTGGATATAATATTTAAATTAAGAGAAAAACATTGCGACTGTTCATAAAAGAATGTTGAATAAATTTTAGTGGAAACTGTCACTGACGCACCATTGTTTTTGTATTGAGGAACATAGAATCATGGAGTGATTTGTGTTGGAAGGGATTTGTGTTAAACATCATTTAGTTCCAAATTTTCTGCCACATGAAGGGGCACTTCCACTAGACCAGGTTGCTCAAACTCTCATCCAACATGATTTTGAACCCTTCTGGGGAGAGGACATCCACAGCTCATTTGAACAATCTGTTCCAGTGCCTCAAATCCCTCACAGAAAATAATTTCTTTCTAGTATTCAACCTAAATCCATCCTCTTTCTGTTTGGTATTTAGTTTATCCTCTTTCAGTCATCCTTTACAGTTTATTAGTGTTACATTTACAGTGGGTTTTGAGAAAGCCTCACAGGGCTGTTTGGTTTATTTGTGTCTGTTTGTTCTCTGAATGTTTTATACTTTGTGACTGAAAATCCAGAAAGAAAGTCCAATCTATTGAAAAAGAAATAGAAATAAATTACACATTGAGTAGCTTGCTCTTCCTTAAAAGCTTCAAAGAATATTTTGCATCTAGTCAGAAACTTTTGCTTGGAAATAATTCCCAATATCATATTCCTATTAACTATTCCAGCCTTAATAACTTAGTCATTATTGCTTGTGACCTTTACACCTTTTACTGCCTGATATAAATTTTCATAATTCTTTTGGATTTAGAGAACTCCAGGGAATCCTAATGTCTTTGCAATTTGGAAGAAAACAATGAATCCCTGAAATGACAGTCAGACTCATGTTGCCTGTTTCTATCTTTTTTTTGAAAAAAAAAATGGTTAAACATACATTTCTATAATATTTCATGCTTTGGAAACTCATGGATACCACCTATATTGAGGATTCATATTATGCCTATATGTTTGATTCTTTCAAAAGACAAAGTACTCTTGAATTTTCACACAAAACAGTGCTTCTTATATTTGTTAATTGGAGTATCTATGAAAAAATTGAAATGTGTCAACTAGAGTTTACAGGCATGAACCTTATCATCTACTTAACAGCAGTTTTAATCTGACAGTCTTCCCCTGAAAAAAGAAATATTGCATGACTATATGTGTCATCCTTAATCTTAATTTGATTCAGGTGTATTGCATACCATTGTAGCCTGCAATCTCCTCCTTCTGTAAAGCTGTCATCCTCTTCCTCAGAGAATTCTTTTAATCCTCTAACTTGTAAACTTTCTATTCATTTCGACACTTTTGTTCTCTCCATATAAGTGTTTTTTATTGGTTTTGCATTTTCTCCTTAGACATGTAATAGATATTTTGAGATAGAATTACCTGTGTAATGGAAGCCTGATTTGGCTGGATTTTTTTTTTCTCCTAAGTGTCTGATTCCCAGAATAATTCGATTTGACTTATAATAAGGACTTCAAGGAAAATTAAAATTTATTAATTTTAGAGGAAAAGCAAATGTCTTCTAGGAGTGCTTTCTCCTCCAGATTTGAATAGTAACAGCACAATTCTGAATAAATTACCAATATCCTATTAGTACTACAAAATTTGAACGCTTTGATTATATGGTTTTTTTAACAGAAAATAGCAGTGTTGGGCAACAATGTTAAACAGCCAAATCCTAAAAAACAAAGGTGGCAACATATCCCTGAATTAAGAGAATAGATTTATGGATCTGTGGGTTTTTTTGCTGAAATTTAGATATCCTGTGTCCTTTATATTTAAGCACTTTATTACCTGCGAAATTGAGAAGCAAAGATTACACTACTGAAGGTGTAATAGCAAGCTGAATCTACAGTACATGCAGTGCTTCCAAAAAAAAAAAAAAAAAAGCGTAAACAAGATGATGTGAGGTTTGTGACTCCACTGCCCTTCTGCAGTAGCTGTTTTCCCAAGAGAAAAATTGTAGTGCAGCAATACTATTCTAATTAGTTGTTCTATTACTTTTTCCTTGTACTGCAGTCAGGAACTGACAATTCTCAATTGTTTGCTCCATCTGCAGTCATAAGGCTTCACCGTAAGTACAGGGAACTTACATTTGCTGGGATCTTATGGAAGGAATTCAAGGACAGGAAGTCTGAAAGTTTCATTATAGGGGTTTTTTGCCTCCCCATTAAATAACCTATTAAGTCTATAGCATAAATGTAAATTCTAAAAGGAGAAAATAGCACTCTTTTGTATAAGCAAAAGCTTTTTAAAAATCAGACCCTTATTCTTACTTGTATCCATATATTCTCTACTGTTGTTGAATCTGTACTATCTCTTTTCACGAAGGCCTATTGATGCATGCATAAATGTATTTGGACACACTTTCTTTCATTGTATTTACCTTTGTAGCTTTAGAATCTTGACTGAAGTGAGAGACTTTTCAGAGTATTTTGAGGAGGAAAAAACGTTTTTAGGAAGCTCATATACTAAATAGAAAATCAGTCAGTCATATTGAACCTGGGCATTTAGTATTAAACATTATTCTTACCTACTGTGTTGTAGACTATATTTACATGAAAACAAAATCTATTGGCTTTTCTTCTTGACACATAGGAAAAGATAACAACTTTGGTGCTTCTTTTGGCTGTAGCTTTTTATTCGTGAATATCATGAGAACCACCAATCCAATACACTACTCAGGGGAAAGGAAGGAACAACTGTCTTGTTTAAAGTCTCTTTTTATTTCTTTCCTAGTTGAAAAATACAATTTGAACATAGCTGTCTGTGTAATCTTGGCTGAAGGTATCTAGATTAAATACTCAGGAAACACTGTGTTTCATTTTGGCAGTCCATTCATGCAAGCTGACACAGATAGGTTATTTTTCATATAAATGAGAAACCCTGTGAGCACAGAAAATATTTCCATTTTTCACGGGAATTCTCTAACTTCTGATGTGTAGTACAGAGCGGTAACATTGCATGTCGTCTACTGTAAGATAAGCAACTGCTCAGCTTCGGCATGAAGGAGCATACTTGTTTTAAATTGTCAAACCCTTTGTAAACTGCTGTCTATTTAAAGTTGCCTTGTGTGTGTTAGCAGCATTTACACAGCATTGCCTATAATGATTTTCCCTTGGCATTTTGCCACTATAAACAATTTAGTAATTCTGCCTCTTAACTGTTTGCCAGTCGCAGCTGTCATGCTAATTTACTGTAGATGTAAGCTCCTAAAAGTTAATTCTGAAAGGTAAGTTGGTTCACCTCCTTGAGTTATTGAACAATTATTCCTCTTCCAAGAACTTTGGTTCAGGTTCTGCACCTCCTTCCAGCAGGGGTAACTATCAGCATCTAGGCCTGTGCTTTAAAACTACAGTGTCTGTTTCTGGTTTGTGTAAATTCAGCTTGTTATTATTGCTTCCATTCTTGCTTCCATCCTTTACCTTCCTTGTGCTTTCTATTTCATTCTTAAAGTAATTTCCAACTCATTAGCTGAGTATTTTCAGGTGGGGTGGAGAGAAAGATACAAGGGAAAAACAGAAAGAGCTCAACCCTTGCTGGTCCAGAGAGGCATCAATTGGGGAGGCAGTCAAAAATAGCCAAGACCAAAGGAGAAAGCCAGGACAGCTCATATTCTTTGGATTGTACTTTTTTTTTTTTTTCCTTAAAATTGAAAGATGCCTTTAGGTTGATAAAACAACATTATGGGGGTTTTAGGTTTTGTTTTTTTTTTTTTTTTTTTCCATTATTTTTCCCCAGGTTACAAGAATTTGACAGTTTTTAAAGTGGAAATTTTGGTTATCTACTGTTTTTTTTTTTTTTTTAAATGGACTATATTGATCAATGTTCAAATAGCAACCTGACTCTTCTGTCCTTCCTTTTAAAAATGACATAGAGAAGGCAGAGGAAAAAAAGTACTGAGCGGATAGTTTAGGCAAATGTTTTATAATTGCTTTGGTGAATAACTTCAAATTATCACCATCTCAGACTTCAAAATTTTCATGAGGACTCAGAATTGCTACAGCACATTAAATGCTGATTATATTTGCAATGTATTAAAGCTTGATTTCTTTTTGCTCTAGAAGACATTGTACTAACACAACTGGAAATGTTTTAGGTTGGTAATCTTTGATAGTTAGTAATATCCTTACTATTATGATGAATTAGATTGCATTTCCACTACTCAGCATAAAATTTTCTGATCATGTCATGAGATTTTCTGAGTTTTACTATATTACTGAATCTAGCATTACTTGGAATATTTCAGTAATGTTTCTACAGACATTTAAAGAGGGTGATGCATTTAATATATTGTGCTCCCTTTTCATAATTTTCCCTTATCATTCATTAGTACTCATTGAGTCACTCAAAAGGCAGACTCCAAACAAATTTGTCAGTCAAATGTTCACATGTTACAAAGTTACATAGAGTTTAAAGAACTGCAAGCAAGTAGTAAAAGTCAGCTGGTGATATGAATATGGACATTAAAAGTTGTGACTAGGGAAATGATTTTTCTTTCCACTTTTACTAGTAGACTAGAAAATACTAGACTTCTTACCCAAAAGCTAAGGTATCATGGAGAAGGATGTTTCAGACTTTTCTATTGTGCCAATGGGCATCTGTTACAAATTTCAGTGAAGTCAGAGAAGTTTCTTGGTCTTTTTTAGGTTTTCTAAGCTTCCTTCCTTATGATTTTCTTAGGCTAGGAGCTGTGTATGCTTTTTTTTTTTAATCTGTGTTAGATAAAAGAGATAGATTTTTTTTTTTTGTTTCACCGTGAATGAAGTCTGGAATAAAGAAACTGAACAGTAAAAAACCCAAATATGTTGGCAGTAATGTGGAAACCAGTCAGCAGGTAATAAAATTGAGCTATCAATTTTATAATTTTACTCCATAAAAGTGGAAGAAATGTTCACGTTTTTCAGTTACTCTCAGATTATATTGGACTCAAGGAAATTACATGAGAAACAAAGCAATTATTAATCTATAAAATCATATAAAGATGGAAAAAATGCAGCAATGTGTTGATATTTCTGTTCATCCTAGAGCTGAACAGTTTTTGATCGCTGCTAAGAGTTAAAGGAAGTTGAGGAGAAAACAGAGTACTGGAAAAGTTCAAATACTTCTACAACTGACAGTCTACAACATGATGTAGCAGTAAGAAAAATGTGTTTGTTGTGTTGCTGGACCTTCATCTTAGCATCCTCACTCCTTTGGTGACCCAGATGAAGTGTTAACAGAATATATAGATCATCCAGTAAACGTGTGAGAAGCCACACTGCATCTGTCACTGTCACTGAAAGCAAGTGCTGAAGGAAAAGGGTGGGGGTGAGGACTTGTCTTGCGGGCAGGCTCTGGACGAGGAGTGAGGCAGCCTTGCCACGCCGCTGGCAGCCGCTCGGGAGGTTTGTTCCTCAGCTGCAGAGAGCTTTTCCTATCTCAGCAGTTACAGCCAGCTGACTCACAATACAGACATCACAGAGCTGATAGATATTAGCTTTGCAAAAGCTTGCTCCAAAATTCAGTGACCATTAAAAAAAATTTAAAAAAGAATAAACAAACAAAAAAACCCCAGGAAGAATTTGTTGGAAGAGAGATTGCAGTTATCACAGGTATCAGAACGGGACATTTTGAAAAGCCTGTCTGTGTCTCAAGACCAAATATCTGATTTAGATGAATTTATTATTAATAATTGCACCTTCTTTTATAGTCTAAAAATCCAAAGATACTCCGTTTCTTGATAATTGTATATTAAGTGCTATTAGAATACACTGGTTTTCTGTAATTTTCAACAGTGGAAATGGATTTATTAATTTAATTAATTTTTATAGTATAACTAACTGTAACCACCAGTGGTTTTGTGTAAGATTCATCTATTGCTTTATATTATAAAATACCTAATATGATACCGAAGTTCATCAAAGTATTTTAGTTGTGAATCTTTTAAAAACACAATGGTTTATTTTTTCAGACATAGTAAAAATCCTTGTCCCCTCTGGAACTAATTCTGACACTGGATGTGAAAAAAAATATTTCTTCAGAAGAATGCCTTATT
Organism: Pyrgilauda ruficollis; assembly: GCF_017590135.1. Lineage (NCBI taxonomy): Eukaryota > Metazoa > Chordata > Aves > Passeriformes > Passeridae > Pyrgilauda > Pyrgilauda ruficollis. The sequence continues at coordinate 9,563,402 of NW_024525156.1, forward strand.
CTCAGATAAAACTTTCTTAAACTCAAATTTTAAACAAAAAAAAAAAAAAATCCTGGAATGATGACATCACAAGAGACATTAAAAGCTGTCAATCCTTATTAAATTGAGCTTATTCTGAAGCTGATAGAAATGGGATCTTACTCTTACCAATAAAGGTAATAATTTTTACCATAGGATTTTGTCCCACAAAATCTGTTTGATTGTAAATACTTGAAAGTAGAATAAATACATGTAGAGAAACCTCAATCTGAAATATTTACCATAGCAGACAGCTAAGAGAAGTTACTCAGAAGAGCAATCCCAGAGTTTTGCTCCATATAATTTTATAGGTAAGACTAATCTTTTTTTTACTGTCTGTTTGGGGAGCCTGCAAAGTCTGGGTGGTTCAGAAAGGTGCATAAAATTGAGTAACATGAAACTCCTCATTAAAAAAAAAGTAAAGAATGCAATTAAACAATGGTATTATGAAAGTCACAGGCATCTCAAAGTGTTTGATATAGCAAGGAAAAAATTGAAAGGTCACTAATATAGATCAGTAAATTTGAATGGTCTTTTAAAATTCTGAGTTATATTCATGAATGGTTCTAAAAATCATAAGAGTCCTAGAGTCCTAGAATAGTCTGGGCAGAAAGAGTACCTTAAAAGTCATCTACTCCAGCTGACCTGCAATGAGCAGGGACAGGGCATCTACTATTTCTCTGTGCAACCTGTTCCAGTGTTCTACCACTCTCTCCATAACAAAAAAAAAAAAAAAAAAAAAAAAAACAAAAAAAAAAAAAACAAAAAAAAAAAAAAAAAAAACCCCCACAAAAAAA